>NC_136270.1:116934225-117161725 GCF_964187855.1 Myxine glutinosa
ACACCCCGGTCTGCTCACCAAACTCTCCTCCTTTGGTATCCATGGAAATCTCCACGCATGGCTGGTGGACTTCCTCTTTAGTCGTAGTCAACGTGTGGCCCTTAATGGGTTTCTCTCATCTCCTCTTCCTGTTCAGGCTGGAGTTCCCCAAGGCAGTGTTCTGGGCGCTGTGCTTTTTCTGGTCTTCATCTATGATCTCTCTGACTCTCTTGAAAATCCTCTCTATCTCTTTGCTGATGACTCTACTCTCTGTCGCTCCATTCCTCATCCCTCAGATCGGCAGTCTGCAGCTTTCTCACTCTCTGCAGACCTGGACAAAATCACAGACTGGGCAAACAAGTGGAACATGTCTTTCAATCCTGACAAATCTCACACTCTTACGATGTCTCTCCGAAAAGACTGACTGGACAACCCTCCCATCCACTTTCTGAATAATCCTCTCCAAGAAGTTCTGTCACTCAAGCTTTTGGGTCTTACTATCTGCCATGATCTTTCCTGGGAAAACCACATTTCAAATCTGGCCTCCAAAGCCAGTCGCCGACTGGGCATCCTCCGTCGTGCGAATTCCTTCCTTGGCACACCTGAGCTCCTCACCACATACAAGGCTTTCATCCGCAGCTCAATGGAATACTGCTCTCCCCTCTGGGCTGGTGCTCCTGCCTCACACCTAGCTTGTCTTCACGCTGTTGAAACCAAAGCGCTCAGAATCATTGGAATCTCCCGCGATGAAGCTAACTCCAAGGGCCTTTCACTCACTCACCGCAGGCAGGTTGGTGGTCTTTCCGTCTTCTGCCGACTCCTCTCTGGCGTTTGCCCCCCAGCTCTCTCTGGGCTCTGTCCCCCAAATATTCCTGCAGGTCGCACAAGATCTGGCTGAAACCCTCTTATGGTTAAATTGCCAAAATCAAGACTCTCTGCTCACCTTCACCCTTTCATTCCTCTTTTCTCCCACCTCTGGAACAAACTCGCTCACTCTCTTCAATCCCAATCCACCCTCCAGGTCTTTAAAACAGCTGTTCACCACCATCTCTTATCTTCCCCCATCCAAAACCTTGATCTTTTCTACCCCCGCTAATTTTACCCCAAACCACTTTTTTGAAATACCAACTTCTGTCCTGGAAGTTTCTGTCCTTCTGTCCTGGAAATACCTTCGCTAATTTCGGTCCCCTTGTGTATTATACTTCTCCCCCCCCCCCCCCCTTTCCCACGCCTCCTCCCCCCAAGCCCTCTCCCTCCCACACATCTCCCTGCTCTCAAATGCTGTGTTTGTGTGCTTCCCCTTCTCTCCCCATCTTGTCTTCCGCACCCTCTTTTTATATATTTTGTTTGTCTGGTTGATTTGTTTGTGAAATAAATGTTCGCTCTTTCACGAGCCTCGATTCAGTATACAAAAAAAAAATAAAAAAAATTGATCTTGCAGATACTGTATTGATATTATATATGTATATTGCTTCCCCTAACTTGACGAGACAACAGGGCACAGATCGAGTCCCAGCACAGCACTTGCTGTGTCACCTGTTAACAAGTGTCGTATGCCCACATTGTCCTTGCCCTGGTGATCACCAGTTAGGAGGTTTGCAGTCAGGAACGATGCATTTAACGAAAGTTGCTCACTGAACCTAAATGCCACTCTGGATAGAGATAATTAAAATTAATTTAAAAATAAAAACTATGCCGGGAACGCATCACGAGTGTGACCCACACCAGGTGGATTCTCTCATAAATCTTGGAAATTATATTTATCGAGCTCAATTATTTTAAACAAAAATTCCAAATAAACATTTACACAAACCTATTAGGGTATATTAAACCATAAATACTGCCTAATATAAATAATTCAATTTGAATTTTATAAATAATTTCGACTGATAAAAATCGATGTTCATTTGAATTTTATCGATTGACATTTCCATGATTACCGAATTGTCGCCCTGTGTAGTTCGTCTGATATCCCCGAGCTGCCTTCTTTTCGCAGAGATATGAATACCTGCTCCACAGTCCACTCGCTTAATGTCCTCATTTTTACCCATTGATCTCTTCATGGAACCGCAATGGGTTTTTAACCATAAATGTTATGCTCTCTTCTTTTTCCTCGTCGGTCCACGAGTGTGTTGTGAAATCGACTTTTTTCACCATAAAAATGGAATCCCGCCATGAGTGCACGTGCTATCAATTCACATTTGATGAAATGACGTTTTCGATTTTTGTAAATTGAGAATTTCACTGAAATCTTTGGTTCACCTGTCTGTCCGGTTGCAGTGGGAATTACACACCGTGACCTCGGGCAGTCGTTTACATGACGTTGAGCACAGCAGCTGCACCATCGTTGTTGTCGCTTATATCATTTATACCTGCCTTGGAGGTGAGATGTTGAGAGCAGCATCTGCTCTGATGCATCGAAGGTCAGTGGTTCGAATCCTGCCTGAGTCAAATCGGAGTTTATTGTTATTATCCCTCGAACGCTGCAGATTCTAAAGAGAAGGGAAATGTAGATTGAAGAAATAATTCTCCGTTTCCCCTTGTTCCAGTATGAGCATCAGAGAACTATAAATGGAAACATCTATGAATATTATTGCAATTCAAGTATTTTGTCATATTTGGCATAAGCCGATCCGCGTTGTGTCGTTGACGTCACCAGGTCATGTGACTGTGTATATGCCGTCACTGGCGACTCGATTTGGAACGCGTTTCCATGTTAACTTGGCCAACCCGCGTTGCCTGCAGCGGCGGATCCAGGGGGGCGGGGGGGTCCAGGGAGTGCGCGCCCCCCCTTCCGGATTTTTGATAAATTATAAGCTCTGAATATCCTGGAACAGCCCTCGTGTCCAGATTATTTTGATCAAGGAACGTTTCAGACGGCTTACCAACGCTCAGAGGTTTTAAATCACTGTTGATTGCAACTCAAATCAAGCTGCAACGCAACGGCATGGATGTGCTGGAGGCATACTCTATATGGATGGGCATACTCTATATGGATGTGCTGGAGGCATACTCTATAATGGATGTGCTGGAGGCATACTCTATATGGATGGGCATACTCTATATGGATGTGCTGGAGGCATACTCTATAATGGATGTGCTGGAGGCATACTCTATATGGATGGGCATACTCTATATGGATGTGCTGGAGGCATACTCTATAATGGATGGGCATACTCTATAATGGATGGGCATACTCTATATGGATGGGCATACTCTATAATGGATGTGCTGGAGGCATACTCTATATGGATGGGCATACTCTATATGGATGTGCTGGAGGCATACTCTATATGGATGTGCTGGAGGCATACTCGATATGGATGTGCTGGAGGAATTCTCTATGATTGACGACAAGAAGGACGCGCTCACTCAAGTAGCGTCAAATGCTGAAACTGAATTTCTCTTTGGTTCGATCACGCTAAGTCCATGATAGAATCTGTAGGAGGTGACGTCACAATGCCGAGAGTTGTGAAACGACAAATCCATCGTCCGAACACTGCCGCCAATACTCCCTTGCTCTTCGACCTCAGAAACATGTCCATTCCATTTCTCGACCACCTCAGCCAGGAAATGGACACCCGATTCTGTGCTGAAAATCGAGAAGGTAGTGATCTGTTTCTGCTGATGCCATCTGCAATAATCGCCGATACCTGCGACATTCCAGCCCGACATCAGAAGCTATTGCGTTGGAAAAACGACATGGAACATCCCGCAGGACTGATAAATGAGCTTAGAGACTGGCAGATGTTTTGGAGAAGGAAGCCCAACCACACGCTTCCAAGCACATTCATGGATTGTTTCTGCGCAGTAGATGGAGACGAATTTCCATCCATCAAAGTCCTACTCCATATTGGATGCACCCTCCCTGTCGGCTCATGTGAGGCCGAACGCTCATTTTCTTGCCTGCGTCGTCTGAAGACCTACCTAAGAAATTCCATGGGAGAAAGTCGGATGGCATCTCTGGCCCTCATGAACCATGACTTCACCATATCCCCACATGATGTGTGGGACATTTTCATTCAGAAACACAAGCGCCGTCTATTCCAAAATAGCAAAATTTACCATTAATAAAATAATTCACAATCCGCTGTCCTATCTGATCTCTTTTGTGGGGAGAACCCCCTGCCTTGAGCTTCACAACCTCGGCGCATGGCGGTGCCGAGCTTTGTGGGGAGAACCCCCTGCCTTGAGCTTCACAACCTCGGCGCATGGCGGTGCCGGGCTTTGTGGGGAGAACCCCCTGCCTTGAACTTCACAACCTCGGCGCATGGCGGTGCCGGGCTTTGTGGGGAGAACCCCCTGCCTTGAGCTTCACAACCTTGGCGCATGACGGTGCCGGGCTTTGTGTGGAGAACCCCCTGCCTTGAGCTTCACAACCTCGGCGCATGGCGGTGCCAGGCTATGTGGGGAGAACCCCCTGCCTTGAGCTTCACAACCTCGGCGCATGGCGGTGCCGGGCTTTGTGGGTAGAACCCCCTGCCTTGATCTTCACAACCTCGGCGCATGGCGGTGCCGGGCTTTGTGGGTAGAACCCCCTGCCTTGAGCTTCACAACCTCGGCGCATGGCGGTGCCGGGCTTTGTGGGGAGAACCCCCTGCCTTGAACTTCACAACCTCGGCGCATGGCGGTGCCGGGCTTTGTGGGGAGAACCCCCTGCCTTGGGCTTGACAACCTTGGCGCATGGCGGTGCCGGGCTTTGTGTGGAGAACCCCCTGCCTTGAGCTTCACAACCTAGGCGCATGGCGGTGCCGGGCTTTGTGGGGAGAACCCCCTGCCTTGAGCTTCACAACCTAGGCGCATGGGGGTGCCGGGCTTTGTGGGGAGAACCCCCTGCCTTGGGCTTGACAACCTTGGCGCATGGCGGTGCCGGGCTTTGTGGCGACAACCCCCTGCCTTGAGCTTCACAACCTAGGCACATGGCGGTGCCGGGCTTTGTGGGGAGAACCCCCTGCCTTGGGCTTGACAACCTTGGCGCATGGCGGTGCCGGGCTTTGTGGGGAGAACCCCCTGCCTTGAGCTTCACAACCTCGGCGCATGGCGGTGCCGGGCTTTGTGGGGAGAACCCCCTGCCTTGGGCTTGACAACCTCGCCGCATCGCGGTGCCGGGCTTTGTGGGGAGAACCCCCTGCCTTGGGCTTGACAACCTTGGCGCATGGCGGTGCCGGGCTTTGTGGGGAGAACCCCCTGCCTTGAGCTTCACAACCTCGGCGCATGGCGGTGCCGGGCTTTGTGGGGAGAACCCCCTGCCTTGGGCTTGACAACCTAGGCGCATGGCGGTGCCGGGCTTTGTGGGGAGAACCCCCTGCCTTGGGCTTGACAACCTTGGCGCATGGCGGTGCCGGGCTTTGTGGGGAGAACTCCCTGCCTTGAGCTTCACAACCTCGGCGCATGGCGGTGCCGGGCTTTGTGGGGAGAACCCCCTGCTTTGGGCTTGACAACCTAGGCGCATGGCGGTGCCGGGCTTTGTGGGGAGAACCCCCTGCCTTGAGCTTCACAACCTAGGCGCATGGGGGTGCCGGGCTTTGTGGAGAGAACCCCCTGCCTGGGGCTTGACAACCTTGGCGCATGGCGGTGCCGGGCTTTGTGGGGACAACCCCCTGCCTTGAGCTTCACAACCTAGGCGCATGGCGGTGCCGGGCGTTGTGGGGAGAACCCCCTGCCTTGGGCTTGACAACCTTGGCGCATGGCGGTGCCGGGCTTTGTGGGGAGAACCCCCTGCCTTGAGCTTCACAACCTAGGCGCATGGCGGTGCCGGGCTTTGTGGGGAGAACCCCCTGCCTTGAGGTTCACAACCTCGGCGCATGGCGGTGCCGGGCTTTGTGGGGAGAACCCCCTGCCTTGGGCTTGACAACCTCGCCGCATCGCGGTGCCGGGCTTTGTGGGGAGAACCCCCTGCCTTGGGCTTGACAACCTTGGCGCATGGCGGTGCCGGGCTTTGTGGGGAGAACCCCCTGCCTTGAGCTTCACAACCTCGGCGCATGGCGGTGCCGGGCTTTGTGGGGAGAACCCCCTGCCTTGGGCTTGACAACCTAGGCGCATGGCGGTGCCGGGCTTTGTGGGGAGAATCCCCTGCCTTGGGCTTGACAACCTTGGCGCATGGCGGTGCCGGGCTTTGTGGGGAGAACTCCCTGCCTTGAGCTTCACAACCTCGGCGCATGGCGGTGCCGGGCTTTGTGGGGAGAACCCCCTGCCTTGGGCTTGACAACCTAGGCGCATGGCGGTGCCGGGCTTTGTGGGGAGAACCCCCTGCTTTGGGCTTGACAACCTTGGCGCATGGCAGTGCCGGGCTTTGTGGGGAGAACCCCCTGCCTTGAGCTTCACAACCTCGGCGCATGGCGGTGCCGGGCTTTGCCCAGCACACAGTCTGTCATCGCCATCATTTCACACCATGGGAGTGCACAGGTCTTTTATAACTACTAGTGAGCCCGTTGGTCCAAATTGTCCAAATTTTCATCGGCTTTCATGGCCTTGCAGCATACCTGCCTGCTATTGTGCTTGAGTTGGAATAAATGATTTGTAAAATATTATCATATTTTTTGTTATTTATTTAGTAATGAGAATGGCATGCCATGGAAGGACCTATTAAGCTGCTCTATACACCTTAACATGGCGTGCGTTTAGAAACATGGGAATTCTTGCGGATTATTTGTAGTTAATCAGACTAATTAACTCAGGAGATCAGAACAATCATTTCACGAGAACTACACACATCAGAGATTCCATATCAGAAAGCTCCTGTAGAACTACACAAAAAACATGCCGCACGCATGCACACCACACACACACACACACACACACACACACACACACACACACACACACACACACACACACACACACACACACACACACACACACACACATACACACACACACCTACAAAATTCATCAATATATAGCAGAAGGAACAGCTGGGTAAGTCGTTTCCACAGTTCCTCTATCTGACCATTAGTCATTGCGAATCTGTTGAACTGTTGGACCAGGGAAGAACACAAGGAACTGCAGAAACTTCCAAGAACGCACGAAATGCCGTTTCTGACGATCAATTTTTAAAAAATTCCTGGGGGAGGACCCGCAGACCCCCCCCTCACCCCCCCCCCAGCACTATCGTTTAATGCACCCCCTCCCCCCCACCCCCGTCTTTAAATTCCTGGATCCGCCCCTGTCTTGCGATACTATGTTAACCTGGGAGTGTGTGCCGGCCAAGGGCGGGGTGGGTTCAAGGTTTCCCTGCTCGGTACTCCTTCCTCTACCCTTCTTGTGTTGCCTACTTTATCACCGTTGGACTTGGTCCAAAATGGGGGCTGATGGATTGGGTCTCATCTGTCCGTCCATCCATCCGCAACTATATCTCGGAGATGTATGGAGTGGTTTTGTTCAAACTTGGCACAAAGATATTACGTGATGGTACACATATGCACATCATTTTGTTTCGCGATCAGATACAAGATGGCTGACTGGCGGCCATTTTAGTTGTAAAAGACCCGACGTTGAACACGTCCTCAACCATTTCTCAGACATGCATTTACCAATGTTGTTCAAACTTGGCACACAGATAATGAATGAGGGTATACATATGCACGTCGTTTTCTTTCGAGTTCAGATCCAAGATGGCCGACTGGTGGCCATTTTAGTTGTAAAAAACCCCAATTTTGATAACTGCCTCAACCATTTCTCAGATATACATTTACCGATCTTATTCAAACTTCGCACACAGGCGATACATGAGAGTATACAAACACAGAAGATTTTGTTTTGTAATCCGGCCAATGATGGCCGACTGGTGGCCTTTATCTCCGTACAGCGGAATTACTAAAACCACGGGGACTATATGATATTTAATTAATTCTGCTTGTTTTAATAAGAGAAGCAATAAATAATTGGTCCGATTGTCAGAGGCAAATCAATCAGAGGCTTTTCTGCTCTTTTTCCACAAAGCTGTAAGGACGAAGCGCGCACAGCTGTAAGGACGAAGGACGGGAACAGTGGTGAGTTTGAGGTGAAGGTGGGAGTGCATCAGGGGTCGGTACTAAGTCCACTACTATTTGTAGCTGTGATGGAGGTGCTGCTCAGAACGTAAAGGAGGGTTTACCGTGGGAGTTGTTGTATGCAGATGATCTGGTGTTGATTGCGGAAAGTATGGATGGACTGAAGGAAAAGATGAACAAGTGGAAGGAATGTATGGAGACAAAAGGTCTGAAGGTGAATATCGGAAAGACGAAGGTGATGGCAAGTGGTAAAGCATGTGGTGAGTTGGAAAGAACTGGGAAGTGGCCCTGTGCTGTGTGTAGGAAGGGTGTCGGAGTGAACTCCATTCAATGTACAATGTGCGCTGAGTGGGTTCATCAAAAATGTAGTGCTTTGAGAGGCTCATTAACCAGTGTGGCAGCTACATTCAAGTGTAACGTGTGCACAGAGGGAGCTGCAGATGGAGGAAATGTTGAGTTGGATCTTGGAGACGGCGTGAAGCTGGAAGGTGTGAAAACATTTTGCTACCTCGGAGACGTGCTGAATGGAGAAGGTGGATCAGACTCGGCAACGGTTGCGAGAGTGAGATGTGCATGGAAGAAGTTTCGGGAACTGAGTGGCGTGCTGATGATGAGGGGAGTGTCGTTGAAGCTGAAGGGAAAGGTGTATGCTGCATGTGTGAGAAGTGTTATGATTTATGGGAGCGAGACATTGGGTAATGAACATAGAGCAGCAACGAAAGTTGGAAAGGGTGGAAATGCGAATGGTTCGACGGATGTGCGGAGTATCGTTGAGAGAGAGGAAGACAAATGATGAATTGCGAAAGATGATGGGAATAGAGCCTGTGATTGATGCTGTGAAGAGGAACAGGTTGAGATGGTTTGGTCATGTGTTGAGGAAGGATGAAAGTGACTGGTTGAGAAGAGTGGTGGAAATGAATGTAGAAGGAAGCAGAGGACGGGGAAGACCGAGAAAGACTTGGCTAAAGATGGTGGAAGAAGAAATGCGGGCAAGGGGGTTAACAAGGAGAGATGCAGAAAATAGGGCAAAATGGAGAAGATTGTCATGGGGACCACAAGGCTAACCCCTGCTCTAGTAGGGAAAATGGCCTTTAAAATGCATGTTGTTGTTGTTGTTCACAAAGCTAGGATAGAACTGCCCGCATCCATTGAAAACCTGCGTTGCGTCGGACCTGGGGTTTAAACCCGGGTTGAGTGGGACATGGAAACGAGGCAAATGTTCGCCCAGACCCTTGACTATGTTGCCTCTGATTCCGGTCCCGGTGTGAGCTTCTCTGCTTCATTTAAAAGCGAAGTTCTGTTGATCAGATAAATTGTGCCCACTTTTTGCTTCTGGGTGTAAAACTTTAATGTCTATTTTCTGTACCGATAAATTCGCCAACATGTCGTACTTTTGCCACTGTGTTATATGTTTGAGTGATACAGTAACACTTGCCAACAGCCAATATTGTCCTTTGTTCTGCTATGTTCACTCTCACTATTCCCCCTCTCCATCCTGAGTACATCCTTCTTGCTTCCCTTGATTATGTTGAAAAAAAAAATGGTGACAGAATTGTGTGTGTGGGATGTCCAAATTAACTTACATTCTCTGTCATTTCTTGACAGAGAGAGAACCTGCTTCCACAAATTAAAATATCCACCAATTAGAGAAGGATTTTTTTGTTGTTGAACTGGATTATAGAGATCATTAACATGAATGTTTAAATTCCCTGAAATCAGTATCTTTCCAGGTGGTTGAGAAGGCTTGACAGAAAATCTGAGATGTTATCAAGGAATGAAGGGTGCTGTGTTCTGGGTTTCTGTAAATGATCACATTTATTTATTTTACAGGTGCTCAAGATGAATATGAAGGGATGAAGTCACTGAAGCCCTTACATTGGCATCCAGAGACCAAGGAAGCCTCCTGGGATGGAGCATCAATACTTTACCTTGTTTTGGCCATTAAAGCTTCCCATCTAACCCACCGATTTTGGTCGGGTCTATTTCTTGTTTTGGGTAGCAAAATGACGTCTTTAACTCCCCAAATTCGGTCATACACCAGCTCACACCCCATTCCTCCCCACACCTCACTCTATTTACCTGCCTCAATCTGTCTTGGCCTTCTACTCTGCTGGTGCTGTTTCTGCCCTCTTCACTCTTTCTTGGCCTTCACTCTTTCACACTCTGCTGTTCTTTTTGTCTTGTTATGCCCTTATCCATGCAGTGTACCACAACTACCTTTTCTACCAACCTCGACTATGTAAACAAAAAACATTTGAACGGCACTCGGTGGAGTGCATACCTCCGCCAAGCTGAAAATTTTATGTTTTGTATCCCACTGATAGGCCGGATCTGGATTTGGACCTGGACCAAAATCGAATCGGATTGTTCTTGTCACCTAATCAACACATCCATCAAGTTTGTGTTTGCCTCAAAATCTTGTGTCCCAAACCCATCTCTCTCTGTACCCACCTTACCCAGTCGAACCCAGCTGCTCCTGGACTCTGTGTCCTTCTCTCCTGACAAGGTGGAGAAGTTTTTGTCAAACCTCGACTCTGATTCTGCAACTGGACCAGACGGCATCAGCCCACGGGTCCTAAAATCCTGCTCTCCACTCTATCTCACCCTCTCTTTGTTTTCTTCACCTTCTCTTTTGCTCAAGGTCATCTGCCACCAGTTTGGAAATCAGCCAACACTACCGCTTCACACAAGAAAGGTGCAAAAACAGATCCTTGCAACGACAGACCAATCAGCCTGCTCCCAATTATCAGCAAAGTCATGGAATCCATCATTGCTTTGGATATCAAATCCTTCCTCTTCTCCAATGGCTTGATCTCGGATCATCAATTTGGATTCAGACCAGGTCACTACGCTGGACATGTTGCTTCTGCTGTCTCAACAATGGATGGAGGTCCTCTATGCCAAACAGGAAATCAGAGCTGTCTCCCTTGACGTATCACGTGCCTTCGATACGGTCTGGCACCCCACTCTGCTAAAAAACACTCTCCTCCGATGGTATCCATGAAAATCTCCACGCATGACTTGCGGACTTCTTCTCTGGTCGTTGTCAGCGTGTGGCCCTGAATGGATTTCTCTAATCTCCCCCTTCCTGTTCAGGCTGGAGCTCCCCAAGGCAGTGTTCTGGGCCCTGTGCTTTTTCTGGTCTTCATCAATGATCTTTCTGGAAAATCCTCTCTATCTCTTTGCTGATGACTCCACTCTCTGCCGCTCCATATCTCAATCCTCAGATCGGCAGGCAGCAGCCTCCTCACTCTCTGCAGACCTGGACAAAATCACAGACTGGTCAAACAAGTGCAACATGTCTTTCAATCCTGACAAATCTCACACTCTTATTTTGTCTCTCTGAAAAGACCGACTGGACAACCCTCCCATCTACTTTCTCAACAATCCTCTCCAAGAAGTTTTGTCACTCAAGTATTTGGGTCTCACTATCTGCCATGATCTTTCCTGGGTAAACCACATTTCCAAGCTGGCCTTCAAAGCCAGTCGCCGACTGGGCATCCTTTGTCGTGCGAAGTCCTTCCTTGGCACAGCTGAGCTCCTCACCACATACAAGGCTTTCATCCGCAGCTCAATGGAATACTGCTCCCCTCTGGGCTGGTGCTCCTGCCTCACACTTAGCTCGGCTTCACGCTATTGAAGACATGGCTTTTAGAAATTTGGTATCTCCCACGATGAAGCTGAGCTGAGGGCCTTTCACTCTCTCACCGCAGGCAGGTTGGTGGTCTTTGTCTTCTACTGACTCTTCTCCGGCCTCGCTCCCCTTACTCTGTTCTCTGTCCCCCAAAATATTCCTGCAGGACGAATAAGATCTGTCAGCTACCCTCTTCTGGTGAAACTGCCAAAAATCAAGACTCTCTGCTCACCTTCACTCTTTCATTTCTCTTTTTTCAGCCTCTGAAACAAACTCCTACAAACTTCAATCCCTCTCCTCTCTCCAGGTCTTCAAAACAGCTGTTCATATGCGAATATTCTCCCAGCATCCCGAGAAACACGGAATATTTTCATTGTTACCATAATGTTTTTATAACGACTTTATAACGTAATTGTTTGCCATAATGTTTTTATAACGTGGTTGTGTACTTCTTAACTCTATTTTAGCAATGAGTGCGTTTTTAACTCGATTCGATTTTGTTTTTAAACTCGTGTAACGGTATAAACAAAACTGTGGCCTGGCATGATAGAGTAAAGGTACAGTACGTGAACTCACTTTTGTGCTGTTCTGCCTGGGTTAGAATCTCGGCACAGCTGTAAACTGCAATCCTTTTGTTTTGAAGGTAGGGCTGAGCCATCACGATGCGTGCTGTTCCTTGGATGGGCATTAAGCCAAACTACCCGTCTGCCCACACTGGTTGTTGTTGTTGTTGTTGTTGTTGTTGTTGTTGTATGGCTCCGGACAGTTCTCTCGAAAAGCTCTCGTCACAGAGATAGCCAATCAATTTCGCAGGAGCGACCCCGAAATCCCCACATTCAGGATGGTGTACCCCTGCCTTCTCAAAGTCAGGGTCACAGCAGAGTTAGAGTTAGAGAGAAAGAGACCAGAGGGAAAGGGCCAGTCCATGCGGACCAATCAGCTGTCTGACTGTGACCGCGCTGCCCTGACGGATCCGGGCAGCATAGAAGAATGGGGAAGATTTGGTCCCTGGCTTGCGTTAGGGGTACAACTGTGGGAGCCACTTGTACCACAAAATGGATCACCAACTGCTTCAGACTGAACAAGGAAATTTATTGAAGTACGTGCACACGGAGAGAATGATAATCATATAGATGAGTATACACCAAGCAACCCTACCATTCTCTGAAGGCCAAGCGTCGAGCCCTTGGTATTTATACAAAAGCAGGGAAACACAGGCGGGAACAACTCAGCATGTTACCTCCCTCATAAGATTTTGGGATGCCTACGTGGCAATAACAATCTCTGGAAATGATTTCTTGCATAAACAAAGTTAAAAGTTCACCACATGCACTACTCCACTCAGATATGTTTCTTTAAACTCCATCTCCTATCTTCCCCAGCAACACAACAACCCCCAACTCAAAGTTGATCTTCATCCAATCAGCTACAAGGTTACATGAAAAACCACAAGCCCACAAGTTACAATAACAACTGCTGTCAAACCCAGAATGCAATTCATTTTTCCTTTGTAATCAACTCGTCATGATACCCCTTATTTTCCCTTGGCTTTGATTGGACAGAAATGACAATTACCATTTGTCAGCTTCTACACAACCACCACAAAGAGGCGTCCCCGATAGTTGTGCCCACACTGGTTGTTAATGTTGGTGAACTTCAAGGAACGAAAGGGCTAAGACTAAGTAATTTTGGCAAAACACCTGCAAGTTATCATCACAACCCTAAATAAACTACAAATTCCTGCCATGACAGCACTGGGAAGGCAATGGCAAACTACCCAGCATAGTGTTTCAACAGCACAGGAGTTCTGTCAAGTGTTGTACATCTGCTGGGGGGGTGTTCTGCTAGCAACCACTTTGCAAGCCGCTCACCTAGCTGCTCGGGAAGTAGAGCAAATAATTAAGAGAAGTGCTTCGTTATGTTAATAAAAATGGCTGCCGGAGTCAGATTCAAAACTATACTCCAACCAATGAAATGTTCAGAGGTATATGAACACCTGTTACACATACTCGTAATGTTTTTGAAACGTGCATTTCATACTTTGTTTTACTCTACTTTTCATCCTAATTCTTGAATATCAACAAACATGCAAAACCTCTCCCAAAAATACACAATGGTAGGAACTATAGCAAATGCCTTGCAGAGGGGCTCCTCCTTCTGTCTCCCCAATGACTGTCGTTCTTTCCCTCTTCCTCATATTCTGTAACTGCTGCTAACACAATAGATTTGTTTTGGGACATTGTCACAAAATGATTGATTGAAACTGAATATGACAGCCCAGACAGTATTTACTCTTGTACCACAATAGCATTGTTTCCATGGAGACCACCATGCCCATGTTAAAGGGGAATACAAATGCTCAGACCACCTCGACACTAATGTATCCCTTGACACCTTACAAAATAGATATGATGTGTCTGTTTACTATTTATGGTTTATAAAGTGGGTAATTTTGCGAATAAAAGTCGAAATAGTTTTACGATTAGCCGTGACGTCGTAACAGGAAGTTGGCCGCCAAATCCGAACTGTCTACAGGTTACATGGCGGTACAATTTAACTCAAACAGCGAATAATTTTCTATTTTCTACAAATATTCCGGGTCAATGCATCCTTTGTGGTTGTAATAATACAAACCAACACCAACGGCCGAAAGATACGAAGTTTGCCAGAAATTGGACGAGATTTGTCCATAATAACCAAGTGTGAATTGGGCCTACAAAATGTTCGCTTTTGTGTTCGGAACATTTTACAGAACACTGCTAAGAAACAACAGAGATGGCTATAGATCTTGTGGGTATCTGCCACAATTGAGAGATGATGCCATCCCCATGATTAAGCGGAAGAAACAGCCGGCGCTCGAAACTGTAACACCATCTCTTCCCAGCTACCAGCATATGTACACGGGTGATTTGTGGGGTGAATCAAACACCTTTTTAGTGTTTGTGGTGGCCTTCCAGCGACCAATCTCACCTTGCCACCAACCCCCTCTCTCCCACCGCTCCACTGGGGCAGGACATCGACACAGCACGGACACGGCAGTGGGACATGACACGGACACGAGAGTGGGACATGACAGCACGACCACAGACACAAATGGTGTCCCGGTAAAGTATGAATGGG
The DNA here is from genome assembly GCF_964187855.1 of Myxine glutinosa. Taxonomy (NCBI): domain Eukaryota; kingdom Metazoa; phylum Chordata; class Myxini; order Myxiniformes; family Myxinidae; genus Myxine; species Myxine glutinosa. The sequence goes on from NC_136270.1 coordinate 116,948,950, forward strand.
ATGATCCTGAAACATACAGGACACCGGGTCAGCCTGCGATGGTGGGGCGAAGCATTGGTCACCCATTTGGTCTGTGGTGTCCGAGTGTACCTGGGCGGTGACCGAATCTGCCTGAGTGGTGTCTGTGTTATCGTGTCTGTGCTGTGTCATTTCCCTGCCATGTATGTCATGTGCTGTGTTCATATTGTGTCTGTGCTGCGTTGTGTTGTGCTGTGTTGTGCCGTATTTCTTCTGGAGTAATGTAACTGATTTATCAATTAATCCAAAATCCCCGATGAATAGTCAATTGAACAGAAAAACAGAACCTACCAATCTATAGTGAGCATGTGAATGTGACCGTGGTGTTATCATCTGCACTACGAACATAACCGCCATCTTCACTAATACCATCTTCATCTGAATCGCTAGCATAAGGCTCAAAACGAAAAGGCTCCACAATTCCTCCGAAAGCATTTCCATCACTAATGTTGGCTTCAATAGCTTCTTCACAATCCCACTGATCAGTTTCAACATATTGAGAACCTTCAGAGTTGCTAATGACGGTGGAATCGGTATCTATCGGAATCCGAGCTCGAAATGCACTGTTTCTCTATGTAAGTCGCCATTTGCATCAAGATGAGATCATAGTGTGACGTCACTGGCGAAATCGAAAATTTACTCTTTTGGACTTTTTTCGACACTTTCTGATTGGCAAAAATTTCAAAAAAAACCCCCCTTTAAATTAGACAGTGACTAATGATTTTCGATGGTTTTTCAGAATTTTTTAATTTGGTGTTTGGATTCCCCTTTAAGTGGTGCCGAGCATTCCGTTTCGTTGGAGCCCTTGTTTCAGCGTTCTGAATCAAGTGAGCCGCTTGGCAAGCGATAGCAAGCTGCTTGTTAACGAAATACGATGTATAGCATGATATGTCAAAAATTATGGACGGATTATGACGAAACTTTGTGGATGGGTTGGGTAGGTGACAAGACCAAGCCGATTTGAGTTTGTTTCAGGTACCGATACAGAAATGACCTATCGGTGAATACAAGGTGGTAAACTGGTCAACCTGGCGGAGCCCGTAGTAGGTATATGCCGAGTACCGTTGTATTTGATGCTGTTGAAGTAGGTCATGCTTGACAGATTGATAAATGTGGATTAAAATAAACAATCTCTTTTAATAGCCTGAGCTGGTTGTTTGTTCAGGTGTGGTAGCGACGTGTTTGTCTTTTCACTAACAGGTGTGGGTTCGATTTCTCCCGGGCTTGCACACTTTTGCCAACCCAACTCGCACCTGGCGATTATTCAACTTGAGTTGAAGATGCTTTCATCCACTGTTAAATAATATCATGTACGTAAGTTTTTACTCATAATCGGGATAAGCAAATTGCTCACTCACTAAATGAGCCATTTGACCTGCTTCATTACAATATATTAATAAAAATATAATCAAGTTTGAAAAATGAAACGAATTATATTTAAAATAAGAAAATTTCTTTCAAAAAAATAGCTGCTGAGTGTAATACATTTTTGGTCACTTCGTCATCAAGTGACGATGATGTAAAATACACCACTTTGGACAATTTAATCAGCATTGCAGCTACCGACGTCACTACCTGCTCCAAGCCAATGACGTCATATCTACTGGGCTAAGTTGTTTTGTGTGCAGGTGAATTCATCATCATAAATTTTTTACCTGCTGCAGAAAGAACTAGATCGGCACTCTTCGACGTCGCGACGTCGACCGATATGCCTCCGTCCACATTATTATCTCATCATAATACTTGTACCAAGTTTGACATAGATCCGTTATATTTGATCTGAGATCTTCAGCCCTTCTTATCGCGGTAACAAAATAATTTTTACTGAACATGACCTCTGACCTTTGACCTCTTGACCCTAAAATCTAATCAGCTCATATTTGCATCATAGTACACAATTATACCAAGTTTGGTGAACATCCTATGACTGGTTCTGAAGTTAGCTCTGTAACAGAATTTTTATCGAATGGGATGTGTGACATTTGACCTCTTGACCCTAAAATCTAATCAGCTCATATTTGCATCATAGTACACAATTATACCAAGTTTGGTGAACATCCTATGACTGGTTCTGAAGTTAGCTCTGTAACATAATTTTTATCGAATGGGATGTCTGAGATTTGACCTTTGACCTCTTGACCCTAAAATCTACTCAGTTCATCTTTACATCATTATACATACCGAGACCAAGTTTGACTTTGATCTCTTCAGCTGTTCTCAGGTTATAAACCTATTACAGACTCTGACCTTTGACCTCTTGACCCCAAAATCGAATCGGTTCACATTTGCATCGTATTAGTACCAACTTTGGTCAAAATCCCATCGCTGGTTCACAAGTTATCGCGGTGAAAGGATTCTTACCTAACATGACCTCTGACCTTTGACCTAGTCACCCCAAAATCGAATCAGTTCATCTTTACCTTATTATACATACCTGCACCAAGTTTGACTTAGATCCCTTGAGCCGTTCTAAAGTTATCACGGTAACGAAAACCTATCACGGACGGACGGACGGACAGGTAATCCGAAAATTTCATGGCTCCGGCGACTTTGTCGGCGGAGGCATAAAGATGTTAAAAAGAGTGGCTGATGGTGTGTTATCATATAGATTATAGACTGTACTTACAGCAACACAAAGGTTCAGGAGTGAAAGAAAGAATAAGTCATACTCAAACATTAAGATCTTTGACACATTGATTGCACATTTTAATTGTATTTTACCAAAAGAGTTTTTCCCGATCCAAAAACTCCGACCTCCAAAAATTCTTGCATGTCACTAACGCCAGTTGCTTACAAGTTATAAGTTGCCATACAAGGTTGCTTGTTGTCGGAAATGCTGGGTTTCTGTTCTCGAACTCCGAAGCAGGTGATGCTACTGTAGCTCGCAGGTGATGCTACTGTAGCTCGCAGGTGATGCTACTGTAGCTCGCAGGTGATGCTACTGTAACTCGCAGGTGATGCTACTGTAGCTCGCAGGTGATGGACGTAATCACTGTAATAACTAGAATATTGCGAGATCATTGTGTGTATCATTATAAAAGAAACAAAACAATTACAAACCCAAATCAATATATTTTATCGACACTTCATTAAATTTTTATGGGCAAAGTTTTTACCCTCGCCAGAGGAGAGGGTATTGCATTTGAGTCCGTTTGTCGGTTTGTTTGCCTGTTTGTCTGTCTGTCTGTTTGTCCGCACAGAATAAATATGATTTTCTCTGCAACCGTTGGTCCGATTGACAGGAAATTTTCGCCATAGGTGCAACTCCACCTGCAGAATTTTAAAATGATAATTATGACGTCATAGGTCACGTGATTCGGCCGCCATCTTGAAAAACCGAAAAACTTTGCACCTCTATATCTCCGAAAGCGCTGAACAGAAAAAATTGAGACATGGCTCATTGTAAAGAACTCTCCATGCCGAATAAAATGTTAATTATGATGTCATAGGTGCCTCCATTATGATGTCATAATTCGACAAGTACAAAACTTCTTCCAATCAAGATGAAATTTCTTGAGCATAATCTTGGAATAAATTAGTGGGGAAAAAAAAAAAATGATGATGTCACCGGTCACGTGGTTCGGTCGCCATATTTGTTTTAGCACAAAAGCCTTAAAACCCACTGAAAATGCATCCTGGCGAGGGTTTGCAATCTCTGATTGCTCTTTCTTATTTCCTACTTGTATTGAAGCAAACCACCCCTGCAAACCTGGCGATGATCAAGTCGCATATCCAACATGGTGGCACCTGTCCAATCCTTCAAACCAGAGAATTTGTAAATTGTGCTGAAAAAAAACGAGCGCCAAATCGTAAACGAGCGCCAAATTTGATTGGTTGTGATGACATAAAATGCGTAATATTTTGTCCACACATTGCTAAACGGGAGGGGTTTGAAAGTGCCAAAAAGGCGATTTATGAACGACAGTACTCAAGTATAAGTCAATTGAAATAAAATAAAGTTTTCCAATTATTCAATTGTTAATTTTATTGGTTGTAGAATTATTTTTTTTAGTTTACCGCCATTGATGCAGCGCCTTTTGCACCACCTTATTAAACTTTTGCACCGCATTAGTTGTACCTGTCCTTACTCTCACTCCTCCCTGTGCATGTTCGATCGTGACATATTCAGAGCCAAACTATTGCAAAACTACAGGTTTGTTTTACAATCCGTGTTCAAAATATAACATTCAATTGAAATCAAGTTGTTCGTCGAATGACATTTGAAGACAGACAGACAGACAGACAGACACAGGCAAAATGAAACAATTGCTTAACCCAACTTTTTGCTTTGCGTGCGTTGGGTAAATATGGTCGATACCTAATCTGTAAATCAAGCAGAGAAAAACGATGTAATGCCCTCGTCATTGTGCATAGAGCAGCTATACATCCTCATTCGAAGAACATTGTTCTTTACAAAACAGCACTCCCTGCAGGCATTTATACAGTGCCTTCAGAAAGCATTCACACTCCTTGACGTTTTTCACATTTTGTTGTTACAACCTGAATTTAAAACGGATTAAATTGAGATTTTTTTTTTCACTGATCCACACATAATACTCCAAAACGTCAAAACTGAATTTAATTATTTTACAATTTTTTACAAGATAGTTAAAAATGACATAAAGAAATATATCATTGACATAAGTATTCAACCCCCTGAGGTAATACTTTGTAGAAATGCCTTTGTCAGCGATTAGAGCTTGGAATTTTATTGGGTGTTCTGTATCAGCTTTCATTAAATTATATTATTATATCAGGTATTCTGTATTATTTCCACATTTCCAAGCTGGCCTCCAAAGCCAGTCACCGACTGGACATCCTCCGTCGTGCGAGGTCCTTCCTTGGCACACCTGAGCTCCTCACCACATACAAGGCTTTCATCCGCAAATCAATGGAATACTGTTCCCCCCTCTGGGCCGGTGCTTCTTCCTCACACCGAGCTCGTCTTCACGATGTTGAAACCAAAGCTTTCAGAATTATTGGAATCTCCTGCGATGAAGCTAACTCCGAGGGCCTTTCACTTACTCACCGCAGGCAGGTTGGTGGTCTTTCTGTCTTCTGCCGACTCCTCTCCGGCCTTGCTTCCCCAGCTCTGTCTGTGCTCTGCCCCCCAAATATTGCTACAGGTCGTACAAGATCTGCCAGCAACCCTCTTATGGTTAAACTGCCAAAATCAAGACTCTCTGCTCACCTTCACTCTTTCAGTCCTCTTTACTCCCGCCTCTGGAAGAAACTCCCTCACTCTCTTCAATCCCTCTCCTCCCTCCAGGTCTTTAAAACAGCTGTTCACCACCATCTCTTGTATCTTCCCCCATCCAAAACCTTGATCTCTTTTCCCCTCGGTAATTTCACCCCAGATCCACTTTTCTGAAATACCGACTTCTTTCCTGGAAGTCCTCGCATGTCCATGTGTTTTATACCTCTCCTCCCTTTCCATGCCTCCTCCTCACAAGCACTCTCCCTCCCACAGATCTCCCGATGTCCCTGTTCTCTACTGTTGTACTTGTGTGTTTCCCTCTCTCTCTCTCCCCCCATCTTGTCTCCCGCTCTCTTTCTTATATGTTTTATGTGTCCGTTTTTTTTTTGTAATTAATGTTAGCTCTTACACGAACGAGCCTCGATCTTGTATACCAAAAAAAAGAAGCTTTGCACATCAGCATTGGTGGAGTTTCTCCCATTCTTCTTGCAAATTTGCTTAAGCTCTGTCAAGTTGGATGGAGAACATTGGTAAACAGCAATCTTCAAGTCTTACCACAGATTCTCAATGGGATTCAAGCCTGGACTTTGGCTGGGCCACTCAAGGACTTTCACATTTTTGTTCTGAAGCCATTCCAGTGGTGTTTTGGGTGTAAGTTTGCGGTCAGTTTCCTGTTGTAACGTAAATATTCACCGCAATTAAGGTCTTTTGCACTCTGAAGCAGGTTCTCCTCAAGGACTTGCCTTAATTTCGCTCCATTCATTGTTCCCTCTGTCCTTACAAGTCTCCCAGTCCCTGCCACTGAAAAGCATCCCCAGAGCATCATGCTGCCACCATCATGATTGATGGTAGGAATGGTGTTAGATGGGTGATGTGCTGAGCTGAGCTCGGTTTCCACCAGATGTAGCGCTTTGCATTCAGGTCCAATAGTTCAAGTTTCGTCTCAGACCATGGAATCTTTGCCTCATGCTCTCAAAGTCTTTCAGGTTTTTTTTGCAAACTCCAGGTGTGCTGTCATGTGTCTTTTTCTCAGGAGTGGCTTCTGTCTGATCACTCTTCCATAAAGCCTCAATTTGTGAAGTGCTGCAGAGTCTGCTGTCCTCATGGCAGGTTTCCCTATCTTATCTAAGGAACTCTGTAGTTCTGTCAGATTGGTCATTGGATTCTTGATCACCTTCCTATGTGTAAGGCAGGCGCACAAGCCCAGTAGGGAGAACAGGAGCACTGGCTCAAGGAAGTACTTCACACGACAGAGGAGAGAGGTGGAGAGATCATTGATGAAGATTAGAAAAAGCATCGGGCCAAGAACAGTGCTTTAAGGAACTCCAGCCTGGACAGGTAGAGGAGATTAGAGAATTCCACTGAGAGCCACAAGTAGATTTATGGGAGGAAGTCAGTCAGTGAGCCATGAGTGGAGATTGCCTTGGATACCATAAGAGGAGACTTTGGTGAGTAGTGCGAGTGCCAGACCGTATCGAAGGCACGTGATATGTCAACGGAGACAGCTCTGATTTCCTGTTTGGCATTGAGGACCTCCATCCATTGTTGAGACAGCAGAAACAGTATGTCCAGAGTAAAATGACCTGGTCTGACTCCAAATTGATGATCAGAGATCAAGCCATTAGAGAATAGGAAGGATTTGATATCCGAAGAGATGATGGATTCCATGACCTTGCTGATTATTGGGAGCAGGCTGATTGGTCTGTTCTTGCAAGGATCTGTTTTGCACCTTTTTGTGTAAAGCGGTAATGTTGGCTGATTTATATTGCCTTGAGCAAAAGAAAGAGAGCGACTAAAACAGAAAGAGGGTGAGATAGAGCGGCAGAGCAGGATTTTATGACCCGTGAGCTGATACCGTCTGGTCCAGTTGCAGAATCAGAGTCGAGGACTGACAGAAACTTCTCCACCTTGTCAGGAGAGAAGGACACAGAGTCCAGGAGTAGCTGGGTACGACTGGGTAAGGTGGGTACAGAGAGGGATGGGTTTGGGACACAATATGTTGAGGCAAACACAGAATTGAGGCATTTGGATTTTTCATGTGTGGAGTCAACTGTGTAGCCATTTGAGGTGAGGGAGGGGATGGAGGATTGGAGAGGGAACATACACCAGAAACGGATTTGACCAGACGCCACCAGGATTTGGAGGAAGGAGACAGGTTTGAGATTTCAGACTTGAGAGTGGAGAGATAGTGATTCCTGGCTCTCCTGAGGGGAGACACACACTTGTTACGAGCTTTGTGAAAGGAAACGAGATTGCCTTCAGTTGGATTAGCCTTCCGGGAGGCGAAGACAAGTTGCTTCAGGGCAACTGCCTCACCACAAGCTTCAGTGTACCATGGACGGGAGGAAGGGTATGACAACTGAAGACGAGATGGGATAATGGGGTATTATTTTTGGGGTATTATGTGTAGATCAGTGAGAAAAAAAAACTCAATTAAATCCATTTTTAATTCAGTCAATAACACAACAAAATGTGAAAAAGCAAGGGGTGTGAATAGTTTATAGTCCACTGTACACCAGAACAAGTGTTTTTCTTAACATTACATTGAACTCCATTTTTAAATAATATTCAGAACCGGTGTGGTGTCCATTTCCTGAATGTGTACATGAATCATATACAGAACTCCCAACCACAAACTCTGTACTATATTAGAGCTTTCGCATGAACCGATTGATCGCGGCCTTCATGCCGGAGCAATTAGCAGTAAATATGGTGCGAAGCATATTGAACGTAAGACTACTTCATCTGTAACCTCTTAATGTATGAAAAAGCATCAGTAATAGGAAAATAAATCACAGACTCACATCTCCTTGGTTAAACAGGTGCACTTTGTGAATGTTGCGCACACAGCTCGTAGACCTTCTGCCCATGAGAAACATCTACCCACTGTACAGAATTGTGTCTCAAACCGATACAGCATTTGTTTTTGGAAATTTAAGAAGGAATTTTCATCATCACTTGGAATTGATTAATATGTGTCGAGCCCTACAGGATAAAGGCATCTTAATCTTAATTGCACTTTTATTTGTCATAAAAACGTAGGCTCATGGAAGAACGAGGAGACGGAAGATAAAGTGAAAATTGATGTCCTGACAGTGGGACTGCAGTCGGACAACAACAGAGAAAGAATGGGCAATAATGTGATGAAGGAGGGGAGGAAACACGGTAACCGACAAGTAAGAGGGTTGGGTTCGTTTTGGTTAATGGGGTCGAAAGGATTGTGGGTTGGGTTAGGGGGTGAGATGACACGGTGCTGCATGCAAGTAAGGAGTGTGGAAGGTAGTTGCACGCAACGAGAGAAAAGACGAACACAAGAGTGGAAGCACATGGAAAGCCTGGATTTTGAAAGCTGAAGCAAAATGGGATTACTGGAAGAACGTGTGCATCTTGGAGAAACGTGTGCATCCTGGAGGAACGTGTGCATCCTGGAGGAACGTGTGCATCCTGGAGGAACGTGTGCATCCTGGAGGAACCTGTGCATCCTGGAGGAACGTGTGCATCCTGGAGGAACGTGTGCATCCTGGAGGAACGTGTGCATCCTGGAGGAGCGTGTGCATCCTGGAGGAGCGTGTGCATTCTGGAGGAGCGTGTGCATCCTGAAGGAACGTGTGCATCCTGGAGGAGCGTGTGCATCCTGGAAGAACGTGTGCATCCGGGAGGAACGTGTGCATCCGGGAGGAACGTGTGCATCCTGGAAGAGCTTGTGCATCCTGGAGGAGCGTGTGCATCCTGGAGGAGCGTGTGCATCCTGGAGGAGCGTGTGCATCCTGGAGGAGCGTGTGCATCCTGGAAGAACGTGTGCATCCTGGAGGAACGTGTGCATCCTGGAGGAACGTGTGCATCCTGGAGGAGCGTGTGCATCCTGGAGGAGCATGTGCATCCAGGAGGAGCGTGTGCATCCTGGAAGAACGTGTGCATCCTGGAGGAACGTGTGCATCCTGGAGGAACGTGTGCATCCTGGAGGAGCATGTGCATCCTGGGGGAGCATGTGCATCCTGGAGGAACGTGTGCATCCTGGAGGAGCGTGTGCATCCTGGAGGAACGTGTGCATCCTGGAGGAACGTGTGCATCCTGGAGGAGCGTGTGCATCCTGGAGGAACGTGTGCATCCTGGAGGAACGTGTGCATCCTGGAGGAGCGTGTGCATCCTGGAGGAGCGTGTGCATCCTGGAGGAGCGTGTGCATCCTGGAGGAACATGTGCATCCTGGAGGAGCGTGTGCATCCTGGAAGAACGTGTGCATACGGGAGGAACGTGTGCATCCTGGAGGAGCGTGTGCATCCTGGAAGAGCTTGTGCATCCTGGAGGAGCGTGTGCATCCTGGAGGAGCGTGTGCATCCTGGAGGAGCGTGTGCATCCTGGAGGAGCGTGTGCATCCTGGAAGAACGTGTGCATCCTGGAGGAACGTGTGCATCCTGGAGGAACGTGTGCATCCTGGAGGAACGTGTGCATCCTGGAGGAACGTGTGCATCCTGGAGGAGCGTGTGCATCCAGGAGGAGCGTGTGCATCCTGGAAGAACGTGTGCATCCTGGAGGAACGTGTGCATCCTGGAGGAGCATGTGCATCCTGGAGGAACGTGTGCATCCTGGAGGAGCGTGTGCATCCTGGAGGAACGTGTGCATCCTGGAGGAGCGTGTGCATCCTGGAGGAACGTGTGCATCCTGGAGGAGCGTGTGCATCCTGGAAGGACGTGTGCATCCTGGAGGAGCATGTGCATCCTGGAGGAACGTGTGCATCCTGGAGGAACCGAGGAGGGCCTGAGAGAGCAGAGAAATATCTAGACAGGAGCAGAGGTGATTAAAAAACAAAACAGAGGGACCACCAACCTCTCTGCAACATGTGCTATTGATTATATATTTCATGTGTTATTGATTTCATGAAAAATATTTTCCTTTAATCTAAATATCTATAAAGCTGAGTTGACTTTTTGCTCCACCAAATAACAGCGAAACGGAGTTGAGTGAAAGGGTGAAAATTCTACAGATGCTGTGATAAATAACTACCTCTGTCGGTTTGATTGTTTGAAAGAGAATAGACGTCTGGATCAATTTCTGAATTAAATTTAAATCCCGATTTATATATTTATATATAAACGCGAGTTGTCTGTGTGTGTGTGTCCGCGTTTTATTCAGAGATGGCTGAACGGATCTTCATCAAACTTTCAGAGTTTCATCAGTGAGTGCCTGGGAGTGTTTTGGGCAAAAAATAAATAAATAGGGAAAAAAGTTCCTTTTTTTTTTAGTTAAGATTTTAAACAAGGAAGTATGGGGTGAAAAGACTGGGAAAGAACTGAGAACGAGAGTAGAAGGACCACAAGCGACTGCTGAGAGAAAACAAAGCCTCAAGGTAGGAAGCTTAAAGAACTAGGCTGCAAATTACGTGGCATGAAATACTCGACTATTTATACAGGTATGAAAGATTAACACCGAAAATCTTCCTCGGGACACACTATAGGTACACACACGTCAGATAAATACAGTTTCGACAAAAATACAATTGTGAACAATTACTTAACTTCGAGCGTGCGTGGAGAGCATGGACAGCTTCGAAAAGCCGTGACCTCCCCGGCAAGATCTCGCGAGATCTCCAAGTCAAGTTTGTATGGAAAGTTTGTATCTCCAGAAAGTCAAGTTTGTATCTCCAAGTCTCCAAGTTTTGTATGGAAAGTCAAAGCTCATGGAATACCTAGAACACTGAACGGATCAGGACACAACAGAACAAAAAGAACAGTAAAAAGAGAGGGGGAAACACCAACAGCAGGATTGAAAGACAAAATAGAGGGAGACTTGCATGGACAAATAAGGGATGTGGGGAAGAATGGGGGGTAGGAGAGGCTGTGTGGGATGAACAAGATGGACACAGAAATAAACTCTCACGAAGGAAAAACTGGAAATTTGGAAAGAGGTGGACTTCAGGTATGTTAACGGGATTAAAAAAAAAAGATCATGGTTTTGGATGTAGGATGATTTGAGATGGCATATATGTTATATACATGTGTAATTCAGCCATTGGCTGCCAGACATGCTTTTAATAAACCATTTTTTATTTGATGGTGGCGAAAAACTAGCTGTCTTGAACACTCAGATGGAAGAATGAGATTTACCAACAGTTGGTTCCACAGATGGGAATAACGAATGAGTTTAGGTGAAGGTGAGTAGGCAGTGATTCTGGATTTTGGGACTTTCACCAGAAGGGGAGTTCATGGTGGACCGGGTGCACCCAGAAGATACCTACATGGGGTAGCGTAGGTGGGGTTGAGGAGTTTGTAAGACCAGAAAGGAGGATGGTAAGTCTTGCCCATGTGCTTGGGCCTTGCTTTCTTCCATTTGTGTTTAGATTAGCCAGTTAGACTTTCGGATAACATGCCCTTGGTCTGCCAACCCATCTGAGCCATTTTCCTTATCTCAATGTACTGTTCCAAAAATACCTGGACAACTTTGATTGTCAATATATTTAGGACCACAAATGACACAACGATACCCCTTTATCTTATATGATACAGAAATTCATAATGTTTTCTTTCTTTTCATATCTGGTGGTGTAATGTCAAAGAAAATGGCGACTCCACAGGAGAAAGCTCAGTTCGTCGAATGGTTCATCGAGACGAGATCCAACACGCAAGTTCAGCATAATTTCCTTACAAGGTATAGAAGGGATCCACCATCAGGATCTAGTATCAGAGAGGGGTACAACAGGTTTAAGGAGACTGGAATTTGTCAGAAACAGAAAAGTACTGGTCGACCAAGCAAAGTGCAGCAGATGTTGATTAAGTGCTTGAAGTCCCAGAAGTCCTTGAAAATCAATCTGATGCACTTCCAGAAAATTGGGACTACCAACCACCGCTGTACACAGGATTTTGCATAAAAGACTGGAGCTTTATGCCAATAAGGTGCAGATTCTGCGGGAGCTCAAACCAAATGACCAACCCAAACTCAAGGTGTATGTCTTGGAAATGCTCAGTTGCATAGAGGATGATGAACATTACCTGAAAAAGGCCATGTTCACAGACAAAGCTTGCCTTCATGTATCGGAGAAAGTCAACCGGCACAATGTGAGGATCTGGGGCTCTGAAAACCATCACGTGGTCATGAAACACATTCACGACAGTCCAAAGGTCAATGTGTGGTGTGGCCTTCTCCATGACTGCTTGGTGGGTCCGTTATTCTTTGTGGAGGATACAGTGACCTCAACAATTTACATGATCAAGGAACCACCTTTAGAGGCCATTTTTCCCCACCGAGCAGGGGTTGGCCTTTTTCGGGCACCATGGTCCCCTTTTTTTGAAGCCATGTTTTATGGCTGGATGCCCTTCCTGCCACCAACCTTGTTAGTCACCTCTTGCCACACAGGGAATTACCAGTGAACTGGTACTCAATTTGCCGACCTCGGAAGGATGACAGGCTGAGTTCAACCCTCCTGGCGTTAATTCAGCGATCGACCGGGATTCGAACCCAGAATCCGAGGATCCCAAGCCGGCACCCTAACCGCTAAGCCAACACCAGGCTAGAATTTACATGAACATGTTGGAAGGATTGGCATTCCCACAGATTGAAGACCAGCAACCCGATATCATTTTTCAAGATGACTCCCCCTCATTGGGCCTTCGTCTTTCGAGCTGTCCTGAACGTAAAATTTCCAGGTCACTGGATTGGCCGAGATAGACCAATCGCCTAACGCCCACGATCGCCAGACAAAACCTTCTTGATTTCTTGTCTACAACACCAAGGTGGCAAACCTGCAGGATCTTCGTTCTCGGATCACAGCTGCATGTGCAATGGTGGACGCAAACATGCTGAGCCGAACGTGGCAAGAACTCATGTAATGTCTTGATATCCTGCACATGACAAAAGGAGCTCACATTCAAGTGTATTAATGGTGCGCACAAAACTTTGAGTTTCTGTATCATACAAACCAAAGTGTATCATTGTATTATTTGTGGTTCTAAATATATTAACAACCAAGTTGTCCAAGTCTTTTTGAAACAACCTGTAATTCTAACCATACAGATTCTTCCAAGATAAATGCAGAGGTATCACACTTCCCTTTGAGCTGTCTTGTCTGAGTTTGATTCTTGGCGGATTAGGCCAGACTAAATTGTCAGATTGGTATTTTGTGGGCAGGGTGTTGAATCACAGATTGCACCGGCCTCTTCTCCCTCAGATGGACGTTGAACCACGTGGACCTGGCTGCGAAGACTAGTTGCTGGATGTTAAATATCCCACAGTGTCGATCTATCACCGGAATCCTGAACAAATTTCAAATTCCTGCCTGACCTATCATCATCATCATCATCATCATCATCATCATCATCATCATTACATGGAAGTAAAAGGTAGTCCTGTTAAAACTTCCGATCATTCCATTGATGGTGTTGGTATATGTCAAGACTACTTGAACATAATATTTATTGTGAGGTGTGTATGTTTGTTGGGTAGTCAGGGTAAAACTTGTCCAACCTGCTCTTAAATATTTGACATGATGGTGCAGTTACCGCTAACCGAGGGAGGCTATTCCATTTCTCAGTAACTCCTTGGCTGAAGCAGTTCTTTTGTCGAGCCGTATAACTCCTCTCCTTCAACAACTTCAGAGTATATAGCCTCTAATTGCATGATTTATCGGTGGAACAAATAAGTGCTCGGGATCTGTGTCTGCTGAGCCTTTAATGAACTTGTAGACTACACAATCGTCTCCTTGTTGTCACCTGTAGTGAAGTGAGGCCATGGCCAGTTGTCTGCGAGTCATTCCTGATATGCGAGTTAACTGAGTTCTGCTACGAGCTTTGTCGCTCTTCGTTACACTCTCTCTCTCTATCCTATCGGTGTCTGCTGTAAATCTTGGATGCCAAATTGTATCACCATAGTCTAGGGGTTGTAGAGGAGTGAGAAAGTTTCCTTGCTGAAGCTGGATAGGGTCCTCTTGATAAGACCAAACATCTGATTGGCCTTGACCTTGTTGACAGATGCAGCTACATGCCGATGAAAGATGAGTTTGTCTTTATCAACCAGATTCAAGGATCCAATACTTTTTTGCTCCTTACTTTTGAGTTAACATAACGCCAGGAATCCATGGTGTTCTGTTTCATATTTTAGATTAGTTTCATCTCATATTCCTTGTTTGAGGTTCCAAGGTCCCATAGAGGGCATTGCGGCGCAGGCGCACCTGCAGCCAATTGATGCTATTGCTATCCCGCACACTTGTGCTACATACGAGTGAAGAAGATGGGAAACTCGAGATAATCATTTGAAGGGAGGAACTTGATCCAGAATGAAGCATGAGCGCAAGCCCGCCGAGGTTGTAATTGGTGTGGGAGGATTTATTAAAGATGATGGTTCAAAGGTGTGGGTGAAAAGGGTGAAAGGGTGGGCGTAGTGCTAAAGGGATCAATCATTTTGGGGGAGTGATGGCTCCCCGGTGAGGGTGGTGAGTGGATATTGTTGATGGTGGGTATAGGTGGATTGGGGGAAGGCAGAGGTCGAAGGGGAGAGGGAGGGAAGGTGGGCTATTAAGCAATGATGTTGGCTAAAGGCTCTTCATGCACCGGGAGAATGGGCAAACTGACGCACCTGCATCACACCACGATAACTTCGGCCCAAAAGCATCATCACTAATAGCGTTCTCCCACCTGCATGAGCTTTTGATGTTCTCTTACATTTATACGTCACAGAGATGCCAGGAAACTGGCTTAATGTGAAGATTAACATTGCAATGAGAATGCGTCCTCCTGTTTTCTGGATAATTGTATTTAATAAAGCTATGAAATCATTCCGAGCACGACAGGTATGCTCATAATTAATGTGGTCTAAAGCCCTCTGTGTGAGCACTCGTTCATTGAGAGAAACTCGTTCATTGAGAAAAATTGAATAAAGAATAATTAAAGAAAAAAATTATTGAAAGAGAAAGAAAAATGCAAGAAAAAAGATGAAAAAAAATTGAGAAATTCTTTCTCCCTCTTGTTAGTCCCCTACCGGTGTACACTGGAGGGGACTAGAGGTTTGCACGCCGTCCCTCCGTCTGTCAGTCTGTCCATCCGTCACGCAAAGAACAGTTTTCCGGACTTTTTTTCTAAACTCTTAATGCTAATGATTTCAAACTTGGCACATGGTTTCCTCATGATAAGTTACAGATCAAGTTCGAACTTCACGACGTTTCGATCATTTTTGACAAAGTTATGGCACTTTGAACTTTGGTAATTTCCCCAACAGTTTTCCGCATGACAGACTGCCGGGAGGGGACATGTATTGCAGCGCAATACTCAGAATGCTTGTTTTGTCTGGCTTTGGATCCACTGAGTCACCTCATCAAAATAATGAAAGAGAGAAAAATGAAAGGAAAAAAAATGAAAGAAAAAATAATTCAGAGAAATTATTTGCCCCTCTTGTTAGTCCCCTACCGGTGTACACCGGAGGGGACTATAGGTTTGCACGCCGTCCCTCCGTCTGTCAGTCTGTCCATCTGTCAGTCCGTCACGCAAAGAACAGTTTTCCGGACTTTTTTTTCTAAACTCTTAATGCTAATGATTTCAAAGTTGGCACATGGTTTCCTCATGATAAGTTACAGATCAAGTTCGAACTTCACGACGTTTCGATAATTTTTGACAAAGTTATGGCACTTTGAACTTTGGTAATTTCCCCAGCAGTTTTCCGGACAACAGACTGTCGGTAGGGGACATGTATTGCAGCGCAATACTCAGAATGCTTGTTAGTCCCCTACCGGTGTACACCGGAGGGGACTATAGGTTTGCACGCCGTCCCTCCGTCTGTCAGTCCGTCAGTCCGTCACGCAAATAACAGTTTTCCGGACCTTTTTTCTAAACGCTTAATGCTAATGATTTCAAACTTGGAACATGGTTTCCTCATGATAAGTTACAGGACAAGTTCGAACTTCACGACGTTTCGATCATTTTTAACAAAGTTATGGCACTTTGAACTTTGGTAATTCTGATAATTCTGATGATCCTTAACTCAGTGCCATTTTAAGTTTTAATTTCCTTTAAAAACCAATTTCTCTGCAATAATTGGACCGATTGAGATAAAAATTTCACCATATGATGAACTCGGTCTGTAGAATATTTTAATGGTAATTATGACGTCACAGGTCACGTGGTTCAGCCGCCATGTTGTTTTTCGTGAAAACACGAAAACCCCTTTTTCTCTGCAACGGATGAACAGATCGAGGCCAAACTTTGCAGGCATAATCGCATACCCATGTCGAACAAAAAAGTCAGCGAGCATGACGTCATGCGTCACAGGGTTTCAATGTTATGACGTTTTTAAGCATGAACCTTTAAAACCGAGCTCCTCCCTCATTTTTGATCCAATCGAGGGGAAACTTCACAGATCTGTTCAGCACTAAAATGTCCTTTTGGAATTTGTGATAGGGCACGTGGTTTGGCAGATATCGTTAATTAAACGAAAATATTTTTTTAAAATGGATATCTCTTGTTTATTCTCGAGTTCTCCTCAAGCCGCACTGCGCGTCCTCAGCCTCGTTTCGCGAACGTCTACAGCGCGACACAGCGTGCGCTTTCCGGAGGGGTGGAGCCAAGCCGAGCAACATATATATATACACATCGATAATTGATCATGAACCGAAAAATAAAATAAATTACTGATGGTTTCAGAGTTATGACGTTTTTAAGCATGAACCTTTAAAACCGAGCCCCTCCATCATTTTTGATCCAATCGAGGGGAAACTTCACAAATCTGTTCAGCATGTCTGTCTCCTAAAATGTCCTTTTGGAATTTGCGATAGGGCATGTGGTTTGGCAGATATCGTTAATTAAACGAAAATATTTTAAAATGGATATCTCTTGAATCGCTAGTACCTCAGACCGTGAGTTGGTAATAATTTATATAATTCACACAGTGCAATACATGCAGGCCGCTCCATGGAGCGACCTTGCGGGCTTATCAACGAGGCGAGGCGTGACACACGTGTCTCAGCATACCTCAGATCAAGTTTGAAAACCAGCATGAACCGTGCATAAATTTGCATATTCGATCATTTTTGACAAAGTTATGGCACTTTGAACTTTGGTAGGGGACATGTATTGCAGCGCAATACTCAGAATGCTTGTTTTGCCTGGCTTTGGACCCACTGAGTCACCTCGTCAAAAAATGAAAGAAACTAGAATTGCACTCTTCAACGTCACAGCGTTGACTGATATGCCTCTGCCCACATTATTACATCATTATAATACTTGTCAAGTTTGATTTAAATCAATTCAGCTGTGCCGAAGTTAGCACATTATTACCGGACATGACCTCTGACCTTTGAACTATTGCCCCCAAATGTAATAACTTAATCTTTACAATATTATACAAACCTGTACCAAGTTTGAATTAGATCACTTCAGCCATTCTCAAGTTATAGACCTGTTACAGATTTGACCGTTGACCCCAAAATCTATTCACTTAATCTTTACAATATTATACATACCTGTACCAAGTTTGAATTAGATCACTTCAGCCATTCTCAAGTTATAGACTAGGGTGGTGCTCAAAATAATTTTAAAAAAATATTTACTGGGACATGGCTTTATGTTGTTCCTTTTGTTCCAAAATGAAAAGACGCCAAATATGAAAGCAATCTGATTTTATTTAGGGGTGCCACATCAGCCTTCAAACTAAAGGTGTCTACAAAACTTTTCTATATATGGATCGAAAGCAAAACCAGAAGTTTGTTTTATGAAAATCCACCCTCCACTCACTTTCTATGTATTCTAGCAAACACAAGTTACAATAGCTGAACAAATAGCACTATATTGCTATGAAAACTCAAATTCAATGATAACAATCCAAATGTTCAGTTCATAAAATGAAGAGACACCATATCACATAATATTAAAAAACCCAAATATAATGAGAAATGTAACTCCTATTTCTGGGCCTGTTTCAACACTGTTGCCTTCTTGGCATCGGGGTACATCTTCCTGTGAGCAGCAACAACTTGGAGCAGAGCTTGCTTTTGCTCTTCATCCTTTGTAAGGAGCTTATTGTAGTCTTGTATCAATGCGACACCCCTTTCTGCCCTGTCGTTCACCACGACTAAGCCACTGGCGGCTTTCTTTGCTTCCTGAAAGCTGGTTTCTTGCTCCCATGAACCAGGATCCTTATCCATCCAATCAGTTGGGGTCCCTAGGATGCTGAAGAAATGCTTGGTGTGTTTTGTTATGAGGCCAGCGATTGACAGGGCGGTTCCTCGTTTGATAGCTGGTCTCTTTGGAGAGGGGTTTTCACCGTCATTTTTCAATGCTCCAATCATATTGATCTTGCTTTCTTTGTCAATTCTGGTGTCAAAGAATGCAAATGCCACTAGTACTGGGCTCATGTACCACGTGTGGCGGCCAAGTGCCTTCAAGGCTGCCTGAGCCATCTTCTGATTGATTTGTTCAAACTTTTCCAACTTCTTGAAGAGGTTAATGTCATTCAGGGGAGCCTCAATAGCTTGTGGAGCCCGAAACCAAGCCTGTACATACACAAGGCAGACAAAAATGTTGAAGGCTCGGAGTTCTCTCGCCTCTCGAAGTGTCAAGTGGAACTCTGACCGAAACATGAACACCTGTAGTGAATATAGTGCTTTTGCCATCCATCTGGCTCTGTGCATTGCTCCTGGAGCCATGATCCGGATTCCACGAGGTGGGATTCCTCCCATGTAGATGACAGTCAGTTCTAGGAGTTCACGATAATCATCTCGTGGCTGCTGATCTTTCAAACACACAAGAGCAAATTCCAGAGCTTCATCCATCATGTCATTGTTCTGTGCAAACTCAGCTGCCGTATCAGGATCTGTGAATCCATTTTTTGGTTGGTGATGGGCAATGGACGGCCACTTCGCCTGAAACCGCTTAAAAAGCTGGATGTCAGGGCCTGATGAAGGACCGAAAAGAGTGGTGAAAACATCTCCCAGAATGATTTCGTGCGCATGATGGCGGCAAGCCAAATGAAGTAGTTCAGTCTGTAGCTTCTTTTCAATGAGGACAGCAGCCCCTCCACAAACACCTGAATTGCTGGCCGTTGTGTCAAAAGACAAAGCCTTCACCTTGCCCACAAGGTTCCAGCTCTTCAGTGTGTCCACTACAGCGGTTGCCATAGCTTCTCCTCCCCCGTCAGGTAACTTGGGAACATTCAACAGCTGCTCCATTCCATGGTACTGGTTGGACACAAGGATTGGAAGACAATCCACCTTCACATGCACAAAATCTCCAGTGACATCGGGAAGAAGCTTTCCATCCCAATGGACCACTAAAGGACCCTACACATTATGATGAAATGCTTCTTTTATTTCGTCCATGGTCTTGCATCGATTGCATCGATTCTCCTTCTTCAGGTGATGGAAAAACAGGACAAGAGATTGATGCACAGTCGGGAGCTTGGCACCTTTGATGGCATCTCCAGAAGTGGACCCAATGAGATACACATTATCCTGAGCCCGAGTTTGCAATGAAACACTGGTACTAGCACATGCCATATCTGCAAAATAAGCAAGAATGTGGGTAAAATCCTGTTAATTCTTACTCCACAGGGTCACTCTCTACAAAAGAGCCACAGTCAATAAGTTAGGCCTACATATTACACACTAAAAAAGCGTACCCCTGACCCCGGGAACCTGCACAAAACATGCATGAAAATTGCCCAGATAGTGATCATAGGAAGTCTCAAAACTGTATGTATAATATATTGTATATAACTATATATATAATGTATAATGTGTATTTATGTATATTGTTACAGACGCGGTTTTTAGATGTTATTTTACCGAGCGGTTTGGTATTACCGCGTCCGAACAGTTACTCCCCGCTTAGAACCCGATTTCACCCAAACGTTGGCCGGATCGCACCGCAGCTAGTCAATAGGGAAAAGACAAAGGCGACACGGATGTGAAGAAGAAGAAGGAATAAAACGAGAAGACGTACAGACGAGTAATGGGATTTATTATTTACACAAGCAAAAAGGAGCAATCAAGGTTTATTTACAACACATAAGACGCAGGTGACACAGTGCAAATACTAGCTTAGCTACAGACTTAACTTATTCCCAGGACAGAACAAACAGAACAAACTCACGTCCACAAGAAGGGTGGAAAGGCAGGAGGTGGATGGCTGGAGGGAGAGGGAGGTCCAAAGGGGTCTTGCAGCTCAACCGGCGCGTTTAGCAGCCGCCGTTCCTTTACGGTCCTGCTCCAAACCGCCGTCCAGGCCCCAAGTGGCTGTGGGGTGTTGATGCTGCTGTGGCCTCCGCTGCTTTCCCAGGACTTGTCTGACGCGTCTGGTCCAAACCCTCAACTCTTTCTTGGTTCACTCACTCCTCACCACCGACTCCTCACCGCAACCAACTGACCACCGACTCCACTGACTGACTCTTCACGACTCTCTCTTGACGACCAACTCTTTGTGACCAACTCTTTGTGACCAACTCTTTGTGACCAACTCTTTGTGACCAACTCACTTGCTTCCTGCGTGCGCGCCTTTATAACGCCTCCGGGGATTAAGCCACCGGCCTTTTGGACACGCCCATCGGGGTGCTCACCTCGGCCCTGGTTGGTCGCGCGACCCTCGGGCTCCGCCCTTGATGACGACGGGCGGGCACGCCCCTCTTCCCCTCTATGACGAGGTGGAGACACGCCTTTCTTCCCCGACTCGAGCCCATGGTCAATGGTGGTTTTGGAGGGGATGTAATATGGGCAATCGAGGCTCGGCAATGACGAGAGGGGATGTAATATGGGCAATCGAGGCTCGGCAATGACGAAAGGGGATGTGAAGGAAATGGGGATTTTGGGGATGGGAATGAAAGGGGATCTATTCTCTTTCACTGGTGCAATGGAGTACTTCAATTAATGGGAGACACAGCCTTACCCTAAAACACAGAATAAGAGATAACTATCAACAGGGGTATTCTATTATTTGGCTGATGTGTATGCTTGTGGACTAATTATGGGATGCCCTTTCACCTTTACACAGCTCCGGAGGTAGGGGGGCGCAGAATAAACAATAATAATAATAGTACAGCACACAATCAAAAAATATACAGTCCTCATCTCCGCAACACTGCACCCTCCTCCTCTTAGGCACGTCCCGGGCCTACAACTTTTACTTTTAGTGTGACACGTAGGTGTAGTTCCCTCTATTTTTAACCTGACCCTGAGTGCGACAGTTTTAAAACATAAATAAATGTGTCCCGCTGCTCCATTGCACACTGCCTAACAGACTTACGCCCACAGTTAACTGAATTGCGGAATGGTCTTCAATCTATACACTGACGGTGGGAAGCATTATTTACAATGACGCTATTTTTATTTACAAAACTAACCCAGGACCTGTGATTGTTCTTTCTGGGGGGGGAGACAGTCTGCTCTGCATCAATGCACCATTAAAGCACCCAAAAACACACCAATACATTCTCAAGCACCAATCAGTGCAGTCACCACTGTTCATCAATAAAATAAAACCAACAAACCCAAACCCTGCAGGTGTCTCTTGCTCTTCGGCTCCCTCTGCTGGTGATTATTATTTGTTCTTCCAGATGTTGTCATTCTTTTGCTTTGCTTACTGGCGGCCTATTTGTATTAAAACTTGCACCCAATGTGTCCTTTTTATTTATTTTATTTATGGCCCACAGGGCCGACTAGTGTGGTTCACCTGTGGGGCATCGGTGCCCTGTGGCCAAGGTCCGCCAGCAAGATTTCGGGCCCTCATGGCCGGTTCCAGCAGAGGGGCCATGCCCCAACCCATGGGGTCCATAAGTGGTGCTCGGCCACAGGCATGTGGTCCATAATGTGGTGCATCGATGCAGACAGCTGGTTCTGGGAATTTCGGGCGCACAATGGCCGACCCACGCACGCTCCCCTCGGCACCCAATGGCGCACAGGTCATGTGGGAGACAAAAGGGGAAAGACAATTGAGCGAGGGGTAAGGTCACAAGGGTACACATCAATAAGGCAATGCAAGGCCAAATGCGTACGGAGGGCGAAGTGAGAAAGCTCGTCCCTACCGTACGTCACCCCCCTGTCACCTACCCTACCCTTGCCCTTACCCCATATGTACAAAAATCTACACATTTACAAATTCGTCACTACTGTCACGTCTTCCCCATATTTCCCCTATACCAAATTCGTCTCCACAATCCCTCTACTTCAAAATTTGCCATCACCAAATTCATCATCAATCCTCATAAGGAGGCAGAGATGGAACATCAAAGCACAATGTCACACCCACGTCATGATGCGTCTCACAATCCAAACATTTGCACAGTAAAAATAATTAAACATGGCATGGTGCGGAGTACCTGTCACCTCAGGTGAGTGGATGCAGATGGTGCGAGGAGATCCTTCATCCTAACTATTCTCTAAATGAATTTAACACACTTTACACTACCCGGGGTCTTTCCCTGCCAATCCATTGGCCAACTTACACTATGGGTTCTAAAAACCAATTCCCATTGACCAAACTGTGGCCCTCGCACAATTTCTGGGCCGCGACGTGTAGCTCTCCCAGCAGGTCTACCCACCTGCACACCTCCACCACTGCAGTTGCCACCCGAGCTTACCTAGCTCCTCACCCTAACCTAACTAACTGGGGAAGGCCCTCTCCTGGCTCTGTCACCCCCTGGTGCCCTCTGGCACTGGGCTACCCGGGTCCGTCCTCCGGATCCTCGGGCCCCATCCACAACTACCGGCTCCCAGAGCCCACCTGCGGCCTCACCTGGCCGACATCCTTACAGTGGTGGAGCGCCCAACCAACTACACACACTAACAGGCTACACGCCCAGCCATTTCCACAACACTAATGCACCCATCCACAATACCATTCTGCAACTGCACCACAAATGCCAATATCCAACCACAATTTACCTATACCTTCTAACTATTCTTTAAACTATCCTCCCCGGGTACTCGTGAAAAGGGGTCCACTCTTTCCCCATCCACACCTTCGCACCATGCACACCACTCCGTACCACTTACTCCAACTCTCTCCACACCACCTTTACTTGCACACCTGTGCTCTCACACCTGGTGCCACCTGCACCCTTCTCTCCCCAAGCGCATTCGCGCTGATCCACAACACTCACTACTCATACACTGCTCCATACACCTGTTCAGTTGCACACCTGTGCAATCACACCTGTTTAATCCTCACACACACGGCATCATCTCAGCTAACTACTCCCCTCTGAAACTTGCGCTTCCCAGTCGTCCCTTTAAACTATTGCGCTCCCTCGTCATTATCATCCACACTAATCTACCTGCGTCCCCCCTACAGGTATCAGTCACTAACTAAACCTTAACGTTACCTAATGTCCTCTTCGCTAGATCCCTACACATGATATATCCTAACCCACCCGGGCTAGTTTTCACTGCCATAAACCCCATAAACTATTGCGCATTTGCCCCCATCTCGTCTGTGAGGGATGGTGGATTTGCCATCCCACCACATCGGGGAGGTCCTACTATCAATTTGGCAAACCAAATTTCAGCCAATCAAAAATTTTGCCAATCATCTGCCAATCACTGTACCAATCATCAAATTTCGCCTTTTTCTAATTTTGAGTCCAAAACACTATCCTCATCACCCGTCTACTTATTACATCCTCTCGGTGCGCCAATTCACGTCTACAGCCCGGCTTCGTACAGCCGAGCAATGAACGCGGGTCGTTTTGTGCCAGCGGCTGGATACGTCCCGCATTCGGGGCAGGGACGGGGGCTTACCCGGGCCGAGATCCCACGCACCACCTCGGCGTGGAGCCATCCAATGTCCCGATCTCGACCTGCCGGCACGTCTCAATAGAAAGTGGTCGCCATGACGACCCTTCCTATCGGGCTGCCCGCTCCGCCTAGTGGAGCCCGGACGCGGCCGTTCCACGCGAGGCCCAACGTGGATCGCGCACGGCGGTCCTTTCGAACCCGCCGTGGCTCGGATCCCCGCTGGTTCTCGCGGCATGCGAAGCCCGGCACGCACCGAGGGCCCGATTCGGCTATAAGTCGCTCTAACCGCTAAACCGGTTACCGTCGATGCTTCACCTGGATGCTTACACGCATACGCTACCCCTTTCTTGCTCATACCTCCAGCTGTTTCCATGCTCCTCGTACCTTTCCTTACACACCTCGGTACACTCATTCCGCTCACCGACTTGGTCACACACCTGACCACCGAACACTTTGGCACACATTCGTCGCTCGCACACCTCACCAACACACCTCTTCGCGCCCCTTCCTCGGTCACCTCCTCTGTGACCATCACAGGTGTGCTTTCACTCGCACACCCAACCACGTGCCTCACGACCAACTCAAGTGTGCATTCCCACACACGCTCTACCATTCCAGGTGTGCATCCTTCCATTCCAGGTGTACATCCTCGTTCACCTGTCACAACCAACTCACGCTCCGTGTCACTCTCACTACTTTCACCTCCACTCTCGGTCGCGCACTCACGCTTACTCTCGACAGCGCACTCTTTCCCCATGCACCTGTCCGTTACACACCTTTCTCGCGCACACTCTTGCGCACACTCTCCCGTCACATCCTCTGTAACACTCACCACAGGCGTGCATTCTCCCTTACTCTTGACAGCATGCGCTTTCCCCATGCACCCGTCCGTTACACACCTTTCTCGCGCATCCTCTTGCGCACACTTTTTCGTTACTTCCTCCGTAACACTCACCACACCGCGCTTCCCTGTGCTCCCTCGCACACGCGCTACGACCGACTCACTTTCGACAGCACACTCACTCCTTGGCGTGCACTTTTTCCTCACACCCCCCATGGTCGGACATTCTCGCACACCTCTTTTTTCGCACACCAGACCTGTCGCACACTTCACCAACGGCCTTTCACGAACACCCGGATCCAAACCAATCCCCAAGCCGACTGAAGCTTTCCTCACATCATATACATTGCCACTCACCTCCGTACCTCGTCGTCGCACCTCCTTTGCCACCTGCAAACTCTTTATTTGGTTAGTGAGCAGCACATTATGAGTTGAGCACCGACCTTGTACCAATTCCATTACCTCCTCCTGGATTTCTCTCTTAGTTTCTGTCCGTCTCTTCTTAATTTCACTCACCTCTTCTTCCACTTCCTCTAATTTTTGTTTAACCTCTTTTATTTCTCGGTGCGTCTCCTCAAGTTCGTCCTCTAAGGCTACCGTGACCGTCTCTATGTGCATCCTCACCTGCCGGTCCTTTGTCTCCATTATCTCTGTCACCTCGTCCACCCTCATTGTCAGTTCCTCACGTACCATCTGACATTGCCTCTGTGTCGCTATTAATTCGTTTTTAATTTATTTTTGTGTCGCCTTTAACCCTCCTAGTACCGCAGTGTTCTTTTGAACCTGCTCCACTAGTTCTTTTTGTCCCTCCGTCAGCTGTTCCACCTCCTCCGTCAGATCTTCTATGCCCCCCTGTAACCTAGCCATATTATTCCTCACTTCTTTCTCCATACGCTTCTCACCTCGCTTTACCTCCTCGCGTAGCCCCGAAACCTCCTCACCCACACCTCGTCGTATCTCCTCCTTCATCCCCTCCCTTTCTTTTGTAGATGCCGCCCTCATCTGTCCCAATTCATCCCTCTGAGCATCCAGTTTGGTTTCTACCCCGATTTTTACCTCCTCTATCTGCTCTCCCATTTGTTTAATTTCTCTGGCGGATTGCTCCCCTATCTCCCGCAATTTGTCCTCCATCCTATTTTCTAACCCCATTAACCCATTTTTTACCCCCTCTAACTGATTCTCCTGGGCAGCCATTCTATTTTCCACCCCCATTAACCCATTCTTTACCTCTTTTATCCCGTTGTCTAACCCCTCAAAATTATTGTCTAACTTCTCACCGGTACCCCTCGCTTCGTCCCTCATTGCCCCCATTTGGCCCTCTAATCGCTCACTATCAGCCCTCATTCCCACAATTTGGTTTCCAAACCGCTCACCCATTTCTCTTCGCTCTCGGGTGGACTTATCATTTTGGGCATCCATTTTTGCCATCATTTGAATCACTAGGGCATGCCCGTACTATATCTATATCTAAAATTATATCCCCCCCCCTCTATTTACATGAAATGGTTTGGTCCAAAGCGAACGGCTTGCGAGTACGGTGACAATCCCCCCCCTCTATTTACATGAAATGGTTTGGTCCAAAGCGAACGGCTTGCGGAGTTTGGTAAAGAAATCGCCATAGCGTGCACAAATGCGCAGGAAAGCGAAAGAATCGCAAATTAGTTTTAATTAGTTTTAAAACATAGTTTAACGCCAACATAGCGGCAACATAGTTTGCCAACGTGAAATAAATGAATACGCTCTCAAATGTGCCGTCCGAGGCAGAGTCTGTTCGCCACGTTCGGCACACGTGATAGCTCGCTGCTCTCTGATTGGTTGAATCGTTTTTTGGACATAGCTCGGTAACTACTTCTCCGATTAATATGAAACCTTGAAAAGGCACATCCTCGGGTCCCCAGCAATATACCTGGCAAGTTTAAAGTATATCGGACCCGTGGTTGTCGAGAAACAGCGGTCACAGACATACAGACATACAGAGATTACTGGAATTATAGATAGATAAAGACTCGCATGTACTCTGGCATCTCTGGCTCGGCTGCCGCGACCACGGGCGCAGCGCAATTTGGTGCCGCTACACCCACGTGCGCGAGGACGCCATCTTGTGCGTCTGATACTCCCTCAACCGCCTCCTCATTGCTCCCCTCCATTTGATCCTGGGTTACTCCTAACCCCTCTATCTCTCCCACCGGCATCCCGTCGCCTTGACCAGCCATGGCGCGATTTCAAAGTTCAGGTTTTGTAAAACAAAACAAATTTCGGCCGCTCCAAATTTTGACCAAATTGTTTTTTGTTTTTTTTTAGATGTTTTTAAAATTTGGTTCGGGCCCCGAATTCCACTCCCAACACCAATTGTTGCTTAATAACACAATTGGTGTTCCAAAATTTGGGCCTAACAAATTTAGTCCCAGGTCCGAATCCAACTCCTGACAACCAATTGTTACAGATCGCGGTTTAGATGTTATGATGACCGAGCGGTGGTGTATTACCGC
The DNA here is from genome assembly GCF_964187855.1 of Myxine glutinosa. NCBI lineage: Eukaryota > Metazoa > Chordata > Myxini > Myxiniformes > Myxinidae > Myxine > Myxine glutinosa. The sequence continues at coordinate 116,976,193 of NC_136270.1, forward strand.
GTCCGAACAGTTACTCCCCGCTTAGAACCCGATTTCACCCAAACGTTGGCCGGACGCACCGCAGCTAGTCAATAGGGAAAAGACAAAGGCGACACGGATGTGAAGAAGAAGAAGGAATAAAACGAGAAGACGTACAGACGAGTAATGGGATTTATTATTTACACAAGCAAAAAGGAGCAATCAAGGTTTATTTACAACACATAAGACGCAGGTGACACAGTGCAAATACTAGCTTATCTACAGACTTAACTTATTCCCAGGACAGAACAAACAGAACAAACTCACGTCCACAAGAAGGGTGGAAAGGCAGGAGGTGGATGGCTGGAGGGAGAGGGAGGTCCAAAGGGGTCCTGCAGCTCAACCGGCGCGTTTAGCAGCCGCCGTTCCTTTACGGTCCTGCTCCAAACCGCCGTCCAGGCCCCAAGTGGCTGTGGGGTGTTGATGCTGCTGTGGCCTCCGCTGCTTTCCCAGGACTTGTCTGACGCGTCTGGTCCAAACCCTCAACTCTTTCTTGGTTCACTCACTCCTCACCACCGACTCCTCACCGCAACCAACTGACCACCGACTCCACTGACTGACTCTTCACGACTCTCTCTTGACGACCAACTCTTTGTGACCAACTCTTTGTGACCAACTCACTTGCTTCCTGCGTGCGCGCCTTTATAACGCCTCCGGCGATTAAGCCGCCGGCCTTTTGGACACGCCCATCGGGGTGCTCACCTCGGCCCTGGTTGGTCGCGCGACCCTCGGGCTCCGCCCTTGATGACGACGGGCGGGCACGCCCCGCTTCCCCTCTATGACGAGGTGGAGACACGCCTTTCTTCCCCGACCCGAGCCCATGGTCAATGGTGGTTTTGGAGGGGATGTAATATGGGCAATCGAGGCTCGGCAATGACGAGAGGGGATGTAATATGGGCAATCGAGGCTCGGCAATGACGAAAGGGGATGTGAAGGAAATGGGGATGGGAATGAAAGGGGATCTATTCTCTTTCACTGGTGCAATGGAGTACTTCAATTAATGGGAGACACAGCCTTACCCTAAAACACAGAATAAGAGATAACTATCAACAGGGGTATTCTATTATTTGGCTGATGTGTATGCTTGTGGACTAATTATGGGATGCCCTTTCACCTTTACACAGCTCCGGAGGTAGGGGGGCGCAGAATAAACAATAATAATAATAGTACAGCACACAATCAAAAAATATACAGTCCTCATCTCCGCAACAATATTTATTATTTTCATGTATATTTACTATATATTTATTTTTAATATTATATTTAATGTATATATATATAATTATGTATTTATTTTGTGTATATACAGCCCAAAAAATGGGAATTCCTATTTTTGCATGGGGGTAAATTCATCACTGATGTGGCACCCCTAAATATTATTGGATTCCATTCAAATTTGGTGTGGTTTCCTTTGACACCAAAAGGAACAAAAATAGACCATGTCCCGGAGAAAATTTGGATTTTTTGAAGCCCACCCTATTATAGACCTATTACATATTTGACCTTTCACCTTTGACCTTTGACCCCAAAATCGAATAAGTTAATCTTTACATCATTATACGTACCTGTACTAAGTTTGAATTGGATCACTTCAGCCGTTCTCAATTTATAGGCCTGTTACAGATTTGACCTTTGACCTATGACCCCAAAATCAAATCACTTAATAATCACATCATTATACATACCTGTACTAAGTTTAAATTAGATGACAGCCATTCTCAAGTAATATACCTATTATAGATTTGACCTTTAACCTTTGACCTCTTGACCCCAAAATCTAATCAGTTCATCTTCACATCGTTCTACATAAGTGTACCAAATTTGGTCAGAATCCCACACTGGTTCACAAGTCATCAAGGTAACAGTATTTTTTACCTAACATGACCTCTGACCTTTGCCCTTTGACCTCGTGACCCCCAAATCGAATCAGTTCATCTTTACCTCATTATACATACCTGTGCCAAGTTTGACTAAGATCCCTTTAGCCGTTCTCAAGTTATCGTGGTAACGAAAACCTATCACGGACGGACAGACAGCCTGAAAACATAATGCCTCCGGCGACTTCCTCAGCGTCGGCATAAAAATTGAAAGAAAAGAAAAAGAAAAAAATTTGAGAGAAATTCTTTTCCCCTATTGTTTTGCCTGGCTCAAGGACCCACTGAGTAACCTCGTGAACAAACAAGGGCACGGATGGCGTCTAGTTTTTCCTGCCATCAGGCTCTTCGAAACAATTGAAAGAGCCGTTACTATAATGAGGACTTTATTTCCCACGCTTGGCTTTAAAATAAACCAATCACTGCTTGGTTATTCGGGGCCACACCCCACGTGTACTCGGTCTCAAAGCTTCCACCATGCACTTAATTGGAGCACAGTTTGGCACACAGTGTGTGTGTGTGTGTGTGTGTGTGTGTGTGTGTGTGTGTGTGTGTGTGTGTGTGTGTGTGTGTGTGTGTGTGTGTGTGTAAACATGGGCCGGTATGTGTGTAAAGTGTGAGGAGGTATTGGAGAGGAAAATGCAGAGATATATTACTGGGGGCATTTCCTGAAGATAGTGCTTTTTCTCCTCCATGTTTCGGAAGCATTCCACCTCCTTATTGTATTTTTTTCGATCTTCATAAATTACTTTCCAGAATCGTTGCAGTTCATCTTTTTCAGGAGGGGGTGACACATTCTGCCTCCGTTTCCCTAGTTCATGGTGGAATATTTTCGGGATGTTTTAAAACATCTGGCCTTGTTTTCTCCTCCTCCTTCCCTCCTCTGTCCCTCTTTACCTTTGTCCTGCCCATTATCAAAGGTGTTGGGGTTGAGTAGAGGAAGGTTTCTTTCGAAAATGGGCGCGCTGCGATTATCAATATGGCCGCCACGGCAGCCATCTTGAAATTGGTTTCCTGTCAATTTCCAGCAGAACGGCTTGTCCGATTAAATCCATGTTTGCAGTGTGTGTTGGGGTTGAGTAGAGGAAGGTTCATGGGCGCGCTGCGATTTTCAATATGGCAGCCACTGCAGCCATCTTGAAATTGGTTTCCGTCAATTTCGAGCAGAACGGCTTTTCCGATTAAATCCATTTTTGCAGTGTGTGTTGGGGTTGAGTAGAGGAAGGTCCCTTTCGAAAATGGTTGCGCTGCAATTTTCAATATGGCCGCCACGGCAGCCATCTTGAAATTGGTTTCCACCATGCATGGGCTGAGGAGTTATGCCCGCTTTGCGGTGCTATTTATTTTTTGTATCTGTTTGTGTTGTAACCATGAATCAGTCTCCTTCAACATCGTGAAGAGACCGTAGTAAACACATTCTTGTTAAAAGATTGGCCTTTAAAACATATACACATATGAAGGGGGGACAGACATCATTAAAACACAGAAACTGACATTGTGTTTTATATGGTAGACATACACATGTACATACATATACACACAAGGACATACTGATGAGATAAACACTTAAAACAGCCACTGAGATTGGGTGAAGTGCCGTCACTATGGTAACTTCCCGGGATACTCTGGGTACCAGCGACGTCATAACAATGGCGCCACTTTTCTCACCATACTCATCAGTGGAGCTTTTCCTCCTTCCCATGGATGCTAACTGATGAGTTTGTCCGTGCTCTACCTTTTCAAGCAGGGGAGCAGCACGTACCATTTTAAAAGTCTTTGGTATGATTTGAACTTGCCCAAACCGGATGGGTGTTTTTTAGGAAACATCATCTCCTCACTGGATGGCCGTTGGCTCCCTGGAGGACCTCATCCGCCCTTTGCGAGGTGTTGTTTTTGGTCCTGGCAGGGTACATCACAGTCAACCTCCCCACTAGCAAAGCCAGTGAGGGTTGTCAGTTTAGTCTCTGACAACCCGATCATGCGGCAGGTAGAACTGGGTCACATATTACCTGTGACAGTCCCAAAAGACTGACCTGACTCTAAAGACTGATCTTGCATTCTCTCCTGCCCCAGATTCCTCCCCACACCCATTGTTTAGTCAGGTTCACTATGTTAACAAATATAATTTCGTTCAAAATTTTGGGAGATTAGCAAACCTGTACATTTTTGGAATCATCAGAGCATGGAGAATCTGAAAATCAATGTTGGCATTTGCACAAACACCTGCATGGCCGCCATTTTGGATTTTCAAAATGGCCGCCATAAAATACATATTTTGCGCTATCTCGGCTTCTAGTCAACCTAGAAACTTAATTGAATATGCTAATCCTATGTTTTCTGGGTCAAGGAATCCAATAAAGGCCTCAAAATAGTGCTCAGGATTATAGAAAAGCAACAAACAAAGGTAATTGAAAACCATTGTCTTTATATTTGTGATGTAACTGTATTACATAATACATGATATTGCAAGTCCTTTGAAGTTATAGGTATGGGTTTATAAAACAAGAAAGCAGCCTTGTTAGTATCAGATTGAACTATAAGTCCTATACACAGGATCTACGAGGTCTATACCGTTCAGGAATATGCTTTTACAGATCTTCATCACTGTCCTGAGTGTCATTTTCGCAAAGGTGTCTACGCAAATGTAAACATTAATTTTTGGATTCCTCATGCTCTGAATATTCCAAAAATGTATAGTTTTGCTAATCTCCAAAAAATTTGAACGAGAAAAACATGGTGAACCTGACTAGTTTGTCCAAGTTTGCCTTCAGTGCTCCTGTTGGTGTCCCCTGCCCTCCCTCTGCTGTTCATTTTGTCCTGTTGTGTCCTGATCCATTCAATGTACTTGATCTTACACGAGCCTCGACTATGTATACAAAAATCCCATCCTTCTTCGCCGAAAATGCTGTCGGGTGTGTGTGTCTGTATACATACAGTATATATATACTAGCGGGGTCACCCGTGGGAATCCCACGGGCATGGATGTGTGTGACGAATTTTAAATATATGTCGACTGTTATTTTAGGCGGTGTATTTTCGTTTATCATCATGGCGCGATTTTAAAATATATATCTCAGCATTTTCCTCTCCAATACCTCCTCACACTTTACACACACACCGGCCCATGTTTACATACACACACACACACACACACACACACACACACACACACACACACACACACACACACACACACACATATACACCCACACACATATACACATACACACACACACACACGTACATCGACACACACACACACACACACACACAAACACACACACACACACACACACACACACACACACACACACGTACAGACACATATACATGCAGTGAAATTATACCAAAGTTGAACCCAGGGGAGTTACTCGCTTCTGCCACTGAAGGGCATCTATAAAACCTGGGACGTCCGCGACGCGGAGCCACACCTGTGACATTTACTTTACATGTAGTCTTGAATGGTACGTATATGCTAGACTCGCGCATATATGCTAGACTAGCTTGCTTTGTCTATTATTATCGGTCCGCTTAGTATGATACCAAGATCCTGATATCTATTGCATGATTGTATTTTACAGGATGATGTCAAATATCTAATTGAGATTAAACCTACCTATGGGACAAGTTGTGGATCTGGTTGATTACATTACACATATACACACATTACACATATACACATATGTATACACATATGTATCCACATATACACATATATGCACATTATACACATATATACATCTCCACACACACACACACACACACACACACATATGCACGCACACACATATATGCACGTGCACACACACACACACGTACACACACACACGTACACATGTCCCACATGTATATATCCCACATCCCACATGTATATACATGTTTAAAGTGTACGTGCCCTTCCCCCCTCCCCCGCCCGGCAACGCTGGGTACTTCTGCTGGTAACTAATAAAATAAAAACGAAGAAATATCTCTTGGTAATTTCATGAAACTCGGTGGAATTGGATGAAATTCGCTCGGTGAATTCACTCGGTTTATTCGGTTCGGCTTGGTTCACTCGGTTTATTCGGTTCGGCTCGGTTCACTCGGTTTAAAGAAAAAGCGATAATGTCGACATGTTGCCGTCTGTGTCATGTTGGGCGGTGTATGATATTTGTTGACGGTGTTGGGCGGTGATATGGTGTATTTTAAAAAATATATCTCTGCATTTTCCCGCGTTCCTGACACCGAGTCTAAAACCATCAATAAAAATGAAATCAGATGGTGAGTTAGATTGGAGATAAAGGCGTGAGAGAGACTCAAGATCCGAAGGATCGGATCGGATTTTCTTCCCGTTTTTTTTCAACCGAGTCTAAAACTATTGTTGCGGATATGAGGACTGTATATTTTTTTGATTGTGTGAATTATTATTATTGGTTATTCTGCGCCTCCTGCCTGCGGAGCTGTGTAAAGGTCAAAGGGCATCCCATAATTAGTCCATAAAGCATCCACACCACAGCCAATCATAGAATACCCCTGTTCGATACTTATATCTTATTCTGTGTTTTAGGGTAAGGCTGTGTCTCCCATTAATAGAAGTACTCCATTGCACCAAGCAAAAGAGATAGATTCCCTTCATTCCCATTCCCAAAACCTCCATTCCCCCTTTTCGTCGATTAGAAACTACCTCCGCTCCAATTACCGCCATTGACCACGAGGCAGGGTCGGAGAAGAAAGGCGTGTCTCCACCTCATCATAGAGGGGAGGAGTGAGCCAGCCCCCCTCGACCAACCATGAGCCAGGGGTTTGGCTAGAGAGGGCGGAGGAAGAGCGATCGAGGAGGTTCGCAAAGGTTGAGGGGCGGGGCCTATATAACCCAAGGCAGGGCGTGTCCAAAAGAGATGAGCTTTTACCGGCAGACAAAAAGGGAGCCCAAGCCGTTGAGAAGAGAGAGAGGGTCCAAGAAGCAGAGCTGAGTTGTGTGGTTTTGGTCGTCAGTGGTTGCGTTGTGGTGGTCAGTGGTTGCGTTGGTTGCGTTGAGTTGTCGGTGGTGAGGAGTGATTGGACCAAGAGAACATAGAGAACATCCAAGGAGAGGACATCCCAGAAAGCACAAAGCCTGTTGTAAACCTGGAAAAGCACGCGACGTCCACAGCAGCAGCAGCAGCGGCGGCCACAGCAGCAACAACACCCAACAGCCGCTTGGGGCCTGGACAGCGGTTTTGAGCAGGGCCGCGAAGGAACGGTGGCTGCTAAACGCGCCGATCGTGCTGCACAATACAACTCCAAGCCATCCTCTCCTTCCAGCCAATTCCTGTCATCATTCCCCGTGTGAGTCTGTCTTTTGTTTGTTCTGTCCCTGGGTTAATTAAGACTGTAGGTAAGCTAGCGTTGCACTGTGTATCTAATCTCGTCTGTAAATAAACGTGACTGCTTTCTTTTTGCTTGTGTGTATAATAAATCCAATTACTCTTCTGTCCGTCTTCTCGTCTTATTCCTTTTCCTCTTTGCATTCGGTCGTTTTAGAGTTTTCCAGATTGGGCAGCTGCGGTGCGATACGGCCAAAGTTGGGGGTGAATCGGGTGAGTTGGGGAAGAATCGGGGAACTTTTAGGTCGCGGTCATACCAACCGCTCGGTCAAAAATAACATCTTAACCGCGACAGTAACAATTGGTGTCGAGGAGTGGGATACGAGGCCCGAAGCGTGCTTAACGCGCTCAAAATTACAAAGTGCTGGAAATTTGTGTTGTTGTAAAGGAAAACCCGAATTTTGAAATCGCGCCATGGCTGGTCAAGGCGATCGGATGCCGGTGGGTGAGCTAGAGGAGGGGTTAGGAGTAACCCAGGATCAAATGGAGGGGAGCAATGAGGAGGCGGTTGAGGGAGTATCAGACGCACAAAATGGCGCTCTCGCGCACGTGGTATCAGACGCACAAAGTGGCAGCTCGCACGAGCGCGGGGTAGCCGCGCCCGCTGTGCAAATAGCGGGAATTGATGTGCGGGACCTCATGGCGCAGATTAATGCAGCCATACTAATGGCAAATATGGGGCTAGAAGCAAAAATGGATGCTCAGGGTGAGCGAATGGGACAAATGGGGAACCGGATGGATGCTCAGAGTGAGCAATTGGGGGCAATGAGGGACGAAGCGAGGAGTACCGGTGAGGGGTTAGACAAGAAATTTGGGAAGTTAGACAATAATTTTGAGGGGTTAGACAACGGGATAAAAGAGGTGAAAAATGGGTTAATGGGGTTAGAAAATAGGATGGAGTACAAATTGCGGGAAATAGGGGAACAATCTGCCAGGGAAATCAAACGAATGGGGAACCAGATAGAGGAGGTGCAAATCGGGTTAGAAAGTAAACTGGATGCTCAGAGGGATGAATTGGGACAGATGAGGGTGGCATCTACAAAAGAGAGGGAGGAGATGAAAGAGGAGATACGACGAGGTGTAAGTGAGGAGGTCTCGGGGGTACGCGAGGAGGTAAAGCGAGGCGAAAAGCGTATAGAGAAAGAGGTGAGGAATAATACGGCGAGGTTACAAGGGGGAATAGAAGATCTGACGGAGGAGGTGGAACAGCTGACGGAGGGACAGACTGAGTTAGTGGAGCAGGTTCAAAGGAACACTGCGGTACTAGGAGGGTTAAAAGCGACACAAAAAGACATTAAGAACGAATTAATAGCGACACAGAAGCAATGTCAGATGGTACGTGAGGGACTGACAATGAGGGTGGACGAGGTGACAGAGATAATGGAGACGAAGGACCGAGGTGAAGCAAAAATTAGAGGAAGTGGAAGAAGAGGTGAGTGAAATTAAGAAGGGACGGACAGAAACTAAGAGGGAGATAAAGGAGGAAGTAATGGAATATGTACAAGGTCGGTGCTCAACTCATGATGTTCTGCTCACTAACCAAATAAAGAGTTTGCAGGTGGAAAAAGAGGTGCGGAGACGAGGTGCCAAGGTGAGTGGTGAAATATTCGGCAATGTATATGATGTGAGGGGAGCTTCAGTCAGCTTGGGGGTTGTTGTGGACCCGGGTGTTCGTGAGAGGCCGTTGGTGAAGTGTGCGACAGGTCTGGTGTGCGAAAAACGAGGTGTGCGGGAATGTCCGACCATGGGGTGTGCGAGGAAAAAGTGCGCGCCGACCAGTGAGTGTGCTGTCGAGAGTGAGTCGGTCGTAGCGCGTGTGCGAGGGGGTACATGGAAGCGCGGTGTGGTAAGTGTTACGGAGGAAGTAACGAAAGAGTGTGCGCAAGAGGATGCGCGAGAAAGGTGTGTAACGGACAGGTGCATGGGGAAAGAGTGCGCTGTCAAGAGTAAGGGGGAATGCACGCCTGTGGTGAGTGTTACAGAGGGTGTAACGGGAGAGTGTACGCGAGAAAGGGGTGTGACGGACAGGGGCATGAGAAAAGAGTGCGCTGTCAAGAGTAAGGGTGAGTGCGCGACCGAGAGTGGAGGGGAGAGTAGTGAGAGTGACACGGAGCATGAGTTGGTTGTGACAGGTGAGCGAGGATGTACACCTGGAATGGAAGGATGCACACCTGGAATGGTAGAGCGTGTGTGGGAATGCACACTTGAGTTGGTCGTGAGGCACGTGGTTGGGTGTGCGAGTGAAAGCACACCTGTGATTGTCACAGAGGAGGTGACCGAGGAAGGGGCGCGAAGAGGTGTGTTGGTGAGGTGTGCGAGCGACGAATGTGTGCCAAGGTGTTCGGTGGTCAGGTGTGTGACCAAGTCTGTGAGCGGAATGAGTGTACCGAGGTGTGTAAGGAAAGGTACGAGGAGCATGGGAACAGCTGGAGGTATGAGCAAGAAAGGGGTAGCGTATGCGTGTAAGCATGCAGGTGAGGCATCGACGGTAACCGGGTTAGCGGTTAGAGCGACTTATAGCCGAATCGGGCCCTCGGTGCGTGCCGGGCTTCGCGTGCCGCGAGAACCAGCGGGGATCCAAGCCACGGCGGGTTCGAAAGGACCGCCGTACGCGATCCACGCTGGGCCTCGCTTGGAACGGCCGCGTCCGTGCTCCACTAGGCGGAACGGGCAGCCCGATAGGAAGGGTCGTCATGGCGACCACTTTTTGTTGAGACGTGCCGGCAGGTCGAGATCGGGACATTGGATGGCTCCGTGCCGAGGTGGTGCGTGGGATCTCGGCACGGGTAAGCCCCCGTCCCTGCACCGAGTGCCGGACGCATCCAGCCGCCGGCACCAAAGAACCCGCATTCATTGCTCGGCTGTACGAAGCCGAGCTTTAGAAGGGAATTGGCGCACCGAGAGGATCTAATAAGTAGACGGGTGATGAGAATAGTGTTTTGGCCACGAAATTAGAAGAAAAAAAAGCAAAATTTGATGATGGTAGAGTGATTGGCAAATTTTTGATTTATTGAATTTGGATGAACAAAATTTATAGTGAGAGACCCCCGATGTGGTGGGATGGCAAATCCACCATCCCTCACGGAGGGGGGGGGGGGGCAAAGGAGCACTAGCTTATGGGGTTGATGGCAGTGAAAACTAGCCCAGGTGGGTTAGGATATCGTGTGTAGGGACCTAGAAGATGACATTAGGTGACGTTAAGGTTAGGTAGTGACAAGGATACCTGTAGTGGGGACGCAGGTAGTTTAGTGTGGATGATAATGACGTGGGAGCGCAATAGTTTAAAGGGACGACTGGGAAGCGCAAGTTTCAGAGGGGAGTAGTTAGATGAGATGATGCCGTGTGTTTGAGGATTGAACAGGTGAGGTTGAACAGGTGTGATTGCACAGGTGTGCAACTGGACAGGTGAGTGGAGCAGTGTATGAGTGAGTGAAGGTAATTGTGTATTGTGCTGACCCAATGGTCCAGGAAGAGGAGGAGGGTGCGCATGGCACCAGGTGTGAGTGCACAGGTGTGCAACAACAGGTATGGAGAATGGTAGTGTGGAATAAATGGAGTATTGGAATGGATGGTCGTGGCGTGCGTATGGTGGAAACGATGGAGTGGAGTGGATGGTGCGAAGGTGTGAATGGGGGAAGAGTGGACCCCCATCACGGATACCCGGGGCGGGTAGAGTAAGTGTTAGGTAGAGGGTATAGGTAAATTGTGGTTGGATATTGGCATCTGTGGTGCGGGTGAAAGAATGGTCTTTGGATGGGTGCATTAGTGTTGTGGAAATGGCTGGGCGTGTAGCCTGTTAGTGTGTGTAGTTGGTTGGGCACTCCACCACTGTGAGGATGTCGGCCAGGTGAGGCCGCAGGTGGGCTCTGGGAGCCGGTAGTTGTTGTGGATGGGGCCCGAGGATCCGGAGGACGGACCCGGGTAGCCCAGTGCCAGAGGGCACCAAGGGGTGACAGAGCCAGGAAGGGTCTTCCCCAGTTAGTTAGGTTAGGGTGAGGAGCTAGGTAAGCTCGGGTGGCAACTACAGTGGTGGAGGTGTGCAGGTGGGTAGACCTGCTGGGAGAGCTACACGCCACAGCCCAGAAATTGTGCGAGGGCACCGGGAGATGAATCGGGGTAGTGAGACCCCAAATTGAGAAGCACCACAGTTTGGTCAATGGGAATTTGGTTTTTAGAACCCATAGTGTAAGTGGCCAATGGATTGGCAGGGAAAGACCCCGGGTAGTGTAAAGAGTGTTAAGGTCATTTAGAGGATAGTTAGGGTTGGAGTCTCCTCGCACCATCTGCATCCACTCACCTGAGATGAGGTAACTCCACACCATGCCATGTTTTATTATTTTTCATTAATGCAAATGTTTTGGATTGTGAGACGCATCATGACGTGGGTGTGACATTGTGCGTAATTCCATCTCTCCCTCCTTATGAGGATTGATGACGAATTGGGTGATGGCAAATTTTGGATAGTGGGGGAGTGAAGACGAATTTGGTATAAGGGAAATAAGGGGAAGACGTGACGGTAGCGACGGATTGGTAATGTGTAGATTTTTGTACATATGGGGTAAGGGCAAGGGTAGTGTAGGTGACAGGGGGGTGACGTATGGTAGGGACGAGCTTTCTCACTTCGCTCTCCGTACGCATTTCGCCTTGCATTGCCTTATTGACGTGTACCCTTGTGACCTTACCCCTCGCTCATTTCTCTTGTCCCCCTTTTGTCTCCCACATGACCTGTGCGCCATTGGGCGCTGAGGGGAGCGTGCGTGAGTCAGCCATTGTGCGCCCGGAACTCCCAGAACCAGGTGCCTGCATCGATGCACCACATTATGGACCACATGTCTGTGGCCGAGCACCACTTATGGACCCCATGGGTTGGGGCATGGCCCCTCTGCTGGAACCGGCCATGAGGGCCCGAAATCTTGCTGGCGGACCTTGGCCACAGGGCACCGATGCCCCACAGGTGAACCACACGTAGTCGGCCCTGTGGGCCATAAATAAAGAAAATAAAATGGACACGTTGGGCACACTTTATTGCAAATAGGCCTCCAGTAAGCAAAGCAAAAGGAAAGACAACAACTGGAAAACAATAATAATAGCCAGCAGAGGGAGCCGAAGAGCAAGAGATCACCTGCAGGGTTAGGGGTTGTTGATTTATTTTTTATTGTTGAACATTCTTGAACAATGGTGACTGCACCAATTGGTGCTTGGGTGTGTATTGGTGCGTTTTTGGGTGCTTTCATGGTGCATTGATGCAGAGCAGACTGTCTCCCCCCCAGAAAGAACAATCACAGGTCCTGGGTTAGTTTTGTAAATAAAAATAGCGTCATTGTAAATAATGCTCCCCACCGTCAGTGTATAGTTTGAAGACAATTCCGCAATTCGGTTAACTGTGGGCGTAAGTCTGTTAGGCAGGGTGCAATGGAGCAGCGGGACACATTTATTTATGTTTTAAAACTGTCGCACTCAGGGTCAGGTTAAAAGTAGAGGGAACTACACCTACGTGTCACACTAAATAAAAAGTTGTAGGCCCGGGACGTGCCTAAGAGGAGGAGGGTGCAGTGTTGCGGATATGAGGACTGTATATTTTTTTGATTGTGTAAATTATTATTATTGGTTATTCTGCGCCTCCTGCCTCCGGAGCTGTGTAAAGGTCAAAGGGCATCCCATAATTAGTCCATAAAGCATCCACACCACAGCCAATCATAGAATACCCCTGTTCGATAGTTATATCTTATTCTGTGTTTTAGGGTAAGGCTGTGTCTCCCATTAATAGAAGTACTCCATTGCACCAAGCAAAAGAGATAGATTCCCTTCATTCCCATTCCCAAAACCTCCATTCCCCCTTTTCGTCGATTAGAAACTACCTCCGCTCCAATTACCGCCATTGACCACGAGGCAGGGTCGGAGAAGAAAGGCGTGTCTCCACCTCGTCATAGAGGGGAGGAGTGAGCCAGCCCCCCTCGACCAACCATGAGCCAGGGGTTTGGCTAGAGAGGGCGGAGGAAGAGCGATCGGGGAGGTTCGCAAAGGTTGAGGGGCGGGGCCTATATAACCCAAGGCAGGGCGTGTCCAAAAGAGATGAGCTTTTACCGGCAGACAAAAAGGGAGCCCAAGCCGTTGAGAAGAGAGAGGGTCCAAGAAGCAGAGCTGAGTTGTGTGGTTTTGGTCGTCAGTGGTTGCGTTGTGGTGGTCAGTGGTTGCGTTGGTTGCGTTGAGTTGTCGGTGGTGAGGAGTGATTGGACCAAGAGAACATAGAGAACATCCAAGGAGAGGACATCCCAGAAAGCACAAAGCCTGTTGTAATCCTGGAAAAGCACGCGACGTCCACAGCAGCAGCAGCAGCGGCGGCCACAGCAGCAACAACACCCAACAGCCGCTTGGGGCCTGGACGGCAGTTTTGAGCAGGGCTGCGAAGAAACGGCGGCTGCTAAACGCGCCGATCGTGCTGCACAATACAACTCCAAGCCATCCTCTCCTTCCAGCCAATTCCTGTCATCATTCCCCTTGTGAGTCTGTCTTTTGTTTGTTCTGTCCCTGGGTTAATTAAGACTGTAGGTAAGCTAGCGTTGCACTGTGTATCTAATCTCGTCTGTAAATAAACGTGACTGCTTTCTTTTTGCTTGTGTGTATAATAAATCCAATTACTCTTCTGTCCGTCTTCTCGTCTTATTCCTTTTCCTCTTTGCATTCGGTCGTTTTAGAGTTTTCCAGATTGGGCAGCTGCGGTGCGATACGGCCAAAGTTGGGGGTGAATCGGGTGAGTTGGGGAAGAATCGGGGGAACTGTTAGGTCGCGGTCATACCAACCGCTCGGTCAAAAATAACATCTTAACCGCGACAGTAACACTATGTTAGCGACTGCGAAAAATGAAATGATATATCGAATTAGAATTGAAATAAACCTGTGAGAGAGAGAAAGACAGCACGGGCCTAACTAAACAGGCCTCAAAGCTATTCGAGAAGGAGGAGTGGGTGGAGCTACTCTGCAAACCGAGTAAGCCACACCCCCGGACAGACGTCCAACAGACAGACAGAATCACCGTAGCCTATTATAATATACTAGTGGGGTCACCCATGGGAATCCCACGGGCATGGATGTGTGTGACATTACGACATATTGAGGTAGATGCTGCACATTCATTTTTACAAAATGGTAACTGGCAAGTCATCAGATCCAGAAATGGTGTAATGAACACAATTTATTTATTTCACATAATATGTGACCCCTCACTCCTCTTCACCTGACACTCTCCTCTCTCCACCTGACACTCTCCTCTCTTCACCTAGCACTCCTCTCCTCTCCAATCCCTCACATTTCTCTCCTCTCCAATCCCTCACCTCTCCAATCCCTCACACTCCTCTCCTCTCCAATCCCTCACATGCCTCTCCAATCACGCCTCACACTCCTCCCCAATCGTGCCTCACACTCCTCTCCAATCGTGCCTCACACGCCTCTCCAATCGCGCCTCACACCCCTCTCCAATCGCGCCTCACACCCCTCTCCAATCGCGCCTCACACTCTTCTCCAATCGTGCCTCACACTCCCCTCCAATCACTCCTCACACTCCTCTCCAATCGCGCCTCACAGTCCTCTCCAATCGCACCTCACACTCCTCTCCAATCATGCCTCACACTCCTCTCCAATCGCACCTCACACTCCTTTCCAATCGTGCCTCACACTCCTCTCCAATCGTGCCTCACACTCCTCTCCAATCGCGCCTCACACTCCTCTCCAATCGCGCCTCACACTCCCCTCCAATCGCGCCTCACACTCCCCTCCAATCACTCCTCACTCTCCTCTCCAATCGTGCCTCACACTCCTCTCCAATCGCTCCTCACACTCTTCTCCAATCGCGCCTCACACTCCTCTCCAATCGTGCCTCACACTCCTCTCCAATCGCGCCTCACACTCCTCTCCAATCGTGCCTCACACTCCCCTCCAATCACTCCTCACTTTCCTCTCCAATCGCTCCTCACACTCCTCTCCAATCGTGCCTCACACTCCTCTCCAATCGCGCCTCACACTCCTCTCCAATCGCCCCTCACACTCCTCTCCAATCGCGCCTCACACTCCCCTCCAATCGCGCCTCACACTCCCCTCCAATCGCTCCTCACTCTCCTCTCCAATCACGCCTCACACTCCTCTCCAATCGCGCCTCACACTCCTCTCCAATCGTGCCTCACACTCCTCTCCAATCGCGCCTCACACTCCTCTCCAATCGCGCCTCACACTCCCCTCCAATCGCTCCTCACTCTCCTCTCCAATCGCTCCTCACTCGCCTCTCCAATCGGCTTTTCCCCGTCTCGTTTCTCTCGTTTTTCTCCCATCTCGTTCTTTTTCTTGCTCCATCATGTTCAAGTTTGCATTGACGTTCGTCGATGGACTCGTTCGCCCGTCTCATTCGTTTTCTTGCTACATCCTGCTCAAGTCTGCGTTCTTCATCGATCGTCTCATTCATTTTGGAAATAGAAGTTTCCACGCAGCGCATGAATTGTCACGATCCTCAAGAGGAAGTGTCTCGTAATCATCAAATGATAAATAGCAAGTAAATTATATTGTGGAAAATTAAAGATTTCAAATAAACCTATTTAAAGTGTATGCGCACATAACTAATTTTAAAAAACGAAGAAATATCTCTCGGTAATTTACTGAAACATATTTTACTTCCGGATAATAATGTTGAATGAAATAAAAACGAAGAAATATATGTCGGCATCATTGTTGACGTTTTTGTGACGACTGTCATCAAACGAAAAAGTAATATATCTTAACGGAAAAACAAAAGCGAATTTTTAATATATGTCGACACGTTGCCGTCGGTGTCATGTTGGGCGGTGTATGATACATCATGATACATCATACATACATCATATGATACATTTTAAAAAATATATCTTCATTTTCCCACGTGTGTGGAATGTTCTCAATTATTGCTGACACCGAGTCTAAAACCATCGATAAAAATGAAATCAGATGGTGAGTTAGATTGGAGATAAAGGCGTGAGAGAGACTCAATGGCCTTGAAGTTACAGGCCTTTGAGAATTAATTTCGTTCTATAAACGGCAACTTTCATCGGATTTTCTTCCCGTTTTTTTTCAACCGAGTCTAAAACTATGTTAGCGACTGTGAAAAATGAAATGATATATCGAATTTGATTTGAAATAAAACTGGGAGAGAGAGCAAGACACCACGGGCCTACAAAACAGGCCTCAAAGCTATGCGAGTTAATAAAATGGTGGATATTTGTTTATATGAAGCGAAGCCTCTCCCAGAATGGGTGGAGCTATGGGTGGAGCTACTCTGCAAACCGAGTAAGCCACACCCCGGACAGACGCCCAACAGACAGACAGACAGAATCATCTACGGCTATTATAATATAGATGTGTGTGTGTGTGTGTGTGTGTGTGTGTGTGTGTGTGTGTGTGTGTGTGTGTGTGTGTGTGTGTGTGTGTGTGTGTGTGTGTGTGTGTACAATTAATTAAATGCATTTTAAAATATGAATTGAAAAAGAGAAATAAGTATTGAAAATCATAAGAGAAAGAATTGTGAGAAACAAAAAATAGAAAAACAAGATGTGTGTGTGTGTGTGTGTGTGTGTGTGTGTGTGTGTGTGTGTGTGTGTGTGTGTGTATATATGTGAGTGTATGTGTGTGTGTGTGTGTGTGTGTGTGTGTGTGTGTCTGTGAATAAAAGAGATAGAATTGTGAAGAACAGAAATGAAAAAACGAGGTGTGTGTGTGTGTGTGTGTGTGTGTTTGTGTGTGTGTGTTTGTGTGTGTGTGTGTGTGTGTGTGTGTGTGTATATATATTGTCGTGTGATTCCCCAGGTGAACACCACAGGGATCACGAATGGCCAATAGCGAGGTTTAACTCCAAAGCGTTCAGTTCACTTGCGGACTTGTGTTACGGATTTGTCACTTCCGTCTTTGTGGTTGTCATCCAGTTGAAGCATTTTTAGTTTCATGTGCTATTATTGTTACAGTTTGAGTGTAAAATGGAGATAACTGTCTTCAAAGGTAAAAATAATGTCTCAGAAGGAAAACGAGATGGGTGAGGGCAAAAACAGAAGAGGAAGAGGCGGAAGAAGTGGATCGAGTGAGATCGGGAAAGGAAGGCCTATCTGCTTCGAGGTGTCGAGCGGACGCTGGTGGACATTGGTCACGAGCGAATATTGGTTTCCCTGGGAAAGGGATTCCTGTGACAGTGTCGTTATTGCTGTGGCAAATAAACCTGCGTGACGGGTTTTGCTTTTGGTTCCGAAAGTGAATCATCGCTGGAGAGCAGGTACGCCTCCATTACGGGCGCGTCCGCCATTTCACCTCGCACCAGCCATTCCACCTCGCACCAGCCATTCGCCTGGTTCTCGTGTGTGTCGTGGATTTAGCTTGGGAACTCGCGGTTCTTCGCGGCTCTCCGCTTGGGAGCCGCTGATCGTTCATGTCAGCGTCATTGTCTGGTGAACCGAAAGTGTGAATTCCCAGTCGCCATTTGGGTGAACTTTTACCGGACAGACGTCGGCCCGACACCTCACCAAGCGGCTCTTCTGCAGCGTCGACTGTTAGCCGTTCTGGGTTCAGGTCTCAGTGCGACCTTTTCTTGTGTAATCGCGAGAGCCAAGGGGATCGACTTTGGCCTGGTATCATGACACAGTGACTTTGGGGGATGTTACCGATTGCTCACGTGGGAATACCGTGAATTATTGATTCAGGAAATTGGTGGTACCATCATAGAAATTATATGGTGTTTGCTGTGCAAGTGAGGATTTCTTGTACGTGCTTTACTTGTTATTATTGTGTGGTTTTAATACAATACTTGGTTTTGGTAACAATGATTGGTGTGGTTTCACCATTGGTCATTGGCACACATAATAGCACATCTTTCTGCCGTGACTCCTTTCGGGGCTCGGAGGTACACTGTGGCCGGGGTTTGGGGAGGAGCACGTAATACTTGATACATGCGGGGAAAGAAATGGAAAGGGCGGGGGGGGCAGCTGAAGCGCTTACCTGAGCGATACCGCCAGGTAGTACCCAACCTGCAGAAAATAACTCAAACAAAAATCGTGTTTAGAAATGTGCAGGGAAAATAACAAAAGGGTTTATTTAAACGGATGCCGGGACAAAGAAAATCATGATGATAAACTAAATTTCCTATATGGAGCGCTCCCGCACACAGAACCAAACGCAGACAAAAGGGATGGAAGAACTGGAAAATAAATAATGTGTGTGTGTGTGTGTGTGTGCTGAGCTCTGATCACTGGTGAGGGCTCGTCAGGGTCTGCAAGTTGTCTTGTCCGCGTTGGGTCCATCTGCAAGTTGGGTCCGGTCTTGCGCGCGAAATACGCGCGTGGGCGGGAACCAGGCGTCGTTGCGCCCGTTCACGCTGCAGCACTTGTACACTCGTCCACGCACGGAGAACCGCAGTTCCCGGTCTGCAGCTGTTCCTGCAGCCTCTGTACGTCTCCGATGGCGTTCTGTACGCCTCCGATGGCGTCTTTGAACACAGTCGGTCCAAGCACAATCGTTCCCGAGGTCCAGAACGAGAACAGGCACAAGAGTGCGAGGGAGAAGAGCAAGGGAGCCAGAGGTCGTCGAGGGCAAAAAACAAGAGAGAGAAGAGAAGGCAAGACAGAAAATGTCGGTCCGAGAGTTCTTTTAACATCGGGTCGTGACGTCATCGGCGCTTTTCCACCAATGCCCACAGGTCACCACCACCTCATCCAGCTCTCCACCAATCAGCGCGCCCCTTCTTGCTCACCCTTCTCTCTGCCAATCAGTCAGTGCCTTATTGCTCCGCCCTTCCTGTTGGTCAACTCCCGCCCAATAGCAAGTTGCTCCTTGCTCCACTCTGGCCAATCACGGCTCCTGCCTGGCTTCCGTGGTGATGTAGCTGGTGCGTCCAAAGGGCCGTGCTCAGAACTGTCTTCTGGTTGGTTTTTATTGTTATTTACTGTAATTCCAATGGGCACTTCCTGCGCTAGTGTCCATTGCGGTGCCATAAAGGACAAAGGATAAATCACATAGGGTAAGACATACAGGGATAATTTATCCTTATTCCCTAAGCTAAATAACATGCCCCCCCCCCCCCCCCCCCCGTGATGGGACGAAGATACACCTTAATCCAACATTCGGCTAAACAAAACTTATGACATGGTGATGGTTCTTATCACGATCATCGGAGCACCTACCTATACAAATCTACCTGACCCTACATATCACTACCCCACAAACATAACAATATATATATATATATATATATATATATATATATATATATATATATATATATATATATATATATATATATATATATTGTTGCGGTTCTGAGAATGTACAAATATGAACTTAAATGTTAAAGGTTTGCCCCCATAGTTAGTCCACATGCAACACATAGGCCACCTTAGAACATTAGTTATGTCATAGTATGTGTGAGAATAAGGTCATTTCCATGAGTGATACCTGCATTGTGTAAAAGAAATAAGAGTAGGTCCCGTTCATTTTGCGGCCCACCCTCCAAATCGACTTCGTTGGGCAGCATCCATCCCGCGCCCTGATTCAGCCAATCCACCTCCTTTGCCAGCAGCATTCGCTGCTGGCAAGGGTTTTCGCTCGAAACCAGCCAAATGCCACGAGGAAGGCCTGGAAAGGGGGTGGAGCGCGAGGTTGGAGTGTGGCCACGTCAAGCAGCACGTCAAGGGCGGAGCCGGTAAGAGCCAACAACCAACCAGGGCTCGGGTGAAATGGCGTGAGGGGCGTGGTAAGAGCGTGGCTGGCAAATTCGAGAGGGTTCCAAGGGCGTGGTAATAAAACCCTTGGCGCAAGGCCCCCACCAGAGACGAGAAGGGAGAGGCACTCGTGGCAGACGAGAAGGGAGAGGCACTCGTGGCAGTTGAGCTGGAGAGAAGTGCGAACCAAGCGAGAAGCCATTGGGAGGACTGACGCAACTGCACTCGTTCTATGACAAGACTTGAAGGAATTGTGCTTTACCAAGAGGACTGCCCTTATGAGAGAACTGTATAACAGGACTCGTGCGAAATAGCTTGCAAAGGACTCATGAGGAGAAACGCATTAAGAAGCGTGTTCGAGCTGTCGATTATTACGTACGCGGCTGAGCCGTGAGTGTAACCGCCGAGCCATCCTACCGTTGCCCTCTAATAATCCCGTGCGCACCAAACGACACGAGGAGAGTTCCTGGCCGCTACCGCCTGACTATCTGCTTCACGGTACGAGTCGGGGACCGGAGTGAGCTGCCTGGACGCCATCATCCCGGGACCTTCAACCCAACCACCTACATCCCCATGTGAGTGTGTCTGTGTGACAGGCCCGTTTGTCCAGGGATAAGTTAAGACTGTATAAGCTTCACTGTGTGTACTTCTCCTCCTTCCTGTACAAATTGTAAATAAACCAATTGTTATTCCTTGTTTCTTCCTAATTCGACCGTATCAGTCTTTTCCTCCATTCGGTAAGCGTGGCATGATTCGGAACCGCTCAGATCGGGTTAGTTCTTGTTAACAGCTAGGATCATGGCTTGCTATCGCTCGGCGTTTCCACGACAACCGTGATTCGGGCGGGGTTATTTCCTTGCTTCCTGGGAGGCGTTGGTAATTAGGTAATAGGAATAATTCGGCCTACCACCCTATTCAACGCCGTCCGGAAGGAACATCATAGCCCCGGATCACATCGGCTAGTAAAAGACAAGGGGACTAATCCCCCCTTGGTAAGGGGAAAGGCCGATGTTGAGATCCGCAACAATATATATATATACAGACTTGGCATTTAATATGGAATATTTATTTTGTGGGGGTGAACTTACTTATCAAGATGTCTTAGAACCAAAAGTTCATTGGAATTATGTTGAAATTATTCTAGATTTTGTTAATGTGACCTTTAAAAGAAACAAAAACCACATTTGACATTTCGAACCAAATAAATTGATCCTTGAAAGTGATGTAAACTGATATCGAACTCAATTCATGGACAGTACTGTGTTAAACTTCTGTACGTTTTCCAGAAGTATCTCTTTATTTTGCACATTAGCCAAATTTTATTTTAACAAAAACAAAAGTTAAATTACGACTGGGATTACGGACAGTAAAATTACAGTTCAGTACTTCGTGTAACCCCCACGAGCATTCAGGAGAGCACGTACATGTTGAGGCATGCTGTTCACGAGATTTGCCAAGGTTTGGACAGGAATCGCTTGCCATGCAGTGACAATAGCCTGCTGCAAGTCACGCACAGAGGTCAGCTGCTGGACCAAGTGGTCGATTTGACGCGTTAATTCTGCCCACAAGTTCTCCATCGGATTCATATCCGGGGACATGGCAGGCCACTCCATATGCTCGACACCACGGTCAGCATGAAAGTGTTGGATCATGCGAGCACGATGAGGCCGTGCATTGTCATCTTGGAAGACAAAGTTTCCTCGAAAGGCTGCACAAGCAAATGGAAGCAATGTTTCTTCTAGAATGGCCCTGTACTTGAACTGGATCAGGTTTCCATTCAGAACAACCAGGTCAGTTTTGCCCACTGCATGAAAAGCAGCCTAAACAGTCACCCCACCACCTCCAACTTGGACTCTTGGCACTATACAATCTTTGTTGAAGGCTTCATGCACTTGTCTGCGCACTCGGACGCGGCCATCTTGACAATAGACCAGAAATCTAGACTCGTCACTGAAGATCACGTGATTCCAGTGTCCTGGCTGCCATTGAAGGTGCTCTCTGCCCACTGCAATCGGCGCTGGCGGTGTTGTCTGGTCAGGTGTGGCTTTCTCAGGGGACACCTTGCACGATAGCCTGCTTGAACCAGTCGTTCGTTGACTAGCCTTCTGGATACAGGCACATTTGTCAGTTGCTGCCACTCAGCCCTAAGCCGATTAGCTGACTTGGTACGGCCATTGCGGACTAACCGGTGCAGCTGGCGATCATCCCTCCTTGTGGTTCTGCGGGGACGTCCTGGCCTCGGGATTGGAGTAGGGACACCCCTCTGAGCATTTCGTTTCAGGATCTTTGACGCCTGACCTTGAGTGATGCCATACTGCCGAGCAAAAGAATGCTGTTTCATGCCATAATTTCGTAAAGCCACCACTCCATGACAAACAGCATTGTCGAGTTGACGGACCATCTCCAGAGGAAGCGGCAATAACTTTTGGAGACGTGCAGCAGTTGTTTTCCACTAATACAGAACGCAACAACCCTTGTTTACCCGATTGTGAAGCCAATCATCAAATGCACCTGTCCGTACATTTTGCCACGCCACCTGTGATATAATCCTGTTGTTGACTTCTTGCTGCGACAGACAATCAGTGACGAGGTTCTTTTAACAAATAAATCACCAAAGTGCAAAAGAAACTCACCAGATTGATATACTGAGTTAAGAAACTAAACCCAAGTCAAGAAAAAAAAAAAATTCCATATTAAATGCCAAGTCTGTATATATATATATATATATATTGTTGCGAATATGGAATTTGGCCTCCATATCCGCTTGTAAATATTCCCCTATTTTCTCCAATACTCCCCAACTTTCCCCAGTCCCCCATTCCCTAGTCCCATTGCATGTAAATAACAATCAGTAGAGCCGACCTTCCCCTTATTCCCCCATTAAATGTCGTGCCCAGGTCCACCGCACCACACGTAGACAACTTTCGGACATCTTCCTAGTTATTCTTAATCTATGTCAGTTAAGGCCTCGTTTCCATTAATTATGACTCTTCGTTGCACCAGAATGTGATTATATGGCACCAGTAGTGAGTTTAGGACCTTCCCATACCTCCTCCCATCTTCTTCCCCAAACAACAACAACAACAACAACTACAGCTACAACAACAACAACAACAACTACAGCTACAACAACAACAACAACAACTACAGCAACAACAACAACAACTACAGCTACAACAACAACAACAACAACTACAGCTACAACAACAACTACAACAACGGCGCGCGCGGGGAGTGTGCGTCCTCCCTCCGGCTCGGTTAGCCGCCATTATCCATGCGCCCCACGGGGTTACCACGAAGGGGCTGGCTGTCAGCTCCTCGTCAAGGGCGGAGCCTGGTAAACCCCCCCCGCACCCAATAAGAAGGGCGGACCGATTCCATCTGGGCGGAGCTAACGAGCCGAGGGCGTGTCACTCCCCGCCGGATATACGCAGCCGCTTGCCGGACGTGACGTGAGATGCGCCCCCAGCTTGAGACGACAAGACGCCACCTCGAGCGCTGAGAGACCTCCTGCATCTTTTGGGCCGCGCCATCCTGTCCCTGAGCACAAGGTGCACCTTGTACTGGCCATCGAATACCCGCTTTCCTTGCCATCAATCCCCGTGTGAGTCAGTTTTTGTCCTGTTTCTCTGTGGTCTGTCGGGAATAATATAAGGTTGTGTCTAAGTGCCTGTCTTCCTATGATGTACCTCTTGTAGTTGTAATCTAACCTTCCGCCTTAATATAACCTCCTCCGGAGGTCTTGAGAACTGAACCCCTGGTGTCGTATTGTGTCATTATAACCCAGCCGGGTGTCTTCTCTTTCCTATTGAGCCAGCGTAGCGCGGCTTCGTCGACGTTCGAGTACAATCGGGTAATTTGTGCGGACACGACGGCCATTCCGCTCGGCCCACCTTAACATCAAAGTCGTGTCTGTAACAATTGGTTGTCAGGAGTTGGATTCGAACCTGGGACTAAATTTATTTAGCCCAAATTTTGGAACACCAATTGTACTATTAGAGTAACAATTGGTGTCGGGAGTGAGATTTGAGGCCCGACCAAATTTTGAAAAAAAAACGAATAGAGGAAAAAAAAAAATTTGGTCAAAATTTGGAGCGGCCGAAATTCGTTTTGTTTTACAAAACCCGAATTTTGAAAGTCGCGCTATGGCGGATCAAGACGGCTGGGGTCCGGTTAGGGAGAGTGAAGCAGGGTCGGTCCAGGACCAAATTGAGGGACATGAGGGACAGGAGGAGAGCGAAGCAGTGAGGGCGGCAGGGTCGCAAAATAGCGTTGTCACGCACGAGGTGGCCACGGCGTCCACGCCCGCGGCAGCGCCCCTGGTGGATTCGAACCTTTTCCTCCTGCAAATGAGGGCCCTTATGGAACAAATGGTGGGAATGAGGGCTGATAGTGAGCGGTTGGGAAACCAAATGGGGGTAATGAGGGACGAAGCGAGGGGTACCAGTGAGAAGTTAGACAATAATTTTGAGGAGTTAGACAAGAAAATTGAGAAGTTAGACAATAATTTTGAGGAGTTAGACAACGGGATAAAAGAAGTAAAGAATGGGTTAACGGGGGTAGAAAACAGAATGGCCGCTCAAGAGAATCAGATAGAGGGAGTGAAACATGGGTTAACGGGGGTAGAAAACAGAATGGCCGCTCAAGAGAATCAAATGGAAGGGATGCAAAAAGGGTTAGAGGGGTTAGAAAACAGTATGGAAGGCAAATTGAGGGACATGAGGGACCAAGCGGAAAGGGAAGTTAAACAAATGGAGCAGCAGATAGAGGGGGTCAGAATGGGGGTAGAAACCAAACTGGATGCTCACAGGGAGGAAATGGAGCAGATGAGGGTGGCATCTGGGCAGGAGATGCAAGTGATGGGAGAGGAGATCAGAGGAGGAGTGAGTGAGGAGGTCGGAGGAGTGCGCGAGGAGGTGAGGCACTGTGAGGAGCACATGGAAAAGGAGGTGAGAAAGGCGACTGTAAAGTTACAAGGGGGCATAGAGGACCTGACGCAAGAGGTGGAGCAGCTGACGGTGGGACAGACGGAGTTAGTGGAGCAGGTTCAAAGGAACACTGCGGTATTAGGAGGTTTAAAAGCGACACAAAACGACGTAAAAAACGACTTGATAGCGACGAAGAGGGAATGTCAGATGGTACGTGAGGGACTGACAACGAGGTTGGACGAGGTGATAGAGGTAATGGAGACGAAGGACCGGCAGGTGAGGACGCACCTGGAAACGGTCAAGGTAGCCTTGGAGGACGAGCTTGAGGAGACGTACCGGGGAATAAAAGAGGTGAAACACAAATTAGAAGAAGTGGAAGAAGGGATGAGTGAAATTAAGAAGCGACGGAGAGGGGATAAGAAAGAGATAAAAGAGGAGATAAAAGAATTGGTCCAAAGTCTGTGTTTGGATCGTGATGATGTGCTCATTAACCGGATGAGGGATTCGCAGGTGATGGAGGAGAAGCGAAGAGGAAGAGGACCCGGTGTAAGTGGTGACCAATATGGTCGTGCGTATGATGCGCCAGGGGATTTAAAAAGCTTGGGGATTGGTTTGGATCCGGGTGTTCGTGAAAGGCCGTTGGTGAAGTGTGCGACAGGTCTGGTGTGCGAAAATGGAGGTGTGCAAGAAAGTCCGACTCTGGGGTGTGTGAGGAAAAAGTGCGTGCCAAGGAGTGAGTGTGCTGGCGAGAGTGAGTCGGTCGTAGCGCGTGTGCGAGGGAGCACATGGAAGCGTGGTGTGGTGAGTGTTACAGAGGGTGTGACGGGAGAGTGTGCGCAGGAGTGTGCGCGAGAAAGGTGTGTGACGGACAGGTGCATGAGGAAAGAGTGCGCTGTCAGAAGTAAGGAAGAGTGTCCACCTGTGGGGAGTGTTACAGAGGGTGTGACGGGAGAGTGTGCGCAGGAGTGTGCGCGAGAAAGGTGTGTGACGGACAGGGGCATGGGGAAAGAGTGCGCTGTCAAGAGTAAGGGTGAGTGCTCTGTCAGGAATGGAGGTGAAAGTAGTGAGAGTGACATGGAGCGTGAGTTAGTTGTGACAGGTGAGCGAGGATGTACACCTGGGATGGAAGGATGCACACCTGGAATGGTAGAGCGTGAGTGGGAATGCACGCTGGAATTGGTAGTGAGGCACGTGGTTGGGTGTGCGAATGAGAGCACACCTGTGATTGTCACAGAGGAGGTGACTGAGGAGGGGGCGCGAAGAGGTGTATTGGTGAGGTGTGCGAGCGACGAATGTGTGCCAAAGTGTTCGGTGGTCAGGTGTGTGACCAAGGCTGTGAGTGGAATGAGTGTGCCTGGGTGTGTAAGGAACGGTACGAGGAGCATGGAAACGGCTGGATGTGTGAGCAAGGAACGGGCTGCAGGGTGTAAGCGTCCAGGTGAAGCATCGACGTTACACGGGTTAGAGGTTAGAGCGACTTTTAGCCGAAGCAGGCCCTCGGTGCGTGCCGGGCCTCGCTTTGAACGGCCGCGTCCAGGCTCCACTAGGCGGAGCTGGCAGCCCGATAGAAAGGGTCGTCATGGCGACCACTTTTTGGTGAGACGTGCCGGCAGGTCGAGATCGGGACATTGGATGGCTCCACGCCGAGGTGATGCGTGGGATCTCGGCCCGGGTAAGCCCCCGTCCCTGCACCGAGTGCCGGACGCATTCAGCCGCTGGCACAAAACAACCAGCATTCATTGTTTGGCTTTACGAAGCCGGGCTTTGGACAGGAATTGGCGCACCGAGAGGTATTAGTGAGTAGACTGGGTGATGAGGTTAGTGTTTTGGACCCAAAATCAGAGAAAAACAAAATTTGATGATTGGCAAGGGATTGGCAGTAGTGATTGGCAGATGATGGGCAGTGATTGGCAAATTTTTAATTTGTTGCAATTTGATGTGCGAAATTGGTAGTGAGAGACCCCCGATGTGGTGGGATGGCAAATCCACCATCCTTCCCATGGGGGGGCAAAGGAGCAATAGCTTATGGGGTGTATGGCAGTGAAAACTAGCCCGGGAGGGTTAGGATATGGTGTGTAGGGATCTAGAGAAGATGACCTTAGGTAACGTTAAGGTTAGTTAGTGACTGATACCTGTAGTGGGGACGCAGGTAGATTAGTGTGGATGATAATGACGTGGGAGCGCAATAGTTTAAAGGGACGACTGGGAAGCGCAAGTTTCAGAAGGGAGTAGTTAGCTGAGATGATGCCGTGTGTGTGAGGATGGAACAGGTGTGATTGCACAGGTGTGCAATTGGACAGGTGTGTGGAGCAGTGTATGAGTAGTGAGTGTGTGGATCAGCGCGAATGCGCTTGGGGAGAGAAGGGTGCAGGTGGCACCAGGTGTGAGAGCACAGGTGTGCAGGTACAGGTGTGTGGAGAGAGTTGGAGTGAGTGGTACGGAGTGGTGTGCATGGTGCGAAGGTGTGGATGGGGGAAGAGTGGACCCCTTTCACGAGCACCCGGGGCGGGTAGTGTAAGTGTTAGGTAGTGTTTGGTAAATTTATGCAGGTAAATTGTGGTTGGATATTGGCATTTGTGGTGCGGTTGCAGAATGGTGTTGTGAATGGGTGCATTAGTGTTGTGGAAATGGCTGGGCGTGTAGCCTGTTAGTGTGTGTAGTTGGTTGGGCACTCCACCACTGTGAGGATGTCGGCCAGGTGAGGCCGCAGGTGGGCTCTGGGAGCCGGTAGTTGTGAGTGGGTGCCTGAGGATCCCGGGTGTGGATCGGGCAGCCCAGTGCCAGAGAGGGCACGGAGTGGGGAGAGAGCCAGAGGGCCTTCCCCTGGTAGTTAGGTTAGGGTAAGGAGCAGGTAAGCTCGGAGGCAACTGCAGTGGTGGAGGTGTGCAGGTGGGTAGACCCACTGGGAGAGGTACACGTCGCAGCCCAGAAATTGTACGAGGGCACCGGGAGATGAATCGGGGGAGTGAGACCCCAAATTGAAGAGCACCACAGTTTGGCCAATGGGAATTGGTTTTTAGAACCCATAGTGTAAGAGGGCCAATGGTTTGGCCGGAGAAAGACCCCGGGTAGTGTAAAGTTGTTAAAGTCATTTAGGAAATAGTTAGGATTGATGAACCTGTCGCACCATACGCAGCCACTTACCTGTGGTGATGATGATGACTCCACACCTGTGTTTTCTTTGTTCTGTGTGCAGGAAATGAGATTGCTGTGGATTTGTGAGACGCATCACGACGTGGATGAGACATTGGAGTGATTCCATCTCTCCCTCCCTAGGAGGGACTGATGATGAATTGGTGATGGCAAATTTTGATGTGCAGTTGGAGATGGCAAATTTTGATGAGAGTTGAAAATGGCAAATTTGATTGGTTAGGAGGGAGAGAAGACGAATTTGGTTTATGGGAGGAACGGGGAAGACAGTAGGGATGTTTGTCGATTTGTAAAGTAGATGTTTATGGGTAGTGTTGTGTTTTGTGGATGCAGTAAGGGGTAAGGGAGGGGCCATGTAGGTTACCTGGTGGGGGGGGGCGTACGATAGGAACGTACCTGTCTCACCTGGTTCCCATGTGCCCCCAGTGTGCATCACCTTACATTGCGTGCATTTTTGCGCCCTTACCACCTTACTCACTTGTCTGCTTCTTTTGTCTCCCACCTCCGAGGATCTGGCTTTGGGGTAGAGAGAGAGGAGAGAGAGGTGCTGGCTGCGCAGTTGTGGGCCTGCACTTTCGCTGTTTGCTGCCGGGATCGATACACCATATGGACCGCAATGTTTGTGGCCACCCACAATGGACCGCAGTTCGTTTGCGGCCAAGCACCACCCGGGGATGGACCTATGGGTCAACGTGGCACCTATGCCATACAGGTGAACCACTTTTAGTTAACACCAAGTGCACCACAAGAAGAGCAAGAGACACCTGCAGGGTTAGGGGTTGTCGAATTTATTTTTATTCCAATGAACAATGGTGACTGCACCGATTGGTGGTGGGGTGGTGCTTTTGATGCCGGGAAGGGTGCTCTGCACGTTATTAAAGGCCGTCGGCCACAGAGCACTCGTGGGTTGGTGTATCGATGCTGGCAAGCGCGCTCTCTCTATGCATAACATCTGCATGTGTTCCTCCAAAAACAGGTCCTGGATCGTAGTGTAAATAGCAGCATAGTCTTGTAAATAATGCTCCCTACCGGCTGTATGTTTAGTTTGAGAATTCTTTCCGGATTCGGTTATCCTGTGGGTGTGTTTCTGTGAGGAGAAGGGTGCAACGTCGCAGGGGGACATATTTACTCATTTGTGAATATCTGTAAAACTGTCGCACTCAGGGTAGAGTTAATAGTAGAGGGAACTACATTGCGTGCCACACTAAAGTAGGTAAAAATTTATCGGGTCGGGACGCCCCGAGGGTAGAGAAGGGTGCAATGTTGCGAATATGGAATTTGGCCTCCATATCCGCTTGTAAATATTCCCCTATTTTCTCCAATACTCCCCAACTTTCCCCAGTCCCCCATTCCCTAGTCCCATTGCATGTAAATAACAATCAGTAGAGCCGACCTTCCCCTTATTCCCCCATTAAATGTCGTGCCCAGGTCCACCGCACCACACGTAGACAACTTTCGGACATCTTCCTAGTTATTCTTAATCTATGTCAGTTAAGGCCTCGTTTCCATTAATTATGACTCTTCGTTGCACCAGAATGTGATTATATGGCACCAGTAGTGAGTTTAGGACCTTCCCATACCTCCTCCCATCTTCTTCCCCAAACAACAACAACAACAACAACTACAGCTACAACAACAACAACAACAACAACTACAGCTACAACAACAACAACAACAACTACAGCAACAACAACAACAACTACAGCTACAACAACAACAACAACAACTACAGCTACAACAACAACTACAACAACGGCGCGCGCGGGGAGTGTGCGTCCTCCCTCCGGCTCGGTTAGCCGCCATTATCCATGCGCCCCACGGGGTTACCACGAAGGGGCTGGCTGTCAGCTCCTCGTCAAGGGCGGAGCCTGGTAAACCCCCCCCGCACCCAATAAGAAGGGCGGACCGATTCCATCTGGGCGGAGCTAACGAGCCGAGGGCGTGTCACTCCCCGCCGGATATACGCAGCCGCTTGCCGGACGTGACGTGAGATGCGCCCCCAGCTTGAGACGACAAGACGCCACCTCGAGCGCTGAGAGACCTCCTGCATCTTTTGGGCCGCGCCATCCTGTCCCTGAGCACAAGGTGCACCTTGTGCTGGCCATCGAATACCCGCTTTCCTTGCCATCAATCCCCGTGTGAGTCAGTTTTTGTCCTGTTTCTCTGTGGTCTGTCGGGAATAATATAAGGTTGTGTCTAAGTGCCTGTCTTCCTATGATGTACCTCTTGTAGTTGTAATCTAACCTTCCGCCTTAATATAACCTCCTCCGGAGGTCTTGAGAACTGAACCCCTGGTGTCGTATTGTGTCATTATAACCCAGCCGGGTGTCTTCTCTTTCCTATTGAGCCAGCGTAGCGCGGCTTCGTCGACGTTCGAGTACAATCGGGTAATTTGTGCGGACACGACGGCCATTCCGCTCGGCCCACCTTAACATCAAAGTCGTGTCTGTAACAATATATATATATATATATATATATATATATATATATATATATTGTTGTGGATATGAGGATTGTATTTTTTTTATTGTGTGTTGTATTAATATTGCTTTAGTCTGGACCCTCCTGCCTCCAGTGTTGTATAAAGGTCAAAGGGCGTTCCCGTAGTTAATTCCATAAAGCATACACGTTAGCCAATCATAGATTTCCCCCCTGGTTGATAGATATATCTTTATTATGTGTATTAGGGTAAGGCCTTGTTTTCCATTAAGATGACACTCCATTGCACTGCATTAAATAAGAGTAGATCCCCTTCCTTTCACTTTCCCCTTTCATCATTGCCAAGCCTCGATTGCAAATTACATCCCCTCCAAAACGACCATTGAACATGTGCTCGGGTCAGGGAAGAAAGGCGTGCCCGCCCGTCGTCATCAAGGGCGGAGCCAGAGGGTCGCGCGAGCAACCAGGGCTGAGGTGAGCAGACCGATGGGCGTGTCCTGAAGGCCGGCGGCTTGATCGCCGGAGGCGCTATAAAAGCGCGCGCGCAAGAAGCAAAGTGGTTGCGTTGAGTGGAGTAGTTGCTGAGTTGTGTAAAAAGATCATCCAGAGAGAACCAACTGTAAGAGAACCAACTGCGAGAGTACATTGAGATCACCCAAGGAAGCTTTGTACACAGCAACGGCTGATCAAGTGGACCGATGTTTGTTCCTGAGCTGGTGCTTTTCCGAACAGAGTCCGAGGCTGGCATGTGAGCAAAAGAACATAGAGAACATTAAGGAGATCATCATCCAGGGAAGCACAAAGCCTGTTGTAGTCCTGGCAAAGCACGCGACGTCCACAGCAGCAGCAGCAGCGGCGGCCACAGCAACAACAACACTCAACAGCCGCTTGGGGCCTGGACGGCGGTTTTGAGCAGGGCCGCGAAGGAACGGCGGCTGCCAAACGCGCCGATCGTGCTGCAGGACCCCTTGGACTTTCGTCTCCCTCCAGCCATCCACCTCCCGCCAGTCCTATCATCATTCCCCGCGTGAGTCTGTCTTTGTTTGTTCTGTCCTGGGTATTTAATTAAGTTTGTATAAGCTAGGTTGCACTGTGTCTAAAATCTTCTGTATATTATTTTATTATCTTTCCTTCTCCTTGGTTATTTTTGGGTGTAAATAGAAATAAATTATATTCGTATTTCCAACCTTTTTGTCTTCTTCTTCACATCCGTGTCGCCTTAGTCTTTTCCCTATTGAATATCTGTGGCGCGATCCGGCCAACGTTCGGGGATCGGGTTAATCGGGGTAACTGTTAGGCCGCGGTGCCATCCGCTCGGCAAACCAACATCCTTATCCGCGGGCCGTAACAATATATATATACTTGCAGAAGTACCCGGCATTGCCGGGCGGGGGAGGGGGGGGGGGGGGGCAAGGGGAGGGGAGGGGAACGGGGGGGGGGAGCGAGCCCCTTGGCAAAGCGAGCGATTTTTTTTTTCATCGCGTCATAGCGTTCATAGCGTTTCATAGCGTCATCGCGATTTTTTTTTTCATAGCGTCATAGCGTTCATAGCGTCATAGCGATTTTTTTTTTTCATAGCGTTTCATAGCGTCATAGCGATTTTTTTTTTCATAGCGTTCATAGCGTCATAGCGTTTCATAGCGTCATAGCGATTTTTTTTTTCATAGCGTCATAGCGTCATAGCGGTCATAGCGTCATATCGTTCATAGCGTTCATAGCGTCATAGCGTCATAGCGATTTTTTTTTTCATAGCGTCATAGCGTTCAGAGCGTCATAGCGTTCATAGCGTCATATCGTTCATAGCGTCATAACGTTCATAGCGTCATAGCGTCATAGCGTCATCACATGATCGCTCTGAGCGAATCAGCGCCCACCTGCTCTGATTCCATTGATTCCGTGCGCTGAAATGCGCTGAGGTAAATATTGTTACAGACGTGGTTTTAGATGTTAGTTTACCGAGCGGTTTGGTATTACCGCGTCCGCACAGGTACTCCCCGATTAGAACCCTATCCCGCCCGATTCCACTCGAACGTTGGCCAAATCGCGCTATGCTAAATCAATGAAGGAAAGGACACAACGGCTGGGATTAATGCAACGACACAAGGGGTACAGTTCTCAAGACCTCCGGAGGAGGATATAATATTGGTTATGCAGAAACGGGTAGATTACACGGCAAGAGGTAAAGCACAGAAAAGATGGGCACTTAGACACAGTCTTATCTTATCCCCGACAGACCACAGACAAACGGGACAAGACTGACTTACACAGGGATTGATGGCGGGGAAGGACAGGCAGTCGATAGCTCAAGGTGCACCTTGGCTCAGGGACAGGATACAGCACGGTCCGGTCCAGAGATGCGGGGAGGTATTTCAGCGCTCGGAGGTGGCGACTTCTCTCTCCAAGCTGGGGGCGCATCTCACATCACCTCCCTCTTCCTGCGCATGTCCAGCGGGGAGTGACACGCCCTCGGCTCGTTAGCTCCGCCCCAGATGGAATCGGTCCGCCGCCTCCATTGGGTGCGGGGGGTTACCGGGCTCCGCCCTTGACGAGGAGCTGACAGCGAGCCCCTGCGTAGTAACCCCGTCGGAGCACATGTTCAATGGCGGCTAACCAAGCCGGAGTGAGGACACACACTCCCCGCGCCGCCGCCGCTGTTGTTGTTGTTGTTGTTGTTGTTGTTGTACCATGAGGAAGAGCTGCGGGGAGGTATTGGGAGGTCCTAAACTTTCTAACGGTGCCATACAATCATATTCTGGTGCAACGAAGAGTCAGAATTAATGGAAACGAGTCCTTAACTGACATAGACTAAGAATAACTAGCAAGATGTCCTATAGTTGTCTACGTGAGATGCGGTGAACCTGGGTGCGACATTTAATGGGGGAAATAGGGGACGGTCGGTTCTACAGAGTGTTGTTTACAGAAAATGGGACTAGGGAATGGGGGATTGGGGATAGTTGGGAAGTATTGGGGAAATAGGGGAATATTTGCAAGCGGATATGGATGGAGGCCAAATCCCATATCCGCAACATTGCACCCTTCTCTACCTCGGGGCGTCCCGACCCGATAAATTTTTACCTACGTTAGTGTGGCACTCAGATGTAGTTCCCTCTACTATTAACTCAACCCTGAGTGCGACAGTTTTACAGATGTTCACAAATGAGTAAATATGTCCCCCTGCGACGTTGCACCCTTCTCCTCACAGAACCACACCCACAGGATAACCGAATTGCGGAAAGAATCCTCAAACTAAACATACAGCTGGTAGGGAGCATCATTTATACAAGACTACACTGATATTTACACTACGATCCAGGACCTGTTCTTTGAGGAACACATGCAGATGTTATGCACAGAGAGAGCACGCATGCCAGCATCGATACACCAACCCACGAGTGCTCTGTGGCCCTACGGCCTTTAATAATGTGCAGAGCACCCCATCCAAGCACCAAAAGCACCACCCCATCATGTACAGTCAGCACCATCCGGTGCACCAATAAAGTGTTCAATAATCACCAGTGGTGTCGCAGCCGGCCGATGTTCTGCCGCTGGTCTTGCCTTGGAGCCCACTTGGTGTTCTGGCTTCCTTCAAAAATAAAGAAAGGTGCCAACTGCGTCCATTTCTGAATTGTGGCCGTCAGGGGCCAACTAAAAGTGGTTCACCTGTATGGCATAGGTGCCACGTTGACCCATAGGTCCATCCACGTCGTGATGCGTCTCACAAATCCAACAGCAATTCTCCCTTCCTGCAACACAAAACAAAGAAAACACAGGTGTGGAGTCATCATCATCACCTCAGGTAAGTGGCTGCGTATGGTGTGACAGGTTCATCAATCCTAACTATTTCCGAAATGACTTTAACAACTTTACATTACCCAGGGTCTTTCCCTGCCAATCCATTGGCCAACTTACACTATGGGTTCTAAAAACCAATTCCCATTGACCAAACTGTGGTGCTTCTCAAATTGGGGTCTCACTCCCCCGATTCAACACTCGGTGCCCTCGCACAATTTCTGGGCTGTGACGTGTAGCTCTCCCAGCAGGTCTACCCACCTGCACACCTCCACCACTGTAGGTGCCACCCGAGCCTGCTCCTCACCCTAACCTAACTAACTGGGGAAGGCCCTCTCGCACTCTCACCCCCTCAGTGCCCTCTCTGGCACGGGCTGCCCGATCCACACCCGGGATCCTCAGGCACCCACTGACACTAACGGCTCCCAGAGCCCACCTGCGGCCTCACCTGGCCGACATCCTCACAGTGGTGGAGTGCCCAAACCAACTACACACACTAACAGGCTACACGCCCAGCCATTTCCACAACACTAATGCACCCATCCACAATACCATTCTGCAACCGCACCACAAATGCCAATATCCAACCACAATTTACCTATACCCTCTACCTAACACTTACACTACCCGCCCCGGGTATCCGTGATGGGGGTCCACTCTTCCCCCATTCACACCTTCGCACCATGCACACCACTCTGTACCACTTACTCCAACTCTCTCCACACCACTCATTCCAATACTCCATATATTCCACACACCTGTACTTGCACACCTGTGCTCTCACACCTGGTGCCACCTGCACCCTTCTCTCCCCAAGCGCATTCGCGCTGATCCACAACACTCACTACTCATACACTGCTCCACACTGCTCCACACACCTGTTCAGTTCTCAAACACACGGCATCATCTCAGCTAACTACTCCCCTCTGAAACTTGCGCTTCCCAGTCGTCCCTTTAAACTATTGCGCTCCCTCGTCATTATCATCCGCACTAATCTACCTGCGTCCCCACTACAGGTATCAGTCACTAACTAACCTTAACGTTACCTACTGTCATCTTCGCTAGATCCCTACACACCATATCCTAACCCACCCGGGCTAGTTTCCACTGCCATACACCCCATAAACTATAGCTCCTTTGCCCCACACCTGTGAGGGATGACAGAGTTGCCATCCCACCACATCGGGCATCTCCCACTACCAATTTTGCACATCAAATTTCAACAAATTAAAAATTTGCCAATCACTACTCATCATCTGCCAATCATTACTGCCAATCCTTTGCCAATCATCAAATTTTGTTTTTCTAATTTCGGGGCCAAAACACTATCCTCGTCATTACAGTCTACTTACTAATGCCTCTCGGTGCGCCAATTTACTTCTAAAGCTCGGCTTCGTACAGCCGAGCAATGAATGCGGGTTGTTCTGTGCCAGCGGCTGGATGCGTCCGGCATTCGGTGCAGGGAAGGAGGTTTACCCGGGCCGAGATCCCATGCACCATCTCGGTACGGAGCCATCCCATGGCCCGATCTCGACCTGCCGGAATGCCTCAACAAAAAGTGGTCGCCATGACGACCCTTCCTATCGGGCTGCCAGCTCCGCCTAGTGGAGCACGGACGCGGCCGTTCAAAGCGAGGCCCGGCACGCACCGAGGGCCCGATTCGGCTATAAGTCGTTCTAACCTCTAACCCGGTTACCGTCGATGCCTCACCTGGATGCTTACAAGCATACGCTACCCCTTTCTTGCTCATACATACAGCCGTTTCCATGCTCCTCGTCGTACCTTTTCTTACACCCCCAGGTACACTCATTCCACTCACAGCCTTGGTCACACACCTGACCACCGAACACTTTGGCACACATTCGTTGGTCGCACACCTCACCAACACACCTCTTCGCGCCCCCTCCTCGGTCACCTCCTCTGTGACAATCACAGGTGTGCCCTCACTCGCACACCCAACCACGTGCCTCACTACCAATTCCAGCGTGCATTCCCACACACGCTCTACCATTCCAGGTGTGCTTCCTTTCTCACCTGTCACCACCAACTCACGCTGCGTGTCACTCGTACTACTCTCACCTCCACTCTTGACAGCGCACTCGCCCTTACTCTTGACAGCGCACTCTTTCCCCATGCACCTGTCCGTCACACATCTTTCTCGCACACCCTCTCCCGTTACATCCTCTGTAACACTCACCACAGGCGTGCATTCTCCCTTTACACCCTCCGTAACACTCCTCACTACGCGCTTCCATGTGCTCCCTCGCACACGCGCTACGACCGACTCACTCTCGCCAGCACCCTCACTCCTTGGCACGCACTTTTTCCTCACACACCCTAGAGTCGGACTTTCTCGCACACCTCCTTTTTCGCACACCAGACCTGTCGCACACTTCACCAACGGCCTCTCACGAACACCCGGGTCCATCTCGACCCCCAAGCTTCTTAAATCCCCTGGCGCATCATACGCACGACCATATTGGTCACCACTTACACCGGGTCCTCTTCCTCTTCGCTTCTCCTCCATCACCTGCGAATCCCTCATCCGGTTAATGAGCACATCATCACGATCCAAACACAGACTTTGGACCAATTCTTTTACTTCCTCCTTTATCTCTTTCTTAGCCTCTCTCCGTCGCTTCTTAATTTCGCTCACCCCTTCTTCCACTTCTTCTAATTTCTGCTTCACCTCTTTTATTTCCCGGTACGTCTCCTCAAGCTCATCCTCCAAGGCTACCTTGACCGTTTCTATGTGCGTCCTCACCTGCCGGTCCTTCGTCTCCATTACCTCTGTCACCTCGTCCAACCTCGTTGTCAGTCCCTCACGTACCATCTGACATTCCCTCTTCGTCGCTATCAAGTCGTCTTTTAGTTCTTTCTGTGTCGCTTTTAACCCTCCTAGTACCGCAGTGTTCCTTTGAACCTGCTCCGTTACTTCTTTTTGTCCCTCCGTCAGCTGTTCCACCTCCTGCGTCAGGTCCTCTATGCCCCCTTGTAACTTTACAGTCCCCTTTCTCACCTCCTTCTCCATTCGCTCCTTACAGTGCCTCACCTCCTCGCGCACTCCTCCGACCTCCTCACTCACACCTCTTCTGATCTCTTCTCCCATCACTTGCATCTCCTGCCCAGATGCCACCCTCATCTGCTCCATTTCCTCCCTGTGAGCATCCAGTTTGGTTTCTACCCCCATTCTGACCCCCTCTATCTGCTGCCCCATTTGTTTAACTTCCCTTTCCGCTTGGTCCCTCATGTCCCTCAATTTGCCTTCCATACTGTTTTCTAACCCCTCTAACCCCTTTTTCATCCCTTCCATTTGATTCTCCTGAACGGCCATTCTGTTTTCTACCCCCATTAACCCCTCCTGTATTTCCCCTAATCTATTGTCTAATCCCTCTATTCTACTCCCTAACCCTCCGATCTGGGCCCCCATCCTTTGTTCTAACCGTTCCCCCATTTCTCCCATTTTGCCCCCCATTCTGCCCCCCAATCGCTCACTATCAGCCCTCATTTGCTCACTCTGAGCATCCATCCGGTTCCCCATTACCCCCATCATTCTGCTTTCCATTTCTTCGCTATTCTTGTCCATAAGGGCCTTCATTTGCATAAAAAAAAGGTTCAAATCCACCGGTGGCGCTACTACGGTCGCGGGCGCGGTCGCCGTGGCCATGTGCGAGGCGCCATTTTGCGCGACCGTAACCTCGTGCGCGAGGACGCTATTTTGCGAACCTGCCACCCTCACTGCTTCGCTCTCCTCTTGTCCCTCAATTTGGTCCTGGATCGACCCTGCCTCACTCTCCTCTACCGGAACCCAGCCGCCTTGATCTGCCATAGCGCGACTTTCAAAATTCGGGTTTTTATTTTTGTAAAATACAATCAAATTTCGGTCACTTGTAATTTTGAGCGCTTTAAGCGCGTTTCGGGTCCGATCTCACTCCTCGACACCAATTGTTACTCTAATAGTACAATTGGTGTTCCAAAATTTGGGCCTAACAAATTTAGTCCCAGGTCCGAATCCAACTCCTGACAACCAATTGTTACAGACGCGGTTTTAGATGTTAGTTTACCGAGCGGTTTGGTATTACCGCGTCCGCACAGGTACTCCCCGATTAGAACCCTATCCCGCCCGATTCCACTCGAACGTTGGCCAAATCGCGCTATGCTAAATCAATGAAGGAAAGGACACAACGGCTGGGATTAAGGCAACGACACAAGGGGTACAGTTCTCAAGACCTCCGGAGGAGGATATAATATTGGTTATGCAGAAACGGGTAGATTACACGGCAAGAGGTAAAGCACAGAAAAGATGGGCACTTAGACACAGTCTTATCTTATCCCCGACAGACCACAGACAAACGGGACAAGACTGACTTACACAGGGATTGATGGCGGGGAAGGACAGGCAGTCGATAGCTCAAGGTGCACCTTGGCTCAGGGACAGGATACAGCACGGTCCGGTCCAGAGATGCGGGGAGGTATTTCAGCGCTCGGAGGTGGCGACTTCGCTCTCCAAGCTGGGGGCGCATCTCACGTCACCTCCCTCTTCCTGCGCATGTCCAGCGGGGAGTGACACGCCCTCGGCTCGTTAGCTCCGCCCCAGATGGAATCGGTCCGCCGCCTCCATTGGGTGCGGGGGGTTACCGGGCTCCGCCCTTGACGAGGAGCTGACAGCGAGCCCCTGCGTGGTAACCCCGTCGGAGCACATGTTCGATGGCGGCTAACCAAGCCGGAGTGAGGACGCACACTCCCCGCGCCGCCGCCGCTGTTGTTGTTGTTGTTGTTGTACCATGAGGAAGAGCTGCGGGGAGGTATTGGGAGGTCCTAAACTTTCTAACGGTGCCATACAATCACATTCTGGTGCAACGAAGAGTCAGAATTAATGGAAACGAGTCCTTAACTGACATAGACTAAGAATAACTAGCAAGATGTCCTATAGTTGTCTACGTGAGATGCGGTGAACCTGGGTGCGACATTTAATGGGGGAAATAGGGGAAGGTCGGTTCTACAGAGTGTTGTTTACAGAAAATGGGACTAGGGAATGGGGGATTGGGGATAGTTGGGAAGTATTGGGGAAATAGGGGAATATTTACAAGCGGATATGGATGGAGGCCAAATCCCATATCCGCAACAATATGAATAAAAAATATGGATCGTCAAATATTTTGAGTTCAGCCATGTTCATCCCAGGCTCAATGGCCATGTCTATGCCAAATATCAAGCACGTAAGCCTCTCCGTTTAGGAGTCTATCAGTAACATTACACACACACACACAAACTGTGTTTTATATATATATATATATATATATATATATATATATATATATATATATATATATATATATATATATATATATATATATATACATATATATATATACATATATATACATATATACATGTACTGTATATATATACATATATATATATACATATATATACATATATATATATACATATATATACATATACAGTGAAACCTTGACTTACGAGTGCACCAACTTACGAAGTTTTCCGAGATACGAGCCGTCGCTCGGGCGGTTTTTTGCTTTGAGATGCGAGCCGAGATCTGAGTTACGAGCTTACACCACCCGCCACCAGGTGGGTTCCGGTCACGTGGTTATCTTGCCGTGCAAGCATCTCTGCCGTATATCGCTGCTGCTTTGTTTTCGCATTTTGGTTATTTTGGAAAATTTCTTAGTTTTAACCATGGGTCCTAAGAAATTGAGTGCCAAGGGCAGTACTGAGAAGAAGAAGAGGATGATGTGCTTGGATATAAAACACGCAATCGTCGAAAAACATGAGCGAGGTGTGCGTGTTGTCGACTTGGCGAGGCAGTACGATCGTAGTACTTCTACGATATGTACGATTTTGAAGCAGGAGTCGATAAAGGCTATAACGCCAGCCAAGGGCGTTACGATTATTTCAAAGCTCCGGACCTCTGTCCATGAAGAGATGGAGAAGTTGTTGTTTGTGTGGTTGACGGAGAAGCAGCTCGCAGGAGATACCGTGACCGAGAGCATCATGTGTGAGAAGGCCCGAGACATTTACGGGGATTTGGTGCAGCAGACGGCGGGAACATCAACGGACGAGGCATCGGAAGAGTCATACAAAGCCAGTCGGGGATGGTTTGATAATTTTAAGAAGAGGACCGGCATTCACTCCGTCGTCAGGCATGGTGAGGCAGCAAGCTTGGATGTGAAGGCAGCTGAAGATTTTATTATAACTTTTGCCGAACTGATAGAAGCCGAACGATACATCCCCCAGCAAATCTTCAACTGTGACGAGACAGGGCTCTTCTGGAAAAAGATGCCGAGGAGGACGTATATAACGGCAGAGGAGAAGAGCATGCCAGGCCACAACTTGTTCAGAGTGCCGGCGATAGCTCGCCTTCTCTTTGTGGAAAACACGGTGAGATCCTTAACATCCAACAACTAATGGGACGCAAACGGGGCGCCCAGTTTAGCGGTACACACATTGATGAATCACCCTGCCTGTGAAACACCGACATGACAGGTTATAGCTGGGTCGGGATTCAAACCCAGGCTGGACAGTTTAGAGTCAAGTGTGCGTACCTCCAGTCCAGGCCATCCTGCCAACTTGTATGCTGCATACAGGTGAAATATAAAGCGCGAGATATTTTTATATATACTGTATATTAAAAAAAAAATTGGTGTGATTTTTGCGGGCTGGAACGGATTAATAGCATTTCAATGCATTTTAATGGGGAAATTTAATTTGAGAAACGAGCAAATTGAGTTACGAGCTCGGTCACAGAACGAATTAAACTCGTAAGTCAAGGTTTCACTGTATATACATATATATATATATATATATATATATATATATATATATATATATATATATATATATATATATATATATATATATATATACATACATATATATATATATATATATATATATACATACATATATATATATATATATATATATATATATATATATATATATATATATATATATATATATATATATATACAGTCTCATGAAAAAGTAAGTACACCCCACGTAAAGTTTTGACTTTTTCAACATATTTCAACATACACCCATTTGATCTTCATTTCAACAATATTGATAGATAAAGGTGATATAATATAACAAATATCATGAAACATTTACATTTTGTAGTCCATTGTATGATTTAAATAAACATAAATGCAAATTTCACATGTGGAAAAAGTAAGTACACCCCTACATTTATCACTACTTCAAATACCTAAAATTAGAATCAAGTGCACCAGCTCAGGTGCAAATGATTAGAACATCATTAGAGAGGATCTTGGAGGAACCTGTCTTATTTAAACCTCAGACATTTGGTTTGGTTTGCTCTTTGTTGTTGAAGTGTGTGGCATCACCATGCCCAGATCAAAAGAGCTCTCTGAGGCCTTCAGAAAGGTTATAGATGCCTACGAGTCTGGGAAGGGATTTAAAAAGATCTCCAAACAATTTTAAATCAATCATTCGACTCTCCAGAAGATCATCTACAAGTGGAGAAAATTCCAAACAACTGCCATCTTGTTCAGGCCAGGCCGCCCCAGCAAGTTCAGCCCGAGAGCAGACCGCAAGATGCTGAAAGAAGTCTCTAAGAACCCCAGAATGTCATCACGGGACCTACATGTATCTCTTGCCACTGTTGATGTCAAAGTGCACGAGTCTACCATTAGAAAGAGGCTGCACAAATTTGATCTACATGGGAGGTGTGCCAGTAGGAAACCTTTGCTGTCCAGAAAGAACATCAGGGCAAGACTAAAGTTTGCCAATGAACACCTAGGCAAAGACCAGCACTTCTGGAACAATGTACTCTGGACAGATGAGTCAAAGGTGGAGCTATTTGGCCACAGTACCAGAAGACATGTTTGGTGAAAACCAAAGACAGCATTTGACGACAAGATCCTGATACCAACTGTAAAGCATGGTGGTGGAAATATTATGGTTTGGGGCAGCTTTGCTGCATCAGGGCCTGGGCAGCTCACCATCAGAGAATCCACTGTGAATTCTTCATTGTACCAGAGGGTGCTTGAGGATAATGTGAGGCCATCTGCCAGAGAAGTTGAAGCTCAACAGAAGGTGGACCTTGCAACATGACAATGATCCTAAACATACCAGTAAATCCACCAAGGAATGGCCGAAAAGAAAGAAATGGAGGGTTCTGGAATGGCCAAGTCAAAGCCGAGATCTAAATCCCATCGAGATGTTGTGGGGGGATTTGAAACGAGCTGTGCATGCAAGAAACCCCTCAAACATCGCACAGCCGAAAGAATTCTGCATGGAGGAGTGGGCAAAATTTGTCCCAGTCGATGTCAGAGACTGGTAGACAGTTATAAGAAACGCCTCCTTGAGGTTGTTTCTGCCAAAGGGGGCAATACCACCTATTAGAGCCAAGGGTGTACTTACTTTTTCCACATGCGAAATTTGCATTTATGTTTATTTAAATCATACAATGGACTACAAAATGTAAATGTTTCATGATATTTGTTATATTATATCACCTTTATCTTTCAATATTGTATCTGCCTGCATCCCTCTTATGGTTAAACTGCCAAAATCAAGACTCTCTGCTCACCTTCACTCCTTCATGCCTCTGTTCTCCCACCTCTGGAAGAAACTCCCTCACTCTCTTCAATCCCACTCCTCCCTCCAGGTCTTTAAAACAGCTGTTCAGCACCATCTCTTATCTTCCCCCATCCAAAACCTTGATCTTTTCTACCCCCGCTAATTTCACCCAAAATCCACTTTTTTGAAATACCAACTTCTTTCCTGGAAGTCCTTGGTGTACTGTGTTTATACTTCTCCCACCCCCCCCCCTTCCCACGCCGCCTTCCCCCAATCCCTCTCCCTCCCACACTATCCCGATGTCCCTGCTCTCAAATGTTGTGTTTATGTGCTTCCCCTTCTCTCCCCATCTTGTCTACCGCTCCCCTTTTTATATACTTTGTTTGTTTGTCTCTT
The DNA here is from genome assembly GCF_964187855.1 of Myxine glutinosa. NCBI lineage: Eukaryota > Metazoa > Chordata > Myxini > Myxiniformes > Myxinidae > Myxine > Myxine glutinosa. Next base: position 117,019,419 of record NC_136270.1, read on the forward strand.
TGATTTCTTTTTGTGATAAATGTTAGCTCTTTCACGAGCCTCGATTCTGTATACAAAAAAATAAAAAATAAAAAATAAAAAGAAGATCAAATAGCTGTATGTTGAAATATGTTGAAAAAGTCAAAAACTTTCCATGGGGTGTGGTGTACTTACTTTTTCACGTGACTGTATATTGTTGCGGTTTTGGAATAAAGGTTAATTTCCCCTCTTAGTTAGTTACACCACAACATGTACCCTCGCTTAAGTTCAGTTATTTCTTAGTTAATGTAAGCGTAGTCCTTTCCTGTGTTCGTTTTGCGTTGAGTAGGTCAGTGAAAATTAGGTGTCCTTATGGCGCTTTGGTTTGGTATTGGCGCTGAAATACCACGTGGCAGGCCTGAACAATTCGACCGAGGCCGAAGGAAAGCGGGGCAGGAGGAGTAGGAGCCATCGGTAAGCACGAGCCCCCAATCAGGGATTGAGGGGAGTGGCTTACCACTGCGGCAAGAGGTGGGGTTTGGAACATTCGAGTCGGGCCAGCGCTTGCCCATATAACCCTGCCCCGAGCCCCCCGCCTCAGATGAGATAAGATGAGATGAGATGAGGTGAGATGAGGTGAGATGAGTTGAGGTCCAAAGCAGATGAGTCAGATGAGCCCAGGATTGCCTCGTATCAGCATCGCCTCGTATTGAGTCGTATCACCCATGAACTGAATCACCTCGTTGTATACGAAATTTGCCCTGCTCCCCGTGCTCTGCGCAGTATTAATCGCGCGCTGTAATGACGACCTGTGCCGGGCCACAGACGCACGATTTCCTCCTGCCTGCCTTTGCCTGAATACGCGCCGCAGGGATTTCCTCCTGCCTGTCTTCGCCGGGGTACGTGCCGTGACCGCCAGAGGGCTACGCCGGGTGAACTGTTCCTGGAGCGACCGAAGCAGGCGCGTTTGGCATGCAAACATCCTTCCTCCATCTCCCCGTGTGTGTAAGTGGGCCCATTGTCTGGGTATAAGTATAAGATTGACTAAGTTCTGCCCTGTGTCCCTTTCCTTCTACCAATCCTTGTAAATAGTGTAAATAAACCCTGTTCTTTCTTCTGATTTGACCGTCCTGTCTTTTCCATCATTGACTTCGCATGGTACGAATAAGAATCGCTCTAATCGGGTTCTAATAGAAAAGTAATTGCACGAGTCACGTGATACGCATCCGCTTGGGCGTACACAATTAAGTGTGGTTCGTGCGAGGCTCGATCCCCGCTTCTGCTGCGGCGTGGATACCAAAGGTACGTGTGAATTTGTCCCGAAACCCTTTTCCACGTTTGCCCGGAAGTGGCGACTCGGTCTCGCGGTTTCGAAGACCCAAGGAGAACAAGGGGTTTAATCTCCTCTTTGTAACGGGAATGGGCTTCGAAGATCCGCAACAATATATATATATATATATATATATATATATATATATATATATGTGTGTGTGTGTGTGTGTGTGTGTGTGTGTGTGTGTGTGTGTGTGTGTGTGTGTGTGTGTGTGTGTGTGTGTGTGTGTGTGTGTGTGTGTGTTCGTCTCCGCCTCTAGTACAGCCGTCTAGCCTGGGTTGGAATCCCAAGTCAACTCGAAACTGCCATCCTGGTGTTCCACATCAATGTGTGCCATCGTCGGATGGACGTTAAACAGGGGGTCCCATCTGCCGACATTAGTTGGTGTACAATATCCCACGTTGTCCGTCGCTCACAGTCGGCGAGCTATTACCAGCATCATGAACAAATTACAAATTTAACCTCAGCCGAACGGCAGGCCTGGCTATCCGGTTCGTGAAAGACTTGGCTTCGGCCAAAAGCTTCCCCCGGCCCAACCCAACAAGAACGTGGGAATTCAAAGAAGATGACGTGATTATAGATATTATTTTCTGTCCTCTTCCTTCATTTCACTTGGAAAATCATATTTGTCGGAAAATGTTTAATATTCAGCACTCATGCACCACATGGTCGTGTGTTTCATTCACCTTTTGTCTCTTGTGTTTTTGAAACTTTTCCCAAACTCGGATTGAGGTTTTTATTTTGGAGTCCATTTCCCGCTCACTTGAATTCAACTCCAAATCCATGGACGCGATTCCATGTCCTTCCCCAAGGTTTTGAAAGACTTAAATGGTCTTTACGGATCAAAAAACTAACTATTTTATTCATTTATTCCGATGAGTCGTGGACGTGGTTAATTCTCTCATGTCTCGAAACAATTCCTCGGAGATTGGCCGGTTGCGGGCGATGGGGGGCGGAATGTAACAGGGATACTGTAGTCTTTAATCAAAATGGATACGGATGTGAGAATTAGAAGATCGGTCGCTTCCGTTCGTCCTGCGATCAATCTTCCGATTCTCACATCTATATCTACTCTGATTAAAGACCATACGCGTTACATTCCGCCGCCCCCCATCGCCCACAACCCGGCCCTCTCCGGCCGCCAGGTGCCATCCACCCCCGTGTGACGTCAATTCGTGACGTCAACGCTCTACCCGCGGCGCCCCCATTCCCTCATTTCAGCGTCTTCTTCTTCCTCCACCAGCGCGTCTCCCACCGCGGTTTCGACGGGAAAGGCCGAACGGCCGGTGCGTCTCCGTCTACTTTGCACCCGAAGCGCGGCATGGCGATCCGGAGCTGAACTGCCGGGACTCGTCGGCCCGAGGAGAAGAAAAAAAGCGACCCTCGTGTAAAGGTGAGTGGACTCTCGCAAGCTGGAGCCCGTGAACGCAAATCCTGCATTGGCAATCGACAATGATTTCGGCTTCGGACATCGTGGAACGTTTCAGCGATATAACAACCCGGAATGAAGGAACCATGAGCTATTCCTATTGCAAATGTTAATTTTTACCTCAGAAATAAGCGATTACAGGACCGCGCGTTTCATGCGTCTGAGGAGATTCTCGGGATCGGCCGTTTCCCTCAGACCTTGAGATCCATCTAATCGCCAATGCCCGAGACAATTAGCACTTAAATCCTCGGACTGATTCGGAATGAGAACATGTACGATCGATGTGACGAGGGCGAAAGACAGAGCGTTGGCGTTCCTGATCCTCAACCTCATGCTTTCTGTTCCCTCCCTTCCTCTTCTTCTTCATCCCTTCTTCTTCCTCCTCATCCACCTCCGACTCCCTTCAGTCCGTGCCCGCAGGGCTGCTCGCCGTCATGCACGCCTCAGCGTTCTCGTCGTTTCGCTCATCGGAAAGTGGAGCCGCGACCGCTCCGGGGACATCCGACTCGACCGCGCTGGTCAAGGCTCAGCCGGAGCCGTCGAGCTCCAGGTTGAACCGAAAACGCCGCGGTCTAACGAAAGCCGCGCCGGTCGAGGAGCTCCCGTTCGCTCAGGACGTGAGCGGTTGGCGCCATCCATCCGATCCGTACCGACCTCCGCTCGATTCGCTCGACAGTCGGAGCAGGGAAGCCTCGGTGGACAGCTACTCGGGGATGAGCGGTCCCCCGGCGCTCGCCAAGCGCTTCTTCGCCAAGAACTGGTCGGCGGACACCGGATATTTCACGAACACCGAGCGGAGCTTCGCCGAGAACTGCGAGGACGAAGCCGAAGGGATCCGTGAGGACATCACCACCATCTTCAGCTTCCTGGACGACATCAGCACCAGCGGATCTTCTGCCTCGGGAACTTCACGCAACGAGCGACGATTGGCTGCCCTCAGGGCGCACTCCGAAGGGGAAGGGCTCGCTCCGTGCTCCGACCACAAGCGCTCCGGGCTCCTGCCCTCAGGGCATTCGTGCGACTCCGGACGCGGGATGTTTCCCGAGGCCGAACCCCTGCCCGGTGCTCCGCCGAGCACCCGCGGTCACCAACAATCGTCCCAGCCGTGTCCCTTCCCTCGCGTCCTGCGATCCTCGTCCAGCATGGGGAGCCAGAAGATGCCCGTGAGACTCAACTCGATCCCAGAGAGCGCCGATCACTCTCCCGCCTGGAGCGGCGGCTACGGCGCCGAGCCCAACGGGCAGGTGGACCCACGGTACCCCAAGTCGGGGGAGCAGTGCCAGGTGAGCCGACCGTGCCAGTTCGGTCCCGTAGACGCCTCCACGTGCTTGGATGGAGCGAACAAACTTCTGGGCTGCAACGGAGGGAAGATGGGCAAAGCGCCCGTGGATTCGGGGTCCAAGATGGGACCCGAGGAGCCCGAGCAGCTGAAACTGAGCGTCAGTCAGCTGGTGATGCGCGTGGGCGAGATCGAGCGAAAGCTCGAGTCGCTGACAGGTGTGAAGCAGGAGGTGACCCAGGTGTTGGACAAGCTGAACCAGCTCGACGGCAGGATGCAGTGGGAGCACGCTTCCGGTCGCCGTAATTCTTGCTCGAGCGACATAAGCGCGGACATGGCGCCCCCGCCGTGCGCACGAGCGCACACGTGTACGCAGAGCCGCACTCCGGACATGCGGACCGGACGCCGCGTTCGACACTCCTTCGAGCGCCGGAGCCGCTCGTTCAACGAGGCCGACGCTCCCCCGCAGCACCTTTGGGCCGCACCGCCGCGGGAGAGCAGCATCGGGGACCTGCGCCTGGCGAGGATGCACGGCGGGTCGGAGCACGCACTGTGGGCCATGGGCGACTCGGGCCTGTCGAGGAGGAGTCTTTGTCCGAGTGCTCTGTACGAGGGACCCGGGAGGTGCGGCCCTCAGCGCGGTGTGCCGTACGTTTCGTCTCAGGTATGCGTGCACCCGCTACCTGCCTTACTCGAACTCAAACATGCATCGATGCATCATCATTAAGTAGACTTTGTAATCTGCTCTGCAGTCGTGTGGACACATGAATGTGATGAGTGCACCTGGGCTGCGGGCGCTGGTGCTTTGAGACCTGCTTCGCTTGTTGTGTTTGAGTCTTTCCTTATTACAGACGCGGTGTATCGAGTCGAGTACCTCTGTACCTAACTGCGGGCAGGGAACAGCAATGACACTAATGGTGCATGTGGTTAAATGGTGCATGTGGTTACATGGTGCATGTGGTTACATGGTGCACATGGTTAAATGGTGCATGTGGTTAAATGGTGCATGTGGTTACATGGTGCATGTGGTTACATGGCGCAAGTGATTAAATGGTGCATGTGGTTACATGGTGCATGTGGTTACATGTGCATGTGGTTACATGGTGCACGTGGTTAAATGGTGCATGTGGTTAAATGGTGCATATGGTTAAATGGTGCATGTGGTTAAATGGTGCACATGGTTAAATGGTGCATGTGGTTAAATGGTGCATATGGTTACATGGTGCATGTGGTTAAATGGTGCACGTGGTTACATGGCGCGTGTGGTTACATGGTGCGTGTCGTTAAATGGTGCATGTGGTTAAATGGTGCACATGGTTAAATGTTGCATGTGGTTAAATGGTGCATATGGTTACATGGTGCATGTGGTTACATGGTGCATGTGGTTAAATGGTGCATGTGGTTAAATGGTGCATGTGGTTAAATGGTGCATGTGGTTAAATGGTGCATGTGGTTAAATGGTGCATGTGGTTAAATGGTACATATGGTTACATGGTGCATGCAGTTACATGGTGCATATGGTTAAATGGTGCATGTGGTTAAATGGTGCATGTGGTTAAATGGTGCGTGTGGTTAAATGGTTCATGTGGTTAAATGGTTCATGCGGTTACATGGTGCATGTGGTTACATGGTGCATATGGTTACATGGTGCGTGTGGTTAAATGGTGCCTGTGGTTACATGGTGCATGTGGTTACATGGTGCATGTGGTTAAATGGCGCGTGTGGTTACATGGCGCGTGTGGTTACATGGCACGTGTGGTTACATGGTGCGTGTCGTTAAATGGTGCATGTCATTAAATGGTGCATGCCATTAAATGGTGCATGTGGTTACATGGTGCATGTGGTTACATGGTGCATGTGCTCAAATGGTGCATGTGGTTACATGGTGCATGTGGTTAAATGGTGCATGTGGTTACATGGTGCGTGTGGTTAAATTGTGCATGTGGTTACATGGTGTGTGTGGTTAATGGTGCCTGTGGTGACATGGTGCATGTGGTTAAATGGCGCGTGCGGTTAAATGGTGCATGTGGTTACATGGTGCATGTGGTTAAATTGCACGTGTGGTTAAATGGCACGTGTGGTTAAATGGCGCGTGTGGTTAAATGGCGCGTGTGGTTACATGGTGCGTGTGGTTACATGGTGCGTGTGGTTACATGGTGCGTGTCGTTAAATGGTGCGTCATTAAATGGTGCATGCCATTAAATGGTGCATGTGGTTACATGGTGCATGTGGTTACATGGTGCATGTGCTCAAATGGTGCATGTGGTTACATGGTGCATGTGGTTACATGGTACATGTCGTTAAATGGTGCATGTGGTTACATGGTGCGTGTGGTTAATGGTGCCTGTGGTGACATGGTGCATGTGGTGACATGGTGCATGTGGTTACATGGTGCATGTTGTCAAATGGTGCATGTGGTTACATGATGCATGTGGTTAAATGGTGCATGTGGTTAAATGGTGCATGTGATTAAATGGTGCATGTGATTAAATGGTGCATGTGATTAAATGGTGCATGTGATTAAATGGTGCATGTGGTCACATGGTGCATGTGGTTACATGGTGCATCTGGTTACATGGTGCATGTGGTTAAATGTGGCATGTGGTTACATGGTGCATTTTCATGCGGTTTACATGGTGCATGTGGTGACATGGTGCATGTGGTTACATGGTGCATGTGGTTAAATGGTGCAGGTGGTTACATGGTGCATGTGGTTGCATGTGTGCATTTTGATGCGGTTTACATGGTGCATGTGGTCACATGGTGCATGTGGTTACATGGTGCATGTGGTCACATGGTGCATGTGGTTGCATGGTGCATTTGGATGCGGTTAAATGGTTCATGCGGTTAAATGGTGCATGCGGTTAAATGGTGCATCTGGATGTGGTTTACCTGGTGCATGCGATTATATGGTACACGTGGTTACATGCTGCATGCGGTGTCATGTTATATAGATGACTAGTGCATGCATTTACATGCTGCACCTGGTTACATGGTATTTAAGATTATGTACACGATTATATTGATATGTGTTTATAGGTGCACGAGCATAAGTGGTTACATGGTGCATGTGGTTAAATGGTGCATGCGGTTAAATGGTTCATGCGGTAAAATGGTGCATGTCGTTAAATGGTGCATGTGGTTACATTGTGCATGTGGTTACATGGTGCATGTGGTTACATGGTGCATGTGGTTACATGGTGCATGTGGTTACATGCTGCATGCGGTGTCATGTTATATAGGAGATGACTAGTGCATGCATTTACATGCTGCACCTGGTTACATGGTATTTAAGATTATGTACATGATTATATTGATATGTGTTTATAGGTGCACGAGCATAAGTGGTTCCATTCTGCATGCGGTTTCATCATAACTACAATAATTATATGATATATGCAAATACGTGATGTTATCGGTTATATGGTCCCCACAGTTACATGATGCATACGTGGTTACCTGGCTTTTGAGATGATGTATGTGATTATATCGGATATCAAATGCGGTTTCATGGTACAGGTGCATAATTGCTTTATTTGCATCATTTATGCACCTGCACTATGTAACCTGTAATATATATTACATGGTGCATACATACACTGTAGTCTGTACTATAAAAAAATAGTTGGATGCAGCCTGTGGCTGCTGATTGCATCATTGCTGGGAGTGTGGCTGTTCCGTTGATGCAGTGCCCCCTGTTTCCAGGAAGCTGGTACCTCTGAAGGCTGGCAGGTGGAGTCAATCCACCTGGTGTTACGTAACTGCACGACAGGGGCTCAAACTCAATTGTCCCTAAGATCTTAATGCAGCCATCTTGACTGTTCAGCCAACATCAGGCTTATATACAGTATATTTACCATGATGCATGTGGTTACTTGGTGTATGCGGTAACATGGTACGTGTGGATAAATGGTGCAAACAAGTCACAATGTGCATGCAGGTACTTGGTGGATACGAAAACTACGAAGCACACAGTTCATTATTCAGTCACCCTCAGTTTTCCCTCGAGTTATAGTTTTGCTGTCAGTGCATTTATAGAAGCTGTTTTGTCTTTTGCGTTCTTTTACCTATCGCATAAATTATGTATTTTGCAAGGGATGTTCTTCTGGTCGGCGATGACAGCTCAGGTGAGCTTGTAATGTTAATACCCCCATGCTATTCGAAAACAAGAGGGGGTGGGGTATTATGATCGGCTCTGTCTGCCCGTCCTTCACGCTATCGCCTAAACGGTTGGGCAGAAATTCATCAAACATGGTAGTTATGATCACCACATGGCATGAAGGTGCAAGAGCAGCACTTTTTGGCCTCGCCTCCTGGTAGGGGGTCAAAACATCAACGACCAAAATGCAATTACAGGTGTGTTTTTAAACATTTTACAGTAAATGTAAATTTGTATTTGCAATCAACTTTGGGAGTCGTATGAAATATGTAATGATTTTTTGGATTTGACCCCCAATTCATTCCCCAGGGGGTGGGGACCGAGGGTCACAGGAGTCAAAACGGAAATTGTTTTAATTTAAAATTTTATATTGGGTCATTTCTGGTGGAACCTTTTGCCATCTTTCAATTTTTAGGTGGGATACGCTGGGATTGACAATGGCATTCCATAGACTTTGTTGCAGTATTTTTACTGAAGCGGTTCTTCAAGGCCAAAGCACCACCAGGCGGGTGAGGGACAGTAGGTCTTTGTGTCCACCCGGAGAATCTGAGCACATATTGGGGTCTCAGACACGACCGTGGCAAATACGCCGACAGCCATAGCCAAGCAGAGCTTTGTCAGCAATTTGTTATCTTTTTGCTGATGACTGCTCCCTCTGCCGTGACATCCCGCATCCTTCTGACAGACGACATCAGCTTCGCCCCTCTCTTCAGACCTTGACAAAATCATAAACTGGTCAAACACTTGGAATATGTCTTTAACCCTGAGAAATCCCACACACTCACTCTTTTCCTCTCTGAAAGGACCCTACCGCAAACCCTGCCATCTACTTTCTCAACAACCCTCTCAAAGAAGTTCAGTCATTCAAACTCTTGGGTCAAACTCATTCAAACGACTCTTCTTCTTATGGTGCCCCAGTGTGCACCAAATCTCACTTACGGGTTTATCGGCAATAAATTATGTGCTGTGGAGTTCCCATTCCCCAATGTCCAAAATGTTCATAAAACCCAGGAATTTATTCAGAAAAAAATGATGTGGGGAAGGGAAGAAGAGAAACTAATGTGAGTTGTAGAAAATCAAGACTGCAGAGTGTCCATAGGGAGGTGCGATGCGAGGCTGGGGTGGTCAGCCGCTCCACAAATGATAACCTCGCCCGCTCCACAAAAAGTTCCACTAAACAGGTAATCAGAGCTGTCTCCCTTGACATATCTCGTGCCTTCGATACGGCCTAGCACCCCGCTCTGCTCACCAAAATCTCATCCTATGGTATCCATGGAAATCTCCACGCATGGCTTGCGGACTTCCTTTTCGGTCGCAGTCAACGTGGGCCCTGAATAGATTTCTCTCATCTCCCCTTCCTGTTCAGACTGGAATTCCTTAAGGCAGTGTTCTGGGCCCTGTGTTTTTTCTTGGTATTCATCAATTAACTCTCTGACTCTCTTGAAAATCCTCTCTATATCTTTGCTGATGACTCCACGCTCTGCCACTCCATATCTCAACCCTCAGATCGGCAGGCAGCAGCCTCTTCACTCTCTGCAGACCTGGACAAAATCACAGACCGGTCAAACAAGTGGAACATGTCTTTCAATCCTGACAAATCTCACACTCTCACTATGTCTCTCCGAAAAGACTGACTGGACAACCCTCCCATCCACTTTCTCAACAATCCTCTCCAAGAAGTTCTGTCACTCAAGCTTTTGGGTCTCACTATCTGCCATGATCTTTCCTGGGAAAACCACATTTCCAAGCTGGCCTCCAAAGCCAGTCACCGACTGGGCATCCTCCGTCGTGCGAAGTCCTTCCTTGGCACATCTGAGCTCCTCAACACATACAAGGCTTTCATCCGCAGCTCAATGGAATACTGTTCTCCCCTCTGGGCCGGTGCTCCTGCCTCACACCTTGCTCGGCTTCACTCTGTTGAAACCAAAGCTTTCAGAATCATTGGAATCTCCTGCAAGGAAGCTAACTCTGAGGGCCTTTCACTCACCCACCACAGGCAGGTTGGTGGTCTTTCTGTCTTCTACTGACTCCTCTCCGGCCTTGCTCCCCCAGCTCTCTCTCTCTCTCTGTGCTTTGTCCCCTTAATATTCCTATAGGTCGCACAAGAACTGCCAGCAACCCTCTTATGGTTAAACTGCCAAAATCAAGACTCTCTGCTCAACTTCACTCTTTCATTCCTCTTTTCTCCCACCAATGGAACAAACTCCCTCACTCTCTTCAATCCCACTCCTCTCTCCAGGTCTTTAAAACAGCTGTTCACCACCATCTGTTTTCTTCCCCCCATCCGAATCCTTGATCTTTTCTACCTACGTAAATACACCCCAAATGCACATCTTTCAATCCCCGACTTCATTCCTGAAATTCCTTGTAGTGTCAATTTGTTTTGTACCGTGTACCTATTCCCGCCTCCTCCTTCCTTCCCTCCCCCCTTCCCCCCCACCCGCCCCCCAGCCCTCTCCCTTCAAACAGATCTCCCGATGACCCTGTTCTCTACTGTTGTGCTTGTGTGCTTCCCTCTCTCTCCCATCTTGTCTCCCCCTCCCCTTATTGTTTTACTTTACCGTTTATGTTTTTTGTGTTTTATGTGCTAATATGTGTTTGATGTGCTGGCTCTTAAACGAGCCTCGATGTTGTATATAAAAAAAGAGACTAATCAATGAATCGATAGAAGAATATGCTTGGTCGTGTGTGTGTGTGTGTGTGTGTGTGTGTGTGTGTGTGTGTGTGTGTGTGTGTGTGTGTGTGTGTGTGTGTGTTTGTGTTTGTTACAATACGTTTCACCCATTGGTTGGACAATTCGCATGACTCCACTGACAATTTCTATTTGGTAAATAAAAAAAATCACACAGTCGTCATGTTGGTGTTTCCTGCTATGCGAAGTTAAAAGCAACTTCGGAGCTTTCATATTGTCATGTCCTTGGCCGATGAAAACCAGCCTTGGACGGATAGCCAGTCGGTCTTACTCTAAGGCGATCAAGCCGAAAATTGGCGGTACTTTTTGGTGCGCACGGGACGAAACCAAAGTGCTTTCCTGCACGGAGCCACACGAGTTTATTACCGAAACCCATAGAACAGAGAAACACGACACACAATTGAAAATGCAACACAAATGAATTTAATGAAATAAAGCATGGAATGAAAATGAATGGTGAGGTAAATGTATAATCCTAATCGAGGTACCTCCACACACAGACTCAAAAACAGACAGGGGAATGATAAAAGAAAATAAAATGATGTTCTTTTTGTATCGGCCGGCACTCGGCTTGCTCAACGCAATCGTTGGACGTGGTGTCGGCAGCACCAGGCGGCCCGAAGCCGCTCGCGTGGGAAACGCACAATATGGCGCGTAGTTCCTCTTCACGGCGCCACGAACATTCGGCAATTTGTGCGGCCGGTCCTGCTTTGCTCTCCACTCCCTCCGAAACATGATGTGGCCCAAGCGCCCCCGAAAACACCACCGTCGAACAACGCCCCCTCCTCCAACATTGCAAAGGTTCTCTGAGCTCCGAACAGTCCTCTCCAAAAAGCGCACACGAGCCAGCCGCAGCCGAGAGCCAGAGACAAAAGCATCCGCCCGCCACAAAGCCAGCACGAGAGGGAGAGACTCTCCCTCCTCCGTTCTCGAAGTTTCTCGATGATGTCACCCCGACCAATCATGCACTTCGGGGGTGGGGCCTCACGGCCCTCTTGACCACCCACCGATTCTTCGCCTCCACTGGGCGGGGCCTTTTTCCTTAGTCGATTGGTGGGGCGGGGTTAATTGTCTTACGATTCTTTGGAGGCGGGGTTTACTTGGAGATCGTAATGTCCGGGTACTGTCGACGATGGTGGGGCGGGGTTCACCCCAATCGAGAATTTTCGGGTTTCTGTCGGCATTTATGCCGGTAGTTGTTGTTGGTTAACAACGTAGGTTTTTATGGCCGGCTGGTTATAATTGTAAGAACACAGAGGGAAAAATCACAGGAGGCAATCACATACTGGGTAGAATAATCTTAAACCCTAGAGCTAATTAGCATGTCTTCACTGTGAACTGTGTGAAGAACACATAAACAACCTTAAGCTCACAGTTTTTCTACTTACATACATCGAGATGGGCTTCCTACTCGCATGCGGTCCATGCTACCCTACACAGTCCTACCAGTATTAGGGTATTTCATCACCTACCCCCCACAAACGTAACAATATTCACGATCGCCACGCCTTCCCTATAAGATTGATCTGCATTTTAAAATGACCAAAAGGACAGTTAAAAGGATATTGAACTGATAGGCATCATGGACCTTGTGAAAATTGTCCTCAGCGATCAAGGCAGTGGTCTGTTAACTTATACACTGCCCAAATAACTAGGCATGGCATTCTCTCAAGCAGGGCTTACACCCATGTCTTTATAAAAGGTCTTTGTCTGATGTCATTATTTACTTTACCAATGTGAATATATGTATCAGGAAGAAGATAATTGGTATCGAGTCGTTTATTGGCACATGTTTTCTGTGTATCTCACGGAATTGTGAGTTGGACAGGTGACTGTTATGGGCTATGACCTGATTATTTTCACATGTATTTTTTCGCATATCTCGCAGGATTGTGAGTTTGACAGGCAATTATCACAGATGGGGAGGGGGTTTGAAGGCTTGAAATGGGGGGGGGGGGGGGTAAATTGACACCTTATGGATAAGGAGCAGGAGGGTGAGGAGTTGGGGTTGGGGTGGTGGGGGATGGAAAGGAGGGGGTGGGAAAAGTTAAGATGAGACAGAGTTGGGTGGGAAGGTTGAGGTGGGGGGTGGGGAGGTTGAGGCTTGAGGATTTTCGGCATGGGGTTGTGGGCTTTGGGTGAGAGGAGGGTGAAGCATTGAAGGCTTGGAGTGGGGAGGCGATTGATACCTTTGCATTTGGAGGGCAGGGGTTGGGGAGGAGGGGGAACAAAGATGGGACACATTTGGAAGGTGAGGTTGAGGAGTTGTGTTGGGGGTGAGGGGTATTGAAGGCTTAGTGTAGTGAGGGCGGAGCTTGAAGACTTGTGGTCTAGAAGTAGAGATTGTGGAATTGGGGTTTGCTCAGAGGATGGGGGTGGGGGTGGGGGGGGGGGGGATTGAGGATTTGAAGTCCCAATTTTGCATTACTTGAAATTTCAATTGGTCTGTTCGTAAATACAAATATCCTTCGCACTGTACGAGTTGCGGACAACGAGAGGGCGAGACACTTCGTGGCTTGATCAAAGCTCCTTTATTCCAACAGAACTAAACTAATACCGGACCTCACGCATCTTTTATAACACAAAATCACTCTTCAGGGGGCGTGGCTCCAACAACCGAGCGCACGCCACGCCCATACCATCAATAGCCCCACTGGTCCCGTGCCTGTGGATTATGTCTCATTGGGGTAACCCCCACATTTTTTTTTTTTGCTTCAAAAAGGGGACCAAAAAACAACAACAACCACGGTCCCCGAAAAAGGCCAACCCCCGCTTTGCGGGGAAAAATGGCCTCTAAACGGTGGTTTGGTTTGGTTTGGGGTAACCCCCACATGCGCCACCCCAGAATTCCCCCCGCACCGGCAATGTCAGTTTTCGGGGGGCCTTAACCACCCGGCCGAAATGACCCCTGATGACCCGAGCAGGGACTGTTAGCGGCTTGGCGGTATGCGGGCCAACCGGGGACTTACTCGACGGGGGACGGCCCCACCGTGGGGGTTGAGCCAACCGAGGGGGCTGGTCTAGGTCCAAGTGAGCCGGCTTGAGGCGGTCCACCAAAAGGTGGTCCAGTTTGCCGCCGATGTCGACCACGAAGGACTTGTCCCCGGCCTCCAGAACGCGGAAAGGCCCGTCGTAAGGCACCAGGTCCACGTTAACCTGGTCAAATCATCGCTCGGGCACTGTGAATGGTGCCAATGGGGCCTGGGTATGGTGATGCACCTTCGAGCATTGACATTCGATGCAGGTGTTGGCCCAGTCGCGCACATCCTTCCTGAGCCCGTGCCAAACGAACTTCGCCGCCATCAACTTTTGTGACGCCTTCCTGCCCGGGTGAGAAAGACCGTGGACGGCATCAAACACCAGCCGTCTCCAGCTGGTGGCTACGATGGGGCGAGGCTGTCCTAAAGATACGTCGCACAGTAGCGTGGTGCCTGTGTCCTTGAACGGCGCGTCAGACAGTCGAAGCCCCGTGACCGCCGCCCTGCAGGCCCGGACATCTGGGTCGGCGGTCTGATCGTCCGCCATGCGGGCGTAGTCGATGTCAAGGTGAACCGCGCCAACTATGGACCGGGAGAGACAATCGGCGACCGTGTTATCCTTCCCAACAACATGTTGGATGTCCGTCATGAACTCGGAAACGAAGGAGAGCTGGCGTTGTTGACGAGCAGACCACGGCTCCGAGGCCTTGGCCATGGCAAAAACCAGGGGCTTGTGGTCCACAAACGCCGTGAACGGGCGGGCTTCCAACAGGTAACGGAAGTGTCGGACATCTAGGTAGAGGCCTAGGAGCTCACGATCGCAGGTACTGTACTTTCGTTTGTTAGGGCGGAGCTGCCGGCTAAAAAAAGCAAGCGGCTGTCAGGCCCCGTTGACCCACTGCTCGTGCACGGCGCCAACCGCGTAGTCCGAAGCGTCCGTGGTGAGAGCAATCGGTGCATCGGGCGACGGATGCGCCAGTATTGTTGCGCTGGCGAGGGCCAGTTTAGCATCCGTGAAAGCTTTGGCCATCTCCTCAGTCCAGTCAATGGCGTGTTTGGTAGGCTTTCCCTTGAGGGCCTCATAAAGGGGCCGCATCAGCTGGGCCGCATGGGGCACAAAACGATGGTAAAAGTTCACCATGCCCAAAAACTCCTGCAGGCCTTGACGGTGAGGGGGCACGGAAAACCCTTCACAGCTTCCACTTTAGACGGCAGTGGGACGGCCCCTCCCTCATGATGCGGTGGCCAAAAAAGTCAATTGAGGCCACCCCGAACAAGCACTTGGCCGGGTTAATGATAAGGCCGTGCTGACTGAGGCGTTCAAAGAGCGCTCAGAGGTGAAGCATGTGCTCTGTCCTGGACGCGCTGGCGATGAGGATATCGTCCAGGTAGACGAACAGAAACGGCAAATCCCGCAACACGCTGTCCATCAGGTGCTGGAAAGCCTGGGCCGCGTTCTTGAGCCCAAAAGGCATACGGAGGAATTTGAAAAGCCCGAACGGTGTAATCACCGCGGTCTTAGGAACGTCCTGCGGCCGGACGGGGACCTGGTGGTAACCACGAACGAGGTCCACCTTAGAAAAAAAAACTTTACCGGCCAAGCGGGCAGAAAAATCCTGGATGTGCGGGATTGGGTAGCGGTCAGGGGTAGTGGCGTCGTTAAGGCGGCGATAATCCCCGCACGGGCACCAACCACCACCCGGCTTCGGCGCAATGTGGAGAGGCGAGGCCCACGGGCTGTCGGACCGTCGCACGATGCCAAGACGCTCCAACGTGTCGAACTCCGCCTTTGCGATAGCGATTTTCGCAGGGTCGAGGCGTCGAGCCCGGGCGCAGACAGGAGGGCCGGTGGTCGGAATGTGATGCTCCACCCGCCCCGTGCTTGACGGCAACGGCCGAAAAGGTGGGCCGTGTAAGGGCCGGGAACTCGGTGAGAAGGCAGGCAAACTCATCGGAGGTCGAGAGCGTGCACGCAAGCCTCGTCGAGCCGGACCCGCTCAGCGAGCATGGAAGAGAACTGAATGTCTCCGCATTAATGAGTCGCCAATTTTTAACATCCACCAATAGGCCGTTGGCGCAGAGGAAATCAGTGCCCAGAAAGGGGGTGGACACCCTCGCCGTGACAAAATCCCATGTAAACCGCTGCCCGCCCAAGCACGGTGCCATGGTCCGTTTGCCAAAAGTCTGAATAGCACTGCCGTTGGCGGCTTCCAGGGTGGGGCCGTGACTCCCGGCCTCCCGGTCCGATGCCGACACAGGTAGAACGCTCACCTGGGCCCCTGTGTCGCAGAGGAAACGACGTCCGGAGTCGGTGTCCGAAATGAACAATAACCTGCCCGAACGGCCGACGCTCATGGCAGTTAACGAGCGCCGGCCATCCCATTTCCCGACTCGCTGAAGCTGCAGGGTGGCCGGCATGCCTTGGCCTTGGGCCCAAACCTTGCGTGGTAAAAGCACAAGCCTGGGGCCTTCCGTCGCTGGGCTGTAATGGCGGCCGCGACGGTGTCTGCCAGCGGCGCAGGCTCGACGGGGCCGGGGTCCCATGCAGCCGCACTACATTGCTGTCTGGCGGAGAAAAACTTGTCTGCTTCCCTGGCCAGGGCACGGAAATCCTTAACAGACGAGTTGGCCAGGGCTGTCCGTACCTGACCTGGCAGCTGCTGCAGGAACAGTTCTTTGAAGAGGAAACATGGCCGGTGGCTGCACAGGAGAGACAATATGTGGTCCATCAGCTCCGACGGCTTGGAGTCGCCCAGCCCGGTTAGAGAAAGTAGCTGGAGGGCGCGCTCGGCCTCAGTGAGCTCGAAGGTTACGAGCAGCAGCGCCTTTGGCGTCTCGTACTTGCGGCCCTTCGGAGGATCCTGGAGAAGGCTCACCACTCTGGTCGCAGTGGAGCCGCTGAGCGCAGACACGACATAATAATACGGTGGGAGGGATTTTCGAAGCTCCACACGGTCTCCACGTTTTTCGAAGTTAAGTCTGTTCACAATTGTATTTTGTCGAAACTGTATTTATCTTTCGGTGTGTGAAGTTATTGTGTGCAACTTTGGTTGTTTCTCGGTGTTTATCTTTCAAAAATTGATCGTCTGTTTGCCGTGTCGTGCCTTGAGGCCTTGTACAGTGTGCACTGTACAACCTTGAGGCTTTGTTTTTCTCTCAGCGGTCCGTCGTTTGTGATCCAATAACTTTCGTTCTCTGTATTCCCAGGCTTTTCACCCATAGCCTACTTCCTTGTGTAAATCTCAACTCAAAAAAAAAAAAAAAAAAAATTTCCTTCTCTGTTCTCATTCGTTTATTCATTCTTATTCGTTCGTTCGTTCTTCGACCACGTGTTTCTCCCCCATTTCCCCAGATAGTTTTCACTCATTAACCTTCAATGTTTACACTTTCCCCTCAAGTTATGTATTCCGTCATATTTTATAACACCTTTTTCTTCTTCTTCTTTAAAAGGCTGCTTTCGACTTGCTCACCAAATCAATTCATCCCAAAAAAAATATCCATCTCCTATAGTGCCTTTTTTCTACATTCCCTAAACTCTCCTGCACTCCATCCTCCATCCAGCGTCCTTAAACGTATTTTTAACTCGAAAATCACAAGAAACTCATTTTGCAATAAATGTTCGTTTCCCATAAATCGTACACTTTCAAAAATCCAATCTCACCCCTCCCCTCCAAATCTTCCCCATAACCCCTCCCCTCCAAATCTTCCCCATCACCCCTCCCCTCCAAATCTTCCCCATCACCCATCCCTTTCAAATCTCCCCCCTTGCCCCCTCCCTCCTAAACTACCCCCTCACCCCTCCCCGCCAAGACGCCCCCTCGCCCCTCCCCTCCTAGACTCCTGCCTCACCCCTCCCCTCCAAATCTCCCCCATATCCCATCCCTTTCAAATCCCTCCCCTTGTCCCTTCCCTCCCAAACTCCCCCCTCACCCATCCCCTTCAAATCTCCCCACCCTCATTGCTTCTCAATTTCCCCCCTCTCACTCCCCCTCCTCAAAGCGTCCTCCCCGCTTCTTCCCCCTTCAAACTCTCACCTCCATCTCCCCCAACCTTCTGCCTCGCTCTTCCCCCTCCTCAAATAACACCTCATTGTGGCTCACCCAATCACCATCAAACCTTTTGTCCGCCCCATCCTTCCCTTTCTCCGAGCTATTCTGAAATCTCTGACACACCTTCAACAGCTCTCCCTATCTCTTCCACCTCTTCCACATCTTACCCTACCCATCCTCCCCCCTGTTCTGTATCTGATGCTCCCCCTTCCTCTTCATTAACGGTATGGACCTCAAACATCCGGGGCCTTCGTTCAAGCTTAACTGATCTCTCCATACAGGTTGCTTCTGTCAAACCAGACGTGATCTGCTTAACAGAAACTTTCCTCCTTTATGATGTCTCTGATTCCATAGTATCTCTCCCGGGCTACTCCCTCCTCCGGTATGATAGACCTGAGCCTCGTCCTGGAGGCGGGGTTGCTATCTTTATCAAAAACTCTCTTCCTCACTCGCCCTGCACTGCACTCTCTCCACCTCACCCCCAGGAATACCTCTGGCTACGGCTTCCCCTTCGCTCCCACCTCTTGTTCATATGTGTGTTGTACCGTCCACCAAACAGTGATGACTCCATCTACATCTCGCTGTCTGATGATATGGACCAACTTCTATCTACTCATCCCAACTCTCTCTTCCTCATATGTGGTGATTTCAACTGTCATCATGCCAGTTGGCTGGGTGTGGGTACCTCTCTCACCAGCCATGGCTCCTCAGCAAAGGACTTCTGCGACTCACTGGGACTGACACAATCTGTCAATTTCCCGACCCGGATCTCAGTCAACGGAACATCTTCTCTTCTGGACTTGGTTATGACTAACTTCCCTGAAAATGTCTGCTGCTCTTTTTCTGCTCCGATCGGATCATCTGATCATGTCCTTGTTAAAGTGGACATCTCTCTGACCATCCTCAGGGAGCCTGCTCAGCGTCGACGAGTCTGGCATTTCACTCAGGCCAACTGGCACGGTCTTCAAGCAGCCATCAATCATCTGGACTGGTCTCCCATCTCTACCACCTCTGACATCAACTCATCCTGGGAATTCTTCCAAAGTAAATTGCTCTCTCTCATGCACAGATTTATCCCATCTCGTCTTCAGTTGTCATACCCTTCCTCCCGTCCATGGTACACGGAATCTTGTGGTGAGGCTGTTGCCCAGAAACAACTTGCCTTCGTCTCCTGGAAAGCAAATCCAACAGAAGGAAATCTCATTTCCTTTCACAAAGCCCGAAACAAGTGTGTGTGCACCCTCAGGAGAGCCAGGAAACAATATCTCTCCGTTCTCAAGACCGAACTCTCTTATCTGTCTCCCTCTTCCAAATCCTGGTGGCATCTGGTCAAATCCGTTTCTGGTGTTTGTTCCCCCTCCATCCCCTCCCTTACCTCAAACGGCTACACAGCTGACTCCGCACGTGAAAAAGCTGAATGCTTCAACTCTGTGTTTGCCTCTAAATCTTGTGTCCGAAACCCATCCCTCTCTGTACCCACCATACCCAGTCGTACCCTGCTGCTCCTGGACTCCGTGTCCTTTCCTCCTGACAAGGTGGAAAAGTTTCTGTCAACCCTCGACTCTGATTCTGCAACTGGACCCGACGGCATCAGCCCACGGGTCCTAAAATCCTGCTCTGCTGCTCTATCTCACCCTCTCTCTGTTCTCTTCACCCTCTCTTTTGCTCAAGGTCAACTGCCATCTGCTTGGAAATCAGCCAACATCACCGCTTTGCACAAAAAAGGTGCAAAAACAGATCCGAGCAACTACAGACCAATCAGCCTTCTCCCAATTATCAGCAAAGTCATGGAATCCATCATTGCTTCGGATATGAAATCTTTCCTCTTCTCCAATGGCTTGATCTCTGATCATCAATTTGGTTTCAGACCAGGTCACTCTACTCTGGACATGCTGCTTCTGCTGTCTCAACAATGGATGGAGGTCCTCAATGCCAAACAGGAAATTAGAGCTGTCTCCCTCGACATATCACGTGCCTTCGACACGGTCTGGCACCCCGCTCTGCTCACCAAACTCTCCTCCTTTGGTATCCATGGAAATCTCCACGCATGGCTGGCGGACTTCCTCTCTAGTCGTCGTCAACGTGTGGCCCTGAATGGGTTTCTCTCATCTCCTCTTCCTGTTCAGGCTGGAGTTCCCCAAGGCAGTGTTCTGGGCCCCGTGCTTTTTCTGGTCTTCATCAATGATCTCTCTGACTCTCTCGAAAATCCTCTCTATCTCTTTGCTGATGACTCCACTCTCTGCCGCTCCATTCCTCTTCCCTCAGATCGGCAGTCTGCTGCCTCCTCACTCTCTGAAGACCTGGACAAAATCACAGACTGGTCAAACAAGTGGAACATGTCTTTCAATCCTGACAAATCTCACACTCTTACTATGTCTCTCCGAAAAGATCGACTGGACAACCCTCCCATCTACTTTCTCAACAATCCTCTCCAAGAAGTTCTGTCGCTCAAGATTTTGGGTCTCACTATCTGCCATGATCTTTCTTGGGAAAACCACATTTCCAAGCTGGCCTCCAAAGCCAGTCGCCGACTGGGCATCCTCCGTCGTGCGAAGTCCTTCCTCGGCACACCTGAGCTCCTCACCACATACAAGGCTTTCATCCGCAGCTCAATGGAATACTGTTCTCCCCTATGGGCCGGTGCTCCTGCCTCACACCTAGCTCGGCTTCACGCTGTTGAAACCAAAGCTTTCAGAATTATTGGAATCTCCCACGATGAAGCTATCTCTGAGGGCCTTTCACTCACTCACCGCAGGCAGGTAGGTGGTCTTTCTGTCTTCTACCGACTCCTCTCCGGCCTTGCACCCCCAGCTCTCTCTGTGCTCTGTCCCCCAAATATTCCTACAGGTCGCACAAGATCTGCCAGCAACCCTCTGATGGTTAAACTGCCGAAATCTCGGCTCGCTGCTCACCTTCACTCTTTCATTCCTCTTTTCTCCCGCCTCTGGAACAAACTCCCTCACTCCCTTCAATCCCACTCCTCCCTCCAGGTCTTTAAAACAGCTGTTCACCACCATCTCTTATCTTCCCCCATCCAAAACCTTGATCTTTTCTACCCCCGCTAATTCACCCCAGATCCACCTTGTTTGAAATTCCAACTTCTTTCCTGGAAGTCCTGGCAGTGTCCATATGTTTTATACCTCTCCCACCGCCCCCTTCCCATGCCCCCCCCCCCAAAGCCCTCGCCCTCTCTCAGATCTCTCGATGTCTCCATGTCTCTCGGTCCCTGCTCTCAAATGTTGTGTTTGTGTCCTTCCCCCTCTCTCCCCATCTTGTCTACCGCTCCCGATGTTATATGTTTTATGTGTCGGTTTGTCTTTCTGTGTGATTAATGTTCGCTCTTTCACGAGCCTCGATCTTGTATACAAAAAAAAAAAAAAAAAAAAAAATACTTCGTGTCGTCCGCAGAAACGCTCCGAATGGCGAATTGGGCGTCAGCTTGTGCGAACCAAACGGCAGCTTGTTCCCAAAACTCCGGCAGTTTAATCGAAACTGCGCTTGTCGCCATGTTCATTTGAAGCTCCGAAAACGTTCGAGAGCAAGACGGGGTCACCAATGTAGGAGTTGCGGACAACGAGAGGGCGAGACACTTCGTGGCTTGATCAAAGCTCCTTTATTCCAACAGAACTAAACTAATACCGGAACTCACGCATCTTTTATAACACAAAATCACTCTTAAGGGGGCGTGGCTCCAACAACCAAGCGCACGCCACGCCCATACCATCAATAGCCCCACTGGTCCCGTGCCTGTGGATTATGTCTCAATGGGGTAACCCCCACAGCACCATCAATGAAGTGGCGAGCACCTGATTTTGGCACCATGACATGCCGGTGCGACCTCTAAGGGCTTGTCCATCCTGCGGTCTCCTGGCCTCACCACAACAGTGTAATACAAGCAGTGAGCACACAGCCAGCAATGTTGCATGCATTCAGCAAGGGCGGTCTAGAGTATGAGGGAGGATGAGAAGGCTCCGGGCAAAGGTGAATATGAGTGGAGAGCGAGGGCTGAAAACTTGAAGCAAGACATGGAAAGGGGAGATGATAGAGAGCATTTTTGCCTGTCAGGGCTGTTTATAACGCCGTTCAGGGGGCTCCTCAGCTTGCCTATTGTGTGCTCATTGGCCACCCACAGGGAAGAGTTACCCCCATCTTCCCATGGCCTCATAGGTCCTCTACGGGCAATCCTCATGAGAGCGTTCATGCCTCATGAACCTCACCTCATGAGAGCCTCATGGACATACCTCCTTCTCGTCCTTTCTGTACTATGTGGATGTATGTGGCTTTCGGTCTGGCTCCACCTGGATCTTCCTTCACCTGCTGTTGCTCGCGCTGAATCTGTAATTCAAATTGTATTTTAGACATAAGTTTCGGCATTTAAACAAAAGAATGGCAATTTCGATGTGGTTAACCATAATTGTTGTGCTCCTTGATGCAAGTCAGCAACATTAAATATAGGAAATATGAGAAATATCTGTGGATGATAGGGGTCGAGTTCCTACCATTTCCAGTCAATACTCATAAAGGTGTTGGGCTAGCGGCTAGGGTGCCGGCTTAGGATCCTAGGATCCTGGGTTCGAATCTCGGTCGATCGCCGAATTAATGCCAGGGGGGTTGACTCAGCCTGTCATCCTTCCGAGGTCGGCTAATTGAGTACCAGTTCACTGGTAATTCCCTGTTTGTCGTTGAAGGCGGCAAAAAGGGTTGGCGTCAGGAAGGGCATCCGGCCGTAAAACATTGCTTCAAAAAGGGGACCAAAAAACAACAACTACCACGGTCCCCGAAAAGGCCAACCCCCGCTTTGCGGGGAAAAATGGCCTCTAAACGGTGGTTACTCATAAAAGTGAGTGGCGACGGACACACACACATACACACACACACACACACACACACACACACACACACACACACACACACACACACGGATGATCAAAAACTTTGCACCAAACAACAAAAATTTTGTAGAACAACTGAAATAAGTGAAACGATACTCTGAAGACATTCATTTGGAATTTGTCTAGATAAGTGTAGATTCAGCTTCATCGTTGGAGAACCCATAATCTTGAAGGCATTGGTTTCCATGGTATCAAGCTGAGCAAGATGTTAGGCAGGGGTTCCAGTCCAGCAGGCAGAGAAGTACTCCATCAAGCTGCGAATGAAGGCCTTGTAAATGGATAGGAGTTCAGGTGCACCAAGGTAGGACTTTGCATGATGCAGGATGCCAAGTCAGCCACTGGCTTTGGAGGCAACTTTGAAATGTGGCTTATCCAAGAAAGATCATGACAGAGTGAGACCCAAAAGTTTGGGTGACTAAATTTCTTTGAGAGGGTTGTTGAGAAAGTAGGTGGGAGTGTTTGCCGTATTGTCCTTTCGGAGAGAGAGATTGAGTCTCAGGATTGAAAGACGTGTTCCAAGTTTTTGACCAGTTTGTGATTTTTGTCAAGGTCTGAAGAGGGGGAAGAGGCTATTGCCTGCCTTTCTGAAGGATGAGAGATGTCACGGCAGTGGGTGGAGCCGTCAACAAAGAGATAAAGAGGAATTTGCTGAGTTAGAGAGATCATCGATGAAGACTAGGAATAGGACTGGGCTCAGAACACTGATTTGGGGCACTATAGTCTTAATAGGGAGAGATGAGATGCAATGATTCCATTGAGAGCCCCGCATTGGCTATGAGAGTAGCGGAAGTCAGTAAGCCATGTGTGTAGTTGGCCTTGGAAGCCATAGGCATAGAGTTTGGAGAGCAAGGCAGGATGCTAGACTTTAGCTCAAATTTGAGATATGTCCAGAGAGACGGCCCTGAACTTATGAGGGCCTCCACCATTGCTGGTTTAGTGGAAGTAGCATGTCCAAGATGGAGTAACCTGGTCTGAAACCAAAAGGGTGATCTGAGATGAGGTTGCTTGAGAAAAGGAAGGATTTAATATTATCTGTGATGGATTCCATGACCTTGCTGATGATTAGAAGTAAGCTGAAAAGTCTAGTTGAGATGATCAGTTTTTGCTCAGGACTTTATGTAATGCAGTGGTGTTGGCTGATTTCCAAGCAGATAAAAGATGACCTCGGGCAAATTATAGAGTGAAAAGAGGAGAAAGCGGCTGTGCAAGAGCAGCAGATCAGGTTTTTAGGACATGTGGACTGATGCCATCCAGTCCAGTTGCAGAGTCAGAGTTGAGGGTTGCCAGAAACTTCTCCACCTTCTCAGGTGCAAAATGCACAGAATTCAGGAGCAGTTGGGTATGACAGGGGAGGATGAGTACCAAGAGTGAGGGGTTGGGGATGCAAGATTTGGATGTTGTTTTGCAATGTGATGAAACATTGCAAAATGGAAAGAGTGGTTGGCAGAGGGATTGATTGCCTGCATTTGTACAGTGCCCTCAGAAAGTATTCACACCCCTTGACTTTTTCTTTCTCAATCATGTCAAATCAATTGAATTGGCCGCATGTGCATTCCAGTCAAGTTGTAGAGACGCCTCGAGGATGATCAAAGGAACTTGGATGCACCTGAGCTTAATTTGGAGTGTATTTGTTTTGAACCCATTGAAACAGTGCTTAAAGGCAGAAGGCAGAATCCAAACTCAAACTAGAAAGCATCTGAAATTGCGAAGCCCGTCTTTGTCCGCTTTGTATTCAGACTTTTTCTTCCATATGCTATGCATGACAAAAACATCTAGAAACTAGAATGGCAGTCGGTAGAGAGCATACCTCCGTCAGGTTGAACAGTTTACGTTTTGTATCCCACAGACAGGTCACATCTGGATGCGGACCTTAACCACAATCAAATCAATTTGTCCTTGTCACACACTCAAGCTGTCAATCAAGTTTCATCCAAATCCGTGCATACAGTCATGGCCAAAAATATTGGCACCCTTGGACTTTTTTCAAATAACTCACTATTTTCTCCAAAAATAAGTTGAAATTGACAGAAGTATTTGGTCTCCACAATTTTTTATTTCACTGTTAATATTACAGAACCTTTGTTTTTGATTCAGAACTTAACATATCCTTTTAAATCAGAAAATAAATAGAAATGGCATTGACAAAATTATTGACACACTAGACTTAATATTTGGTAGCACAGCCTTTGGACAAAATAACTGCAGTCAAGTGCTTCCTATAGCCATGAATGAGCTTCCTACACCTCTCTACTGGCAGTTTGGCCCACTCCTCTTGTGCAAACTGCTCCAGTTCTCCCAGATTTGAAGGGTGCCTTCTCCCACGTGCTGTTTTCAGATTACCCCACAGGTATTCAATGGGATTTAGATCTGGACTCATTGCTGGCCACTTCAGAACAGTCCAGCGTTTTGTCTTGAACCATTCCTGGGTGCTTTTTGAGTGTATTTGGGATCATTGTCCTGCTGCAAGACCCATGACCTTTGACGGAGACCCAGCTTTCTGACACTGAGTTGAACATTGTGCTCCAAAATGTATTGGTAATCTCCTGATTTCATGATGCCATGTACACATTCAAGGCACCCAGTGCCAGAGGCAGTACAGCAACCCCAAAACATCACTGAACCTCCTCCATGTTTGACTGTAGGGAAGGTGTTCTTTTCTTTGAAGGCTTAATTTTGTTTTCTGTAAACATAGAGATGATGTGCTTTACCAAAAAGCTCTAATTTGGTCTCATCTGTCCACAGCACATTCTCCCAAAAGGATTTTGGCTTGTTTAGGTGTGTTTTGGAAAACTCCAGTCAGGCTTTCTTATGTCTCTCTCTCAGCAGTGGGATCCTCCTCGGTCTCCTACCATAAAACCCCCTTTCATTGAGTTGGCGACGGATGGTGTGAGTAGAAACTGTCATACCTTGTGTCTGAAGGTCAGCTTAAATCCGGTTGGCAGTTGATTGAGGTGCTTTCTCCACCAGCTGAACAATCCTTCGCTGCAATCTTCGATCAAGTTTTCTCTTACGGCCATGTCCAGGGAGGTTGGCTACAGTGCCATGGGCCTTAAACTTCCTGATAGCATTGTGTACGTTGGACACAGGAACATGAAGGTCTCTGGAGATGGACTTGTAGCCTTGAGATTGTCCATGCTTGGCTACAATCTTGTGTCTGATCTTCTCAGACAATTCTCTGGTTTTCTTTCTTTCTCCATGCTCATTGCGGTACACACAGTGACAGAAAACAGCAGAATGACTCCTTTTCTCGACTCAAACTGGTTCAATGAGTGATTTTTATATTGTAGGCACCTGCAACTCACCATAGGTGAGTTCAATTCAAAAGTAAAGGAGAATCACCTGCTTTAAATCTAATTATTTCTAACAACTTCTAAAAGGTGCCAATAATATTGTCCGGGCCATTTTAGGATTTCTGTGTGGATTAAGCTCAGTTTCGTAATTTTTTCAGCTTTTTTTGTTTTGTTCCACTGCATACCAAAGAAATACATATGTGGATATCAAAAGATTTGTTAATTTCAACAATTCTCTGGAAGAAATGGTGCATTATTTGAAAGAAGTGCAAGGGTGCCAATATTTTTGGCCACAACTATTTTTTTCAGATATCGTACTATACAGTCACGTGAAAAAGTAAGTACACCCCATGTAAAGTTTGACTTTTTCAACATATTTCAACATACAGCTATTTGATCTTCATTTCAACAATATTGACAGATAAAGGTGCTATAATATAACAAATATCATGAAACATTTACATTTTGTAGTCCATTGTATAATTTAAATAAACATAAATGCAAATTTCGCATGTGGAAAAAGTAAGTACACCCCTACATTTATCACTATTTCAAATACCTAAAATTTGAATCAGGTGCACCAGCTCAGGTGCAAATGATTAGAACATCGTTAGAGAGGATCTTGAAGGAACCTGTCTTATTTAAACCTCAGACATTTAGTTTGGTTTGCTCTTTGTTGTTGAAGTGTGCGGCGTCACCATACCTAGATCAAAAGAGCTCTTTGAGACCTTCAGAAAGAAGGTTATAGATGCCTACGAGTCTGGGAAGGGATTTAAGAAGATCTCCAAACAATTTGAAATCAATCATTCGACTGTCTGGAAGATCATCTGCAAGTGGAGAAGATTCCAAACAACTGCCAACTTGTTCAGGCCAGGCGGCCGCCTCAGCAAGTTCAGCCCGAGAGCAGACCGCAAGATGCTGAAAGAAGTCTCTAAGAACCCCAGAATGTCATCACGGGACCTAGAGGTAGCTCTTGCCACTGTTTATGTCAAAGTGCACGAGTCTACCATTAGAAAGAGGCTGCACAAATTTGATCTACATGGGAGGTATGCCAGGAGGAAACCTTTGCTGTCCAGAAAGAACATCAGGGCAAGACTAAAGTTTGCCAATTAGGCCATGGGGCATAGGGCTAAAATGTGCTCAATTTGACAATTTCGTGCAACAACGCAGGGGATTACTTAAAATTGCTATAGATGGGTTGGGGATGTGCTCCTGAACAAGAAACACCATGTCCCCAGACACCAGGGGTGCTCATTAATTTTTAACGCGCACTTGATGAAAATGCAAGTAAATATATATTCATCAACTATACGTTACTGCATTTTCTTTTATTTCTGGATAGTTTGAGGAGTAAAATGAAAAAAATTGATTGTGATATTGTTTCTAGACCTCCTTTTATGCTACTGCATAATGCTTTGGCATGGGTCGTTTTCCTTTTGAGGCCAAGAAAATTATATCTTGCGAAATTGATAGCAGCCTTCTTTGTTTGTCATCTGGAACTTCTACAAAGTCTGCACCATCCGGCTCACTGGATACACCTATCAGCCAAGCAAGGAAGTTGAACAGTTGAAAAGGAACCTCTGCCTTTACTTTATCTTCTGTTAGGTCGTCAGAAGTAGGTGGCCATGGTGGTGGTGAAGATGGCTTATTGGAGACAGCAGCCTTTATGATAAGTGCAGCGCTATACAGCATGCGTAAGTCGTCATTTGTGGGTGGTACTTTGGATTCTGAAACAGTTGGTATACTCTCCTCTTCATTATCTGTGCTGTCATCTGTTAAACTCCCTGCTGTATCGTCTACCAAGTCCTCGGCCAAATCTTCTGCTGATAGACACTCACTAAACACAATGTCACTCATGTTTCTACTTTTGGCTTTGATGAAGACTAACTGTGGAAAGCTTTTCTGTAGTTGCGTCTTCAGATGCCATGTTCGATATGGTGCATCGATGCCGCTGACATCTTTAATGGCGCGGATAAATATCTTATTGAGTTTACTCAATGTAAGAATTTCTTTGCCTATAATTAGACGCTTTCTGATGGTGTTTTGGCTGAATTTGTCAAAAGCATCAATATAGCCATTTTGAACTGGGGTCAATGGCTTGCCAGGTTTACTCAAAAATCTTGTGTAGTTCTTGTAGCAGCCATGATGGTACTGAAGCTCCCTGGCAACCAAGTCCTCCCCTTCTATTTGATGCAGCATTTGTACATCCTCTTTTGCTTTTGCAGCCTTTAGAAGTTGACCGCCACTGATGAGTTCACATTTTACTAGCCTTACCATTGACCTCGTTCCTGAGATGTGACTTCGCTTGTATTGGTTGCTATGGCAGAAAATGCACTCTTCAGGAAACATATGTCGCCTGCTCCAATCTCTTTGGCTGCTGTTTGCATCTGAGGAACGCAACATTCTCTTTCTGCTGGGCTCTCCACTGCTTTCACTAACTACAACTGGACCATCGTCAAGTTCGTTCATGTCTGTCCCGGCATCTGCATTAAACAGAAGGAAGAAACAAATTTTGAGTGATTAGAATTTAACTTTTTTTCAACAAATATGAAACATGTATTTATTTTCTTCCTACCTACCAACCATTGAATTATTGTCTAAACATAAATATACACAATTGTTTTCATTTTTTTTCTTCCAGTTACTTGTATACCCAATTTTTTCTGACAATATATTTAAAAAAATATATAATACAACAATTATATTTTTGTTTGGCCTTTAGGATATCATGGGATGGAACGTGCAATTTGATGCAACAATAAAAACTTGTGCCATCTCACGTTGGTATTTGCCCCAAATAAAGCCGGCAGCATCATCCATGCATTGACAAAATAGCGGTCCCACTCAAAGTAACTGTGCAAGTAAACATTTGCACCTTAAAAGTATACATGCACACTGTGCACAAAAAATTGTCGATAGCTCCGCCGTCTTCCAGGATTTTTTGAGAAACTGTTTAGAACAAAGTCCACATGTTATTTTTTTTAATTGTCGATAGCTCCGACGTCTTCAAGGATTTCTCGGGAACTGTTAAAAACAAAGTGGGGTTTTTTTTCCGCCACCAAGACGGCAAAGTGTTTTTTCATATCTAATGTATTTCATTGATATTCAGTTGTTGTTTTTCTACTCAGATCAGTGAGTAAATTTTCTTTTTTGCCTCAATAGTAGGTGACGTTTTTTTTCTTCAAAAAACTTCCATGTCCCTCCCCCCCCAAGAATCTATTGGTGCATCCCTTGTTATACATTTGTACACGCTTTGCTAGTAAAAATATTAATGACCATGACCACCGCGCAAAAAAACAACAAAACAAAAATACAAAATAAAAATAAACTCAACATGTGTTTATTGTTTATAATTATAGAGTGTAAAATTTTGCAAACATCTGTCTTTTTTAGTAACAAATATCAAATCATGGTTTTTTTAACAACTTCTCCAACAAGGTAAACATACTTTTTATTACCATCATTTACAGGACAGTAAGAAGTACCTACCGTACAATTTAGTAAAAATGTGTAGTCTACATGTACAAAATTATTTCTTAATTCTTTGTGGATCCTAAAAACTGTAATGAGGTGTGACATGAGCCTGATGACATAAACCACAATATCCCCACATATCATGATACTATTACGAAAGTAAAAGAGCATGCTTGCAATAGTACGATTTGTATTATAAATTGTAGTCTTGAAATAGATAAACAAAATCATAAAATGTACATTTCATCATGCATGACTTGCTGAGTCTGCTGTACATTTGTCAATTGAATTTGAAGATACTACTCTTCTAAGGCCAACTCCAAATCTTCCGGAACTTGTTACTAACTTGCTTGAATCAAGCATGATGATTTATTTGATCATGATATATGGCAATGTAATGTGAATTCTATCATCACGATCAGATTCTATCATCATGATCATGTCTATGTTTGCAGAACAATTGAAACTTTTGGCTAAACTTAAAGCTTACTAAAAAAATTACTACATAATCATATTAACTTACCATGAGATGTAGATGTTTCGGTCTTTTTCTCCTTCAGCCTGTTCACTTTACTGATGTCACAAAAGCGACGTGAACAATCATAATGGTAGCCAATGTTGGGATTTTCTGGTTTGGCTTCAATGCAGGATTGTGTATCGGCAAAATCAAGCCCCAGCTTTACCGCACAGTCGGCCAGTAAATCGCGTTCTTTACAGTCATAGAGCAACCATTTACTCGCAAATTCAACAAAGCGGGCCCAGTTTTTATCATTGAATTGAATGAAATTGCTTTTAGTTTTATGGACAACATGCATCACGCAAAATTTGGACAAAAATTGAACAGGTTTTCCTGTCACTGCCGAAGCAATGGGCGTCGCCATCTTGGTTTGTCAGCTACCGAACGGAGCTTAGTATGAGCTGCGTGATTGGCCAATTACGGCACCTGACGTATCTGGAGCGCTCATTCGCTGAATTTATCACGTGAACAACCTTGTCCGCGAATTTTAAACCTGATTTTTTAATCGAAATTCTTTCTTTATTTGTATTTTAATGTGCAGGTATATTTATTGGGGACATTATTATATCGAATGGAACGAATATTTTGCTGATTTTCATGAATAAATCAAGTAATCCCCATTCCTGTTGCACGAAAAAGTGGATTTTAATGGTATGCCCCATGGCCTAAATGAACACCTAGGCAAAGACCAGCACTTCTGGAACAATGTGCTCTGGACAGATGAGTCAAAGGTAGAGCTATTTGGCCACAGTACCAGAAGACATGTTTGGCGAAAACCAAAGACAGCATTTGACCACAAGAACCTGATACCAACTGTAAAGCATGGTGGTGGAAATATTATGGTTTGGGGCAGCTTTGCTGCATCAGGGCCTGGGCAGCTCACCATCATATAATCCACCATGAATTCTTCATTGTACCAGAGAGTGCTTGAGGATAATGTGAGGCCATCTGTCGGAAAGTTGAAGCTCAACCGAAGGTGGACCTTGCAACATGACAATGACCCTAGACATACCAGTAAATCCACCAAGGAATGGCTGAAAAGAAAGAAATGGAGGGTTCTGGAATGGCCAAGTCAAAGCCCGGATCTAAATCCCATCGAGATGTTGTGGGGGTATTTGAAACGAGCTGTGCATGCAAGAAACCCCTCAAACATCGCACAGCTGAAATAATTCTGCATGGAGGAGTGGGCAAAAATTTCTCCCAGTCGATGTCAGAGACTGAATGAATGAATGAATGGTCGTTTTAAGGCCATTTTCCCCGCTAGAGCGGGGGTTAGCCTTGATGACTGGATGTCAGAGACTGGGAGACAGTTATAAGAAACGCCTACTTGAGGTTGTTTCTGCCAAAGGGGGCAATACCACCTATTGGAACCAAGGGTGTACTTACTTTTTCCACTACTTTTATGTTTATTTAAATTAAACATTGGACTACAAAATGTTAATGCTTCATGATATTTGTTATATTATATCACCTTTATCTATCAATATTGTTGAAATGAAGATCAAACAGCTAGCTGTATGTTGAAATATGTTGAAAAAGTCAAAACTTTACATGGGGTGTACTTACTTTTTCATGTGACTGTATATCAGTTTTAGCCCGATCCCTCAGTCGTGAAGGATCACTTAAAAATTATGTAATTCGGATCCAGATGTGAATCTTCACTAAAATTGAATAATTTTTTCCTTGTTACACACATAACCTGTCCACCAAGTTTCGTCTGAATCTGTCTCCAATATTTTGAGACATCCTTTCGCAGACAGACAAACAGGGGACTGCGGAGGAGACGTTGGGAGGGTGTATGATGGGGGGAGACTTTGCGCGGGCATGGTGTGAGGAGGAGGCTTTGAAGCAGTTTTTTTGCATCCTGACAGGTATGACAAAATCGATAGAACCTTGACCTTTGAGCATGGTCATTTTGGCGGTATCTTTCCCACCAGTGACTCAGGAACAATTTCTATCACTGCAAATCTGTAATACCCTTACAGAATATGACCACAGTCACGTTTTATGCAAATAAAGTCACAGTGCCCCTGACCTTTGATATACACGACCCCAAAACAAACTGTTGCTATGAATGTCAATGTTCAGCGAGGGTTGGCAATTTGATACCTGTATCTTGAAGCGTTTCTGAGTTAGTGTTTTTGTGTCGCTAAAAAAAACGCCAAACTTTTACATGGGTGACTTTGTTGCCATGGAAATGTGTTATCTGGTCCACAGCCCCTACAGAGATCTCACATCTTAATAGTGATCAGATTATCAAATCTGCTCGCAATTTGGATATCATGTTTTTCAACTCATTTGTGTCAAGTTTCACGTCACATAGCGCAAACACTTTTTAGCACATCTGTTTTATGCAAATGACGTCACTTCCACCTTGACTTTTGACATATATAGTCAAATAACATTGGCAGCCTCACGTTTTTCTTTCAGAATCCTCTGGTAAAGTTTGACAAAGATAGCTGAATCCTCTGGTTAAGTCACGAGTTTTCGCACTCGCAGACAAGCTTACAAACAAACGAGACAGACCAACATATGATGAAAATTGAAAATGTTTATCATAACAAATAAACAGACAAACAGACAGGGGTGAAAACATAATCTCCGTCTACCTTTGGTGGCGGAGGTAAAAAAATACAAAAAATTGACGATTTTAGGCAATCTTGACCGAATGACCTCAAAGGTAATATGCTTCAGTGACCGAATATGCAAACCCTGCTAAAATTTCAAGTCAATCGGATGAAAATGGACGATTTTATGCAACCTTGACCTTTGACCTTTTGATGTAAAAATGGAATCGGCTACTAGCGAACCAATTCAGTGACCCAATAGGCAAATTCTTAAAATTTCAGGTCGATTGCATGAAAATTGACAATTTTATGACTTTGAACTTTTGACCAAATTATTAATTTGGCTTCTCTGTGTTTTCATAATATAGCTTTTTTGAAAATTTGATGACAAAGTTCAAATGGTAAATTGAAATTTCAAGTCATTTGGATGAAAATTGATGATTTTAGGTGATGCTGACCTTTGTCATTTTGACCTTTTGACAAAATTATGAATTTGTCTTCTCCATATCCTCCTAATGAACCTTTATTGAAAATTTGATGCCTACAGCTCAAATGGAAAAAAGTTATGGCTTGGACAGACACACACATACACAAAACACACACACACACACACACACACACACACACACACACACACACACACACACACACACAGAAGTGATTGCAAAACCCCGTCTCCAAACAAGGATTACTTGAAAGTGAAAGCACCACCAATGATGACAATGACCTAGGGGTGAGGCTAGACCAGGCAAACCAAAATCGAAATAAGAGGATTTTTGGTACAGACCAAACAAGAAGACCATTGTTAGAAAACAGGTTTTGGTGAGTTGTCGTAAGGATGAAAATTGTGCTTTTATCTGGGCTGTTAACATGATGTTCTGCAGGGCAGCAGAGAATGGGTGTGCTGCATTGGATGAGAGGAAGTGATCTTGCATAGATCTGTAAACATTTGAGTTTTTGTGGTTAAGTTTTCTTTATTGTTGAATGATTTGCCAACAACCTGTCATCAATAATACAACTTGAAAGAAAGTCCAGATTGTGGTGAAATCTGTTAAGTGACATCAATTCAAGGATTTAGGAAATATCGAAGAGCATACCTAAAGCACTGAGTTTACAACCGACAAAAAAAACATGATGTGTCAAGGAGTTTTGTTTTGGGAGGAGCAAGAGAAACATGGATGAAGTTGAAAGGAGAGAATTAAAAGCATAACCCAGGAATCTGAAAACTTTTGACAATCTTTGTCATATCGTAGGAACAGCAAAGATGTCTGAAATAATTGGTGAGAACAAGTTTAACATTTATTAGGCCAGATTGCTTTTACCAATGAAAGTGAATCTCTTACAACCAGAAGATATTCAATTTAAAGAGGAAAATTATGTTGTTTTCTTTTTCTTTACAAAATCCAGGCTCAGGGAAGAGTGGGATGACAAAGGGTAAGAAGGCAATGCACTGATAGTGGGGGCATTGGTGCTACATTGGACACAACAAACAACGGAATTAATGAACAGGACATGAGGACAGAGATGAGGGGTGAAACAGTCACTTGCAAGTAAGAGGGTTTGGGTTAAGTTAAGTAGAGTTAATGGAGGTAGAAAATATTTTGAGTATGGATGGTGTATAATGTGAGCTGGTGGTGCATCACTTGCCATAAGCCCTGGAAGGAAGGATGGAATTGAACATTCTCCTGAAGGCAGTTACACAGACAGAAGAAACTAGAATGGCACTGGTAGAGAGCATACCTCCGCCAGACTGAGCAGTTTATGTTTTGTTTTCCACTGATGGCGGATCTGGATCCGGACCTGAACCAAAATCTTAATCGGCTTGTTCTTGTCACTTACCAAACTCGTCCACAAAGTTTTGTCATAAGTCGTCCACAACTTTTTGAAATGCTATGCTGCATATCGTTTTTGGCCCTTTCTCTCAATGGTGAAGAATCAATTTAGAAATTTTAAAAAATTCTCGTATTCGGATGCGGATCTTCACCAAAATCGAAATTGATTCGTCCTTGTCAAACACCCAACTGGTCCACAGAGTTTTGTCTGAATCCGTCCACAACTTTTCGAGATACCGTGCTTTATATCGGTTTTAGATCTTTCACTCAATGGTGAAGATTAACTTTAAAAAATTATCTGATCCGGATTCCAATCTTTACCAAAATTGAATCGATTCTTCCTTGTCACATGCCCAACCTATCCACCACGTTTCTTC
This sequence comes from Myxine glutinosa, assembly GCF_964187855.1. Taxonomy (NCBI): domain Eukaryota; kingdom Metazoa; phylum Chordata; class Myxini; order Myxiniformes; family Myxinidae; genus Myxine; species Myxine glutinosa. The sequence goes on from NC_136270.1 coordinate 117,054,245, forward strand.
CAAATCCGTCCAAAATATTTTGAGATATCGTACTATATATAGTATAGCACGATAGTATAGCTCAAATCTTGAAGAAAACACCAAAATCTAATCATTTCATCCATGTCATTACATCCAACCTCTTCAGAAAATTTCTTCCGAATACATCCACAACCTTTTGAGACATCCTGTTTGTGAACAGACATACAGACAAACAAACAAACATACAGACAGGGGTGAAACACAACCTCCATCCACCATCGGTGGCAGAGCGAAGACGGAGCTAAAGGGTTGAAGTGTATTAAAAGCCTGGATTTTGAGAGTTTGACCATGATGGGGTTACTGGAATAATGTGTGTATCCTGGAGGAGCTGTGAAGGCTTGGGGGCTGAGAGAGCAAATGGATCTAGAGCAGAGGAGAGGTGGTAAAAATAGAGGGGATGGTAAAAATAGAGGGGCCACTGACCTGTTTGCGATGTGAGAGCAACAGACCTTGTGCTTCGACGTCACCATAGGGCACGCCAATAATGTTGAGGTCTTATAGTTTTCATATAATCCAAGAGGGACAGATGTTAGGCTGGGACTCCAGCCCATACAGTCACGTGAAAAAGTAAGTACACCCCATGTAAAGTTTTGACTTTTTCAACATATTTCAACATACAGCTACTTGATCTTCATTTCAACAATATTGATAGATAAAGGTGATATAATAAAACAAATATCATGAAACATTTACATTTTGTAGTCCATTGAATAATTTAAATAAACATAAATGCAAATTTCGCATGTGGAAAAAGTAAGCACACCCTTGGCTCTAATAGGTGGTATTGCCCCCTTTGGCAGAAACAACCTCAAGTAGGCGTTTCTTATAACTGTCTCCCAGTCTCTGACATTGACTGGGAGAAATTTTTGCCCACTCCTCCATGCAGAATTCTTTCAGCTGTGTGATGTTTGAGGGGTTTCTTGCATGCACAGCTCGTTTCAAATCCCTCCACAACATCTCGATGGGATTTAGATCCGGACTTTGACTTGGCCATTCCAGAACCCTCCATTTCTTTCTTATCAGCCATTCCTTGGTGGATTTACTGGTATGTTTAGCGTCATTGTCATGTTGCAAGGTCCACCTTCGGTTGAGCTTCAACTTTCCGACAGATGGCCTCACATTATCCTCAAGCATTATGTTTATTGATCCAAACATTATGTTTATTGATCTCTTTTATCATCATCCAAACATTATGTTTATTGATCTCTTTTTTTTTTTTTTTTTGTATGCAAGATCGAGGCTCGTGAAAGAGCCAACATTAATCACACAAAAAGTCAAGCGACACATAAAACACAAAATAAGGGGAGCGGAACACAAGATGGGGATAGAGGGGGAAGGACACAAACACAACATTTCAGAGCAAGACACCGAGAGAAATGTGGGAGGGGGAGGGCTTGGGGGGAGGCGGTAAAGGTTTCAAACATATCAACACTGCAAGGACTTCCAGGAAAGAAGTTGGAATTTCCAAAAAAAAAGTGTATCTGGGGTGAAAATTAGCGGGGGTAGAAAAGATCAAGGTTTTGGATGGGGGAAGATAAGAGATGGTGGTGAACAGCTGTTTTAAAGACCTGGAGGGAGGAGTGGGATTGAAGGGAGTGGGGGAGTTTGTTCCAGAGGCGGGAGAAAAGAGGAATGAAGGAGTGAAGGTGAGCAGAGAGCCTAGATTTTGGCAGTTTAACCAGAAGAGGGTTGCTGGCAGATCTTGTGTGACCTCTAGGAATATTAGGGTGACAGAGCACAGAGAGAGCTGGGGGAGCAAGGCCGGAGAGGAGTCGGTCGAAGACAGAAAGACCACCAACCTGCCTGTGCTGAGTGAGTGAAAGGCCCTCGGAGTTAGCTTCATCGCAGGAGATTCCAATGATTCTGAAAGCTTTGGTTTCAACAGCGTGAAGCCGAGCTAGGTGTGAGGCAGGAGCACCGGCCCAGAGGGGGGAACAGTATTCCATTGAGCTGCGGATGAAAGCCTTTTATGTGGTGAGGAGCTCAGGTGTGCCAAAGAATGACTTCGCACGACGGAGGATGCCCAGTCGGCGACTGGCTTTGGAGGCCAGATTTGAAATGTGGTTTTCCCAGGAAAGATCATGGCAGATAGTGAGACCCAAAAGCTTGAGTGACAGAACTTCTTGGAGAGGATTATTCAGAAAGTGGATGGGAGGGTTGTCCAGTCGGTCTTTTCGGAGAGACATCGTAAGAGTGTGAGATTTGTCAGGATTGAAAGACATGTTCCACTTGTTTGCCCAGTCTGTGATTTTGTCCAGGTCTGCAGAGAGTGAGGAGGCTGCAGACTGTCGATCTGAGGGATGAAGAATGGAGTGACAGAGAGTAGAGTCATCAGCAAAGAGATAGAGAGGATTTTCCAAAGAGCCGGAGAGATCATTGATGAAGACCAGAAATAGCACAGGGCCCAGAACACTACCTTGGGGAACTCCAGCCAGAACAGGAAGGGGAGATGAGAGAAATCCATTCAGGGCCACATGTTGCCTATGACCAGAGAGGAAGACTGCAAGCCATGAGTGGAGATTTCCATGGATACCATAGGAGGAGAGTTTGGTGAGCAGAGTGGGGTGTTAGGCCGTATCGAAGGCACGAGATATGTCAAGGGAGATGGCTCTGATTTCCTGTTTGGCATTGAGGACCTCCATCCATTGTTGAGACAGCAGAAGCAACATGTCCAGAGTAGAATGACCTGGTCTGAATCCAAATTGATGATCAGCGATCAAGCCATTGGAGAAGAGGAAGGATTTGATATCCGAAGCAATGATGGATTCCATGATTTTGCTGATAAATGGGAGCAGGCTGATTGGTCTTTAGTTGCAAGGATCTGTTTTTGCACCTTTTTTGTGTAAAGCGGTAATGTTTGCTGATTTCCAAGATGCTGGCAGATGACCTTGAGCAAAAGAGAGGGTGAAAAGAACAGAGGGGGTGAGATAGAGCGGCAGAGCAAGATTTTAGGACCCGTGGGCTGATGCCGTCTGGTCCAGTTGAAGAATCGGAGTCGAGGTTTGACAAAATCTTCTCCACCTTGTCAGGAGGAAAGGACACAGAGTCCAGGAGCAGTTGGGTTCGACTGGGAAAGGTGGGAACAGAGAGAGATGGGTTTGGGACACAAGATTTTGAGGCAAACACAGAGTTGAGGTATTCGGCTTTGTCACGTGCGGTGTCAACTATGTAGCCATTTGTGGTAAGGGAGGGGATGGAGGGGGAACAAACACCAGAAACGGATTTGACCAGACGCCACCAGGATTTGGAGGAAGGAGACAGGTTTGAGAGTTCAATCTTGAGTGTGGAGAGATAGTGCTTCCTGGCACTCCTGAGGGTAGACACACACTTGTTCCGAGCTTGGTGGAAGGAAATGAGATTGCCTTCAGTTGGATTTGACTTCCAAGAGGCAAAGGCAAGTTCAGGGCAACTGCCTCACCACAAGATTCAGTGTACCATGGACGGGATGAAGGGTATGACAACTGAAGACGAGATGGGATAAATCTGTGCATGAGAGAGAGCAGTTTGCTTTCTAAGAATTCCCAGGAAGAATTGATGTCAGAGGCAGTAGAGATGGGAGACCAGTCCAGATGATTAATGGCTGCTTGCAGACCGTGCCAGTCACCCCTAGTGAAATGCCAGACTCGACGGCGCTGAGGAGGCTCTCTGAGAATGGCCAGAGGGATGTCCACTTTAACAAGCACATGATCAGAAGAACCGATTGGAGCAGAAGAAGAGCAGCAGACATTTGCAGGGAAGTTTGTCATAACCAAGTCTAGAAGAGAAGATACTCCATTGACTGAGATCCGGGTCGGGAAATTGACAGATTGTGTCAGTCCCAATGAGTCACAGACGTCCTTTGCTGAGGTGCCATGGCTGGTGAGAGAGGAACCCACACCCAGCCAGCTGGCATGATGACAGTTGAAGTCACAACATATGAGGAAGAGACAGTTTAGATGAGTTGATAGAAGTTGGTCCATGTTGTCACTTGTCAGACAGCGAAATGTAAATGGAGTCATCACTGTTTGGAGGACGGTACAGAACAATATGAACAAAAGGTGGGAGTGGAGAGGAAGCCGTAGCCAGATGTACTCCTGGGGGTGGGGTGGAGAGCGGGCAGTGCAAGGAGAGTGAGGAAGAGAGTTTTTGATACAGATAGCCACCCCACCACCAGGACGAGGCTCAGGTCTATCATACCGGAGGAGGGAGTAACCAGGAAGAGATATTAAGGAATCAGAGACATCTTGAAGGAGGAAGGTTTCTGTTAAGCAGATCAAGTCTGGATTGTCAGAAGCAACCTGAATGGAGAGATCAATCAGGTTTGAGTGAAGGCCCCGGATGTTTTAGGTCCATACCGTTAATGAGGAGAGAGGGGGAGCATCGAGTGCAGGACAGGGGAGGGGAGGGGTAGGGTCAGAGGAAGGATGAGAGGGGGATGTAGGGAGAGCAGTTGATAGTGTGTCAGAGATTACAGAAGAGTTACACGAGAGGGAAGGATGAGGAGGACGAAAGGTTTGATGGTGATGGGATGAGGCACAGTGAGGAGTTGTTTGAGGGGGGCAGAGGAAAGTAGAAGGTTGGGGGACGTGGAGGTATGAGATAAAAGGGAGACAAAGTGGGGAGGAGGCAGCTTTGAGGAGGAGGTGGGAGGGGGGGAGAATTTGGGAGGGATGGTTGGGGGGAGATTTGAAGGGGAGGGGTTGGGGGGTAGTTTTGAATGGGAGGGGCAAGGGGGGAGTTTAGGAGGGGAGGGGCAAGGGGGGAGATTTGGAGGGGAGGGGCAAGGGGGGAGTTTAGAAAGTGGATGATTAATGAAAGACGAACATTTATAACAATTTGGGTTTGTTGTGATTTTCAAGCTAGCTATCCATTTAAGAATGATAGAGGAGGGGTGGAATGAATGTGAATTTAGAGCATGTAGTGATTTCGAGTTATAAGAGATTGAATATTTTTTTGAAATGGAATGAGTTTGAGAGGAAATTGAAAAAAGCCTTTTAAATAGGAAGAAAAACACTGTGTTGTAATAAACCACTGAATAAAACACTACAGGGGAAAGTTTAAACATATTTAAACAGAATCGTGAAGAACAATCTAATATTCACAAAAATACCAACGGGGAGAGGGATAACCACAAGTCATGTGAACAGGGCAAAAGGTGGAAGGCAAGGAGATAATGGGGGTGGGGCGAGACAGCGCACCTGGGCAGAAGCACAGGATGGGGACAACTTCACACGTGGAGAATGGGAAATAAATGTTGTTGTTTTTTTTGTTGTTTTTTTTGTTTGTTTGTTTGTTTTGGGGGGGGGGGGGGGAGTTAAAACGTTCGACAAAGAGTAGATGTACGGGGAAGTTTGGAGGAGAAAGGGAAATCTAAAAACCTAGCAAAAACAGCGAAGGAAGAAACAAACTTCGACGGGGGACAGGGGAAGCCTGAGGCTGCAAGGCCGCAACACGCGCGGCAAACAGAAACGATTAATTTATGAAAGATCAACACCGAGAAACTTCAAAAAGGGACACACTATAGGTTCACACACCGAAAGATAAATACAGTTTCGACAAAATACAATTGTAAACAATGACTTTACTTTGAAAACGTGGAGAACGTGTGCAGCTTTGAAAATCCCTGCCGTCGTCTCCAAGATCTCGCGAGATCTCGCGAGATATCTCACAGCCAATGATGATATCTCACAGCCAATGATGCTATCTCACAGCCAATGATGATATCTCACAGCTAATGATGCTACCCCTCAGCCAATGATGCTACCTCACAGCCAATGATGCTATCTCATAGCCAATGATGCTTCCCCTCTACTGTTGGTTTCATAATTATCTCTGCCACCAAAGGTGGACGGAGGTTATGTTTTGACCCTGTCTGTCTGTGAGCAGGACATCTCAAAAAATTATGGAAAGATTCGGAGGAAAGTTGGTGGACACATTGGGGGGTATGACAAGGACGAATTGATTCGATTTTGGTGAAGATCCAGATCTGAATACGAGAATTTTTATAAAGTGATTCTTCACCATTGAGTGATAGGGCCAAAAACGATATGGAGCACCATATATCAAAAGGTCATGGACGGATTCGGATGAAATTGTTGGTCAGGTTGGGTGTTTGACAAGGACGAATTGATTAGATTTTGGTGAAGATGAAGTGATTCTTCACCATTGAGAGATGGGGCCAAAACCGTTATACAAAAAATTGTGGGTCCACGGATTATGACAAAACCTGGTTGGATGAGTTGGGTATGTGACAAGAACAAGCTAATTAGATCTTAGTACGTGACACGGACGAATAGTCAGGATGCAGATCCGGCGTATCAGTGGGATGCAAAATATAAACTGTTTAACCTGGCGGAGGTATTCGCTCTTCCAAGTGCCGTTCTAGTTTGTTCATCTTTGATCTCATATATTGTGGAACAGGCTTACTTTCTGGCCATACTCATTCCTGTTTTTATTTGCCAATTTCTGATCAAAAGAACAAATCTTAATGCATGACCCATTGCACATGTAGGATAAATGCTGCTTTCCTTCTTGCTGTTAATAGCCATGTCCTCCACCTTGTCCACAGTGTCTGTGATTTTCTTGTGGATCTTGAGGTTCATAAATGGAGCCCAATTTGCAACCATTTCATGCATCTGAAACCCTTCTCTTCATCTTTAATCCTTCTGCCTTTCTATTTCTACCTCCCTTCACTCTCGTACTTTACCATGCCCCGCACTTGTTTTTACACCACTCACCCTCACTCACCCAAACCATCACCATTGCTCCGTGTGTTTATCAGTGATCCCATCCACCAGAGTCTGTGCTTTGCACTCTTCCACCTTAACCCCCCACAGTAGCTCAAAATCTGCACCCCTCTCTGTAACTACATATGTTTTTCCTGTGTAGTGTATTCTCCTTAATTCTGCCATTTGGATGCTGTGCGTGTGAGTTGGCACAACACATGTTTTCTACTCATGTTGTTAAATCTTTCCCTGATGAATTCACATCAATCTGATCTCTGTAGCAGTTTTTTTTTTTTTGGTTTGTTTTTAACTTTAATCCATGATTTCATCAGCTTCGAACTTGGCTGACATCACTCCTAACCAAAAGAGGGTGCAAAACCTGATTCATTAAATTACAAATCACCCTGCCTTCTTACAGCCATAAACAATGTAATAACATCCAGATAAATCAACAACATCATCATTTCTCATCACTGACCCTCCAGATTGGTTTTCATAATGGGAATGACTCCTTAGACCATGAGTGAAGAGAAATGCCAGTGGGGCATTGCTGTGTCTCTGGACTTATCTTTTGCCTTTGACACTGTTTAGGATCTTTTTCCATTCACCAACTCTTTCACATTCAAGTCTGTTCTGGCTTGCTGACTTCACGCATGAAAACAGTCTTGCTCTTGAATATATCCTTCATATTCTCTTCCTAGTTACGCTGTCGTCTGATGCTGATGTTTGTAGATATGACACCGCATGGACACAATGTGCCGGTATTCTGGGTAATATTTCATTGTTGCTTTATTCTAGAGAGTTCAAAAAACACCTTACCCTGCGCATTGTTCAATTGCATAATTCAATTTAAAGAAAATATTGATTTTATAGGTTGTATAAAAAATTCCGGAAGTTTACCACCGTTGTGCAGTGTCTTATACACCAGCTTATTAGTCCCCTACCGGTGTACACCGGAGGGGACTATAGGTTTGCACTCAGTCCCTCCGTCTGTCCGTCTGTCAGTGTCCGTCACGCAAAGAACAGTTTTCCGGACTTTTTTTTCTAAACTGTTAATGCTAATGATTTCAAACTTGGTACATGGTTTCCTCATGATAAGTTACAGATCAAGTTCGAACTTCACGACGTTTCGATCATTTTTGACAAAGTTATGGCACTTTGAACTTTGGTAATTTCCCCAACAGTTTTCCGGACGACAGATTGCCGGTAGGGGACACGTATTGCAGCACAATACTCAGAATGCTTGTTTAACATGTCTATGTACTGCAAAACTGAGGTTTTTTTGGAAGTGGTAAGAAGGTGATTTGTGTTCTACAGTGTCCAAGTACATAATTCAATTTAAATACTGGAACGGCACTCGGTAGAGTGCATACCTCCGCCAGGCTGAACAGTTTACATTTTGTATTTCACTGATAGAACGGATCTGGATCTGGACCTGAACTAAAATCTAATCAGCTTGTTCTTGTCACATAACGAACTCATCCACCTTGTTTTGCCATAACTCATCCACAAATTTTTGAGATATCGTGCTATATATCGTTTATGGTCCCATTTCTCAATGGTGAAGAATCAATTAGAAAATTAAAAAAAACTCTTGTATCTGGATCAAGATCCGGATCTTCACCAAAATCGAATGAATTCGTCCTTGTCACACACCAAACCTGTCTACCAAATTTTGTTCGAATCTGTCTGCAACCTGCTCACAGACAAACAGACAAATAAAAAAAGTTGTGCAGAGCACGATGCTTGCAAATCCCTAAAACAAATTTGACCTCAGAAATAATTGGTGGTTGATTTTAATGACCAGATATGCAAATCATCTTCAAATTCCAAGTCAATCAGATAAAAATTCACCATTTTATAAATCTGGCCTAGATGTTGTGACTAGGCATGGGCGATTCTTAAAATTTGAGAATCGATTCCGATTCCGAACTGCTGTCTCTATTCTGAAAGGAATCTATTCTGATTCTTCACCAAAATCTAATCAATTTGTCTTTGCTACACACCCAACCTGCTCAACTAGTTTCGTCTGAATCCATCTATAACTTTTTGAGATATCCTGCACAGAGACAAACAGGGGTTAAAGCATAACCTCCATCCATCTTCATTGGCAGAGGGAACTGAGAAGTAACTTCAGTGTAAAAATTTATGTTCATCAGTAAATAAAATCAGTGGCATGATTTATATTACAAGTCAGCAAATCAACTTCACTCTCCCCCTCGCAAGGCTTACCAGGAATGACTATGAGCAGGCTTGCTTTGTGTAATCCTGAATAAGTGCTTTTGGATGGCTGTTTCCGATTTGCCGATGATGGCGATTGATCTCGGTCACGTTTGGAATGACTTTCCATTCCACGACCATGAGCATCCCTTGGATGGAATGATTTCAGATGCTTATGCATTACAGATGTAGTTTTTTTTTGTTTGTTTTGTATACAGAATCGAGGCTCATGAAAGAGCTAACATTTATCACACAAAAAACTCACACAAAAACACAAAAAATCACACACACAAAAAAATGTTGACAAAAAATCACACACACAAAATCTGTTTATCACACAAAAAACAGACACACAAAGTATATAATAAGAGGAGCAGTAGACAAGATGGGGAGAGAAGGGGAAGCACACAAACACAACATTTGAGAGCAGGGACATCGGGAGATCTGTGGGAGGGAAAGGGTTTGGGGGGGGGGGGGGTGGGAGAAGTATAAAACACAAGGACACTGCAAGGACTTCGAGGAAAGAAGTCGGTATTTCACAAAAGTGGATCTGGGGTGAAATTGGCGGCTGTAGAAAAGATCAAGGTTTTGGATGGGGGAAGATAAGAGATGGTGGTGATCAATCAACTCTGTCACATTCATGCACATAGTTGACATGTAAGACAACTTATTGCTGCAGAGCATTGAACTTGCTTTGGATTTAAAATCTTGTTTGGTTTTTCAGGATTCTTTTCAAATCCAAAGAAGCCCCAGATCATGTTCGATGACATGATCATACCAGCTTTTCGAAGCAGATTTTGCTTTCTGACGATGTCCTCCATGTTCATTCCTAATTCCTAGTTTTGCAGCACAGAGAAAAAGCTAATGCCGTCCCATCCTGAAACACGGAAATGTTTCTCCGAAAGAAAAGATGAAGTAAAAGTTGCTTCAAATTAATCCAAATGTCCAGGAAAATTGTAAATTTTTTCAATTAAATAAAAAATTTTTTAACCTGGTTTACCTGGGTGCTGTATAAGGCAACAGAATGCTCGTCGATTGCTCCGAACTTTTTCCATTTGCTGTTAATAAATATTATTATTTTGGAATTTCACAATTTTCTACACAGATATAATAATAGGCTAATGCTGTCTATTGGATCCTGGCAGAAGTCTGACCCACATGCACACAGTTCATGAGTACATTTCTGCTGATTTTCGTCACATAAACAAACTAGATGGAGAAAAATGGACTTGTCTTTGTTTTGTAAAGAATAACAGGTGAAGCTTTTTATATAATTTGCTGAACCAACAAACGGATTCTCAATGGACGAAGTGAGACAAGGCATTGTAGAAATCGATTCTGGAGACTTTAAACCGTTACAAGCGGGTAATAGTTTCTGTATAATTTAGGGTTCAAATCCCGGTTCTGATGGTAGGAATCGATTTTAACCTGGCAATTGATTATTTTGCCCAAGCCTAATGTTGACCTTTTGACCTTTATACCTCAGAAACAATTGGTGCTTCAATTCAGTGACATGATATGCAAACCCTGTTCAAATTTCAAGTAAATTGGAAGAAAATTGAGGATTTTAGAAGTTGCACCTAACTTGTTGACCGTTGACCTATGTTGTTGACCTTTGATCTATGTTGACCTTTTGGCCTATGTTGACGTAAAAATAATTGGTGGTTGAATTCGGTGACATGATATGCAAACCCTGTTCAAATTTCAAGTAAATTGGAAGAAAATTGAGGATTTTAGAAGTTGCACCTAACTTGTTGACCTTTGACCTATGTTGTTGACCTTTGACCTATGTTGACCTTTTGGCCTATGTTGACGTAAAAATAATTGGTGGTTGAATTCGGTGACATGATATGCAAGTCCTCTTCAAATTTCAAGTCAATCGGATGAAAATTAACAATTTCAGAAATCTGGTCTATATGTTGACCTTTTGGCCTATGTTGACCTCAAAAATAATTGGTGGCTGAATTCACTCATGATATTGAAATCCTCTCCAAATTTCATGTCAATCGGATGAAACTTGATGATTTTAGAAATTTGATTAAAATTGTTGACCTTTGGCCTATGTTTTTTTTTTTTTTTTTTTTTTTTTTTTTTTTTTTTGTATACAATATCGAGGCTCGTGAAAGAGCGAAGACCTCAAATGACAACTATGTTGACCTTTTGACCTCAAAATCAATTGGCGTCTTGCTTATGAACAACTCCACTATTTGGAGAAGTTTTGATAAGATTGGTTTCAAATTGTGACTTGTAGGCGATTGACTTACAGATAGACAGAATGACAGACTCGAACAACCTATAGACAGTATTGCGAATTTTAGATTTCTCAAGTAACAAACAGACAGGCAGACAGGGATGAAAACATAACCTCCCACCCACCTTAGGTTGCAGAGGTAAAAATAAAGATTTTAAAGGTTGTATAAATACATTAATTCTGGCAGTTTGCTGCCATTGATGCAGTGTCTTATGACGCAGTGTCGTTGACACACCCCCTTATTTAACACGTTACATTAATTAATTATTCGTGCCTATTGTTGGTATCCTTTATGACATCCTAAAAAACAGTAAGTTTCCTGTTTGAAATGATTTTCAATCTTGTTTGACTGCCAGACAGGCAGACAGAGTAAAAACAAATAGCACCTGTGTCCGAAGGAAACGGTTCAGTGTGGCATTTTATTTTATTTCAGTTTGGCATTTTTAATATGAAATAGGCAAAGCCTAGAAATGAACGAAACCCTTTTGAATTACCCTTTAGAATTACAATTTAGAACCATTTCGATTTAGAACCCTTTCAATTTAGAACCCTTTCGAATTAGAACCTTTCAGAGTTACCCTTTGGAACCCTTTATAATTAAACACAGTGGGTGAGAGAGGTTTTTCTTCTTCATTTTTGACAATTATCTCTCAAAAATTATCTGCACAATTGGGTCAAATTCAGAGCCAAAGTTCTGCAAAACTACAGGTTTGTTCCTTTCCGATTCATGTTTCGATTCTGGTTCAAAATTTAACTTTCAATTTAAATTAAGTTGTTCCTCGATGATAAACTGATGTTTATACACTGATGGATGGACAGACAGACAGACAGAAGTGAACCATTTGCTTGACGCTGCTTTTCACTTTGCATGCTCTTGTTGCATATTCTTATTGATGATGTCCCAAGCAAGTGTATTCCAATAGTCGTACTATAGAGGAACTTTAAAGTACAGGACAGTACTATAAGGTACTAAAGTATTACATTTTAAATATGATAGTATAAATGTGGTACATTTTGTAGTTGTGCTGTAGTTGTACTGCAGTACAATTGTATGCCACTACTTCTACACTGGTAAATTGGATAAAAATTTTGTTGGACTTCCTTTCTAGTATATATAGTGTACTCTATGTAAAATGGCAACTTACTTCACTTCTCTACAATACAACTACAGATCTCAACAGTACCACTGTAGTTATACTTTAGTTAACTGTAGTACCATTATAGTCTTACAGCACATCACTACAGTATCATTGCAGCTTCACTCAACTCGTTGCAGTATTTTTTTTCACCACCTAAAACCCTCCCAGGAACACCCCCGATACAACCACCAATTTTAAACTCATTCTGTCCAGCGGTTTAAGAATAAACCCTCGCTGCTATCGCGTCTCTCCCTTTTGGTCAGACAAATGGTTAACGCACAAAAAGTCAGCTTCTCCTTGCTTCTCATGGGTGGTTAGTATACTTCAATCAACGTTGTGTTGATTTCATTCATTTGGCTCCTTCGTGACTTCTAACTGCTTTGAACCATCAATTTAATAGACAAATTATTTGAGGTTAATGGAAATTTTAATTTAAGATGTTTAACATTCTGGAAATAAAAAAATGATACAACACAAACTCATTATGTTGATATTTTGATTATAATAGTGTTTATTTTACATACCACTATTGTTCAGATGGATTTTATAACGACATTGTATTTATTTATTTATTTTTGCTTTAAATACAAGCTTCTAAGGCTCATGCATTTGTACATATAATAGCTGCAGGGCAAGGATATATCACCACCAAACGGTGTGGCCTACACAGTGCGTCACCAAGACTGATGCCACCAAGACTGATGCGTATACTGTATTTATAATTTATGTAGAACGAGCGAGGTACCTGTGCTACACATTGGTGGAGGCCAAAATCTCAACAAAACAAAACGTTTATAAAAATTTTATGAAAACATTACCTTGAAGGAGCTGTGCTCCAACTCGAATCGAAAGAATGGACGCGACAAAAAGCTGGAATTCGTCCGAGTTTCTTTATTGCATCAAATCAACTCGGGTAAACTGAAAAGCCCGTTTATCGGGCAGCATTATATACAAGCACTCGAATATCTCATGCCGGAGCGTTTGCCCTTAAAAGGCGCGACTGGGCGTGTCCGGGAGACCTGGGCGAGTCTGGACATGCCCGGGAATGGCGAGACTGGGTGTCGCCGGACGGGCCGGGCGACCGGGCGTGCCTGGACATGCCCGGGAACGGCGAGACTGGGTGTCGCTGGACGGGCCGGGCGAGCCCGGGAAAGGCGAGTCCGGGCATGCCAGGGAAAGGCGAGACTGAGCGTCTCCGGGCGGTCTGGGAGAGCCCGGCACAGCGATCGCTCCGTGTTTGCATCCTCGGCAGGTGTAAGGCGATTGTGTATGTTCAGCGGCAACCGCTACAACCTAACCAGAACGGCACTCGGTAGAGAGCATACCTCCACCAGGTTGAACAGTTTATGTTTTGTATCCCACTGATAGGTCATATCTGGATGCGGACCTTAACCAAACCATAACCGGCTTGTTCTTGTCACAAACCCAACCTGTCCACCAAATTTTGTGCGAATCCGTACACAACTTTTTGAGATATCGTGCTATATATCCGTTTTAGCCCTATTATCTCTTAATGGTGAAGAATCACTTTAAAAAATTCTGAGATCCAGATCTGGATCCAGATCTTCACCAAAATATAATCATGTCATCAGTGTCACATACCCAACCTCTCCACCAAAGTTCGTCCGTATCTGTCCACAACGTTTTGAGATATCCTGTCCATAGATAGACAAACAAACAGACAAGCAGACAAAGAGATAGTGGTGAAAACATAACCTTAATCCACCTTCGATGGCGGAGGTTACCAGTGAATGTTTCCACATATGGTAAATGGTGAAACTTCTTGTGCGGAACCCATGAATTAGTTTGCATGTGGAGAGAGAGAGAGAGCAGCTTCCTACCGGTGCAAACTCAAAATTCAAACAAAAATCCAAAAATTTTTGTCACTGAGCGACACATCGTATAATGTCAAAGTGGTTTTTTTTTTTGAAGTTTTTTTTTTTACAATACTATTAAAAATGAAAAGTTTAAATGTCTTGAGTCAATAAGTATTCAACCCCGTTGCTCTGACATTCCAAATTGAGCTCAGTTGCATCCAATTTCCTTTGATCATCCTTGATATGTCTCTACATCTTGATTGGAGTCCATCTGTGGCAAATTCAATCGATTAGACATGATTTAGAAAGAAACACACCTTTCTATATAAAGACCCACAGTCGAAAGTACATGTCAGAGCAGAAACTCTAGCATGAGGACCAAGGAACTGTCTGTAGAAATCCGATATAGAATTGTGAGGAGGCCTAGATCTGGGGAAGGGGATAAAACAATTTCTAGAGTGTTGAATGTTCCTAAGAGCACAGTGAACTCCATCATTAGGGAATGGAAACAATATGGAAGTGCCCAGACTTCCTAGAGCTGGCCGTTCGACCAAACTGAAAAACCAGGCAAGAAGCACCAGGCACCTCGGTTAGGGAGGTAGCCAAGAACCCAATGACCACTTTGACAGAACTACAGAGTTCCTTGGCTGAGATGGGAGAACCTGCCGGAAGGACAAGAGTCTCTGCAGCACTTCACAAATCTAGGCTTTATGGGAGAGTGGCCGGATTGAAGCCACTCCTGCGAAAAATGCACATGACAGCATGGGGAGCAGAACTCCTCAGACTTGACTGAGGGTGAGGGGTTCCAGAATCGAGATCGCAAAGTGGAAGCCACGCTCATCCAGGCAACACCATGCCCCCATACCACCAATGCCTTGCCCCTCCACCAAGTCCTCCCTCCTTTCACCCCAGTGCCTGGACGATTTCCACAAACTGGGTGAACCTGAAACAACTTTGTGGGTTTGCAATCAACTCTCTCATTGTCTTGTGAATTCCCCAGTCTATCTGCTGTTGTACGAGTGAAGGCCTTAAAGGGGACCCCGAACGCTCAGACCACCTCGATGCTAATCTATCCCTTGATACCCTACAAAATAGATTTCCGATTTATAAAGTGGGTAATTTTGAGATTAAAAATTGAATTCTTCTTCTTCACAATTAGCCATGATGTCGCACCAGGAAGTCGATCGTCAATTCCGTGCTGTCTACAGGTTACATTGCGGTACAATTACACTAAAGCGCCCAATTAAACTCAATTAATCTTCGTCTGAAAGGCTCCATGATTCTCCCGAAAGTATTTACATCACAAATTTTGTCTCCCATAGTTTCTTTGAAATCCCACTGATCAGTTTCAACATACTGAGAACCCTCAGAGTTGCTAATGACGGTGGAAACAGTATCGGAATCTGACCTGGACATGCACGGTTTCCCTATGTAAACCCTATTTGGATCAAGGTGGATTATGAGTGCGACATCCATGGCAAAATCGACACTTTAGGGATTTTTTCGACACTTTGTGATTGGCAAAAAATGTTTTCCTTCAAATTAGACAGTGATTAATGATTTTCGATGGTTTTGAGAAAAAGAAATTCTTGCGCTTGGGTTCCCCTTTAAAGGACTTAGTTAATTAAACAATATCCGGTCGTTTGTTTGGTTTGTGGGCGCACATGGGGTTTTATTCATTGTTAAACTGTTTTGATTTTTTTTTTGTATTCCCGCCCTTCTGGCTATACAATACACGTTACAAACCTGACTTGGTCTCCTGGTGAATCCTGTTTGTAAGGTCGGTTTTGTCTGGTGGTTGAATCATTCAGTTAAAGGCTAATTGATTGCGGTTAACACGCATCATGTGAGTCGGTTGCTTGGCCAAATATTAAGATCAGTCACGTGATAGGTATGCAGCGCGATCCTCGCCCGCTTTGGGGACTTCATTCTGTACGGTACTTCACCTCTGGTGAAACTGCCAAAACCAAGACTCTCTGCTCACCTTCATTCTTTCATTCCACTTTTATCCTGCCTCTGGAACAAACTCCCTCACTCTCTTCAATCCCACTCCTCCCTCCAGGTCTTCAAAACAGCTGTTTACCACCATCTATCTTCCCCCATCCAAAACCTTGATCTTTTCTACCCCCGTTAATTCACCCCAGATACATTTTTCTGAAAAACCGACTTTCCTGGAAGTCCTAGCAGTGTCCATGTGGTTTTTTTTTTTAAACCTCTCCCACCCCCCCCCCCCCCACTTCCCATGCCTCCTCCCCCCAAGCCCCCCCTCCCACAGATCTCCTGATCTCCCTGCTCTCAAATGTTGTACTTGTGTGCTTCCCCCTCTCTCCCCATCTTGTCTCCCGCTCCCTTTATTTCGTCTTATGTGTCCGTTTTTTTTGTTTGTTTTTTTTGGCATTAATGTTAGCTCTTACAGGAGCCTCGATCTTGTATACAAAAAAATACGGTAAAGCGTTTGTCAGATGTGGTTACAATAGGATGTCCCTGAGGCGGGTGACGTTGTGGTCATTTTGACATGACTCACTGGATTCGAACCAGGATACCGGAACGGTTTGATGACCATAAAAATATTATTTATTGTGAACTGGAGTTATCAAGTTTCTCTTTTCAATTAGTGACATAATAATTTTAATAAGCAATTAAATACTAGAATAATAATTAATAAACGATCCAAATTTTGTCATTTCCAGAGCTATTTATCGCAGTGAATAAAGAGAAAGTAGTCAGGTACAGCAGTATCCTCAAGGTCTGATTTCCAAATTCCATGCTCTGCTGCCATGGGACTGTGTCCTTGTGTGTTATACCGCATCCATGCTATATATATATATATTGTTACGGAACCCAACATCGGCCTCTGTTCCCCTTATCGAGGGGGGATTAATCCCCTCGCCTATGACTGGCCGACGTGGTCCCTGACGCTGCACAGCTCCCTCCGGAGAGGTAGGTGCGCAACCCCGTTCGCGACCGCGGACAGATAGTAATTGCCGAGCGGTTTAGTAACCGCGGCACGAACTGTTAACAAGCACTGACCCGATCCTTAACATTGGCCAAATCGTGCCACAGGTATTCAATGAGGGAAAAGACAAGGACGAAACAGATGTAAAGGAAAGAAGAACAAAGGTAGGAAATACAAATATGATTTATTACTAATATGTACACAATTAAAGAAACCAAGGAGAAGGAAGGATAATAAAATAAATACAGAAGGATGGAAGAACCAGAAGGACACAGTGCAAATATTAGCTTACCTACTGCAGTCTTACTTCAACCCAGGGACGAGACAAAAGATAGACTACAAGCACACTTACACGGGGGATGATGACAGGAATGGCAGGAGGTGGATGGCTGGAGGGAGAGGAAGGTTCAGCTGGAACCGGAGCACGGTCGGGCCGGGAGTGAGCAGCCGCCGCCCTTTCTCGATCGGCGCGTTCAGCAGCCGCCGTTCCTTCGCGGCCACGGTCGAAACTGCCGTCAAAGCCCCGAAGCTGCGGTCGTTCAAAGCTGCGATGGTTCCAAAGCTGCGTGGTGGATTCAAAGCTGCCTGGTGGAGTCAAAGCTGCGTGGTGGAGTCAAAGCTGCATGGTGGAGTCAAAGCTGCGTGGTGGAGTCAAAGCTCATCTCTTGTGGGGGCGTTGCGTGACGGGCTCGCTCTCTGACGCATCTCTTACGCAATCCTTCCCCACACCCTTTTATAAGGCCCGTCGCGATCAAGCCGTGCCGCGCCCGTGATGGTGTCTCACCAGCCCTGATTGGCTGGTGGGGGCTTGCTGGGCTCCACCTTCTCATGACGAGTGGAGGGCAACGCCCTTCTTCCCCGAGACGGAGCACATGGCCAATGGCGGCAAATGCTGAAAACCACCCAATGCAGTTGGCAACGGAGGCTTTGGGAATGGGGGCTTTGGGAATGGAAGGGAGCTACCTTATGTCATCTGGTGCAATGCAGTGTCAACTAGTGGGAACAGAGCCTTCAACTACATAGAATAAGGAGATAACTACTTAAAAGGGAAATCTATGATTTGCTACATGATTGTATATGGACTAACTAAGGGACGACCTTTGACCTTTACACACAACACGGAGGGTGATATTTACACACACAAAAAACACAATTCTCAAATCCACAACAATATGCATATATGTCAGAGTGCACATGATATCATCAGCACGTATGGTAAAATGCAACGAAAGAACCCTGTTAGACCATTCACCGCAGGGTTAAAGAGCACAGAAGTACGAGCGAATGGCTCTCGTGGCAGTGCAAAAACATTACGGGAAAGACTCACTGGTTTCATCTCCATTGCTTTTGTAAATGTATTTCCCATTTTGTGCCATTATAAATACTAGGGCATGCCCGTACTATATCTATATCTAAAATTATATCCCCCCCTCTATTTACATGAAATGGTTTGGTCCAAAGCGAACGGCTTCCGGAGTTTGGTAAAGAAATCGCCATCGCGTGCACAAACGCGCAGGAAAGCGAATGAATCGCAAAATCGTTTTTATTAGTTTTAAAACATAGTTTAACGCCAACATAGTTTGCAAACGTGAAATAAATGAATACGCTCTCAAATGTGCCATCCGAGGCAGAGTGTGTCCGCCACGTTCGGCACACGCGATAGTTCGCTGCTCTCTGATTGGTTGAATCGTTTTTTGGACATAGCTCGGTAAGTAATTGTCCGATTAATATGAAACCTTGAAAAGGCACATCCTCGGGTCCCCAGCAATATACCTGGCAAGTTAAAAGTATATCGGACCCGTGGTTGTCGAGAAACAGCGGTCACAGACAAACAAACGTACAGAGATTACTGGAATTATAGATAGATGGTTTATGTATGTACTAAGCTACTTTCGTTCACAAATGTAATCTTGGACAACCCAGGATCGGATGACTCCTCTGCGATGATTGGGTTATCTATGCCTGTGCAGAACAAATCCTTGAGGCTGAATGGGAATCTATGTATAAAACGAAAGATCTATGCTGTTTTGAAGTTGAATATTATCCTTCAATCATGTTGTTTGTCCTTTGTTGCTGCAATTATATAATTTTGGAACATATGACTAATGTCCTGACATCACTAATGGAAGAAGATAATTGGCTATGAAATATTTATGACTTGATTCAGACAAAAGTTTAATTTTGTAGAGCCAGATGATGTTTAAAACTTATTACCGACGTAATTTGTTGTGGCAATTGACAAATCGCTGGGTTATCAAGTCCATTACGCAGCGCGTGCATTTTTAATGCATTGAAATATGAAGGAACAGGAAATGACGTATGACGTATGTCTGTGAACAACTTTTATTTCTGCCTCTTGAACCCTTCTGCACTAAATCAAAACTGTTTTCTTCTTCTGCTCTTCCACCTTCCCCGTCTATGTATCATCGCTCATCCACGTCACATCAGAAGGGCAGCCCATACACGCCGTTGCTTTCTCGAAGTGGTACCGTGCAGAGCCTGACTGCTATCGACCGCCTGTGCCCATCGCATCGGCAAACTTCTTTCACTTCACCTGCACGTCGGGCAGTGCGTACCCAGTCTCTAGAGCATATCGCACCCTCATCTGTCTGGAGCCTCAGTGAAGAGCCGTGGAACTACCCCCCTAAAATGGCACCTGAGATGAGGAAACCTCAGGTATGAATATGGAAAAAGATTAAAAAACATTTTTCTTCAGTTTCACGCTTTCATAATCATAAATACATAAATAATCTAGAATTCACATAATGTGACAGGGGTGGGGAAAGGAGAAGAAAATAGAAGTAGTGTGGAACAAGTGTTGAATGGGGACAATGGCCACATTCAAGATTCTAAAGTGTATTTAATAATTTGCATAACTTAGTTATTGAGGTTTACATCCTTCCACCTCCCCAAGCTGGCGGGATGGCCTTACAGGTACGCACACTCACCTCTAAGCTCTCCATCCTGGGTTCGCATCTCTGCCCAGCTATAAACTATCATCCCGGTGTTTCACAGGCAGGATGATTCATCAATGTGTGTGCCGTCCCTCAGATGGACGTTAAACTGGGTGTCTCATCTGCCAGCATTAGTCGGAGGAAGTTAAAGCTCCCGTGACACTGTGACAGTGTCCTTCACGATGAGTAGGCAAGCTATCATCGGCACTATGGCCAAATTCCTGCCCTAACTTTAGCCGCACATCAGGCCTTCTAAGTCAGTTTGTGAAAGACTTTGGTCAAGTTTGCCGCGGCCAAACCCACAAGAGCATGGGAATAATTATGGCCATTAAAAGAAGAATAATCTTTCCCCATCTTTCTCTCCATCTTTCTCCCCCTCCCCCCAAGAAGTGCCCTCTTCATGAGATACATGGAAAGATCTTTAATATCCACAAAAAATGTGCAGGCGAGGTTCAGGTAACCCCCCCAGGTTCACAGCAATTGAGTGAAGCATCAGGTCCTTCACCAACTCAACCGTTGAGGCATTCTCACTCTGAGGTAATCCCTTTTGCTGTTTGTTAACTTTTCTGGGTCGTGTCAACCAGTTACAGCCACCTCAGTCTTACTTTTTGGTTCTTCTGCAAACAGAATGCAAACGTTAAACAAAAGCAGCGTAATACAGGGATTGCAAACCCACAGTGGAGAGAACAACGTCACAGGGAGCAAATGGGAATGCGCTGGAGGGATCTCGATGCTATATCGGCAACTGTGCATGTTTGTGTGTGCCGTCATGCTGTTACTGAATGGGAAGCTTGGAGGGAATTGTATGAATTCATGATCGATGCCAACATGTTTTCATCCTGCAGACCAAGCATTAGTGTTTTATTTTGAGCCACTTCTTTTTGGTGATGGGAGTTGGGAAGCTATAATTGCAATTAAAACCCCAAAACAATTGGTTCATCTGTCTGCTTAAGTGATTTTTGAATTGCTCCCCAGGTGCCGAGCAGTGCTTGTGTAAGCCATTTACCTGCTCTGACATTACCTTGCTTCCCATATGATTTCACTGCTGATTTTAGGGTACATTTGTAAAACCCAGGACCACTCAGCTCTGCACAGTGTTTTTTTAATCGCTTTACCGACCACAACTAGAAAGGTAGCTCACCGTTATCAGGATAAAGATAAAGTCAGGTTCACTACGTTAACAAATATAATTTCGTTCAAAATTTTGGGAGATTAGCAAACCTGTACATTTTTGGAATCATCAGAGCATGGAGAATCTGAAAATCAATGTTGGCATTTGCAGACACCTGCATGGCCGCCATTTTGGATTTTCAAAATGGCCGCCATAAAATACATATTTTGCGCTATCTCGGCTTCTAGTCAACCAAGAAACTTAATTAAATATGCTAATCCTATGTTTTCTAGGTCAAGGAATCCAATAAAGGCCTCAAAATAGTGCTCAGGATTATAGAAAAGCAACAAACAAAGGTAATTGAAAACCATTGTCTCTATATTTGTGATATAACTGTATTACATAATACATGATATTGCAAGTCCTTTGAAGTTATAGGTATGGGTTTATAAAGCAAGAAAGCAGCCTTGTTAGTATCAGATTGAACTATAAGTCCTATACACAGGATCTACTGGGTCTATACCGTTCAGGATTATGCTTTTACAGATCTTCATCACTGTCCTGAGTGTCATCTGGAAAGTCCTAAAAGTGAAGCAAGTGTTAGGATTAGAAGTCTAATGATCCCACCAATGGTTTTCTTGACCCAGAAAACATAGGATTAGCATATTTAAACGAGCATTCTGAGTATTGCGCTGCAATACATGTCCCCTACCGGCATTGGGTATCACTGTCATAGAAGACAGTATTATGACTTACCGTACTCCAAATTATAGTCCGGAAAACTGTTGGGGAAATTCCCAAAGTTCAAAGTGCCATAACTTTGTCAAAAATGTTCCAAACGTCGTGAAGTTCGAACTTGATCTGTAACTTATCATGACGAAACCATGTACCAAGTTTGAAATCATTACCATTAATAGTTTAGGAAAAAAGTCCGGAAAGCTGTTCTTTGCGTGACGGACTGACAGACGGAGGGACGGAGTGCAAACCTATAGTCCTCTACGGTGTACACCGGTAGGGGACTAATAAGATTCTAGGTTGACTAGAAGCCGAGATAGTGCAAATTATGTATTTTATGGTGGCCATTTTGAAAATCCAAAATGGCGGCCATGCAGGTGTCTACGCAAATGCCAACAATAATTTTTGGATTCCTCATGCTCTGAATATTCAAAAAATGTAAAGTTTTGCTAATCTCCAAAAAATTTGAACGAAAAAGCATAGTGAACCTGACTAATAGCAGCTTTCCATAAACACCTTTCTGTACAGTGAAATGACGGTGAGATATAAAAGAAAAATCATTCATTTGCTGATAGATTTTGGACCATGTGATCATGTCGAGGCAATTGAACACGGGAAGGATATTTATCTCCACCATCTAAAGTGGACGGAGGTTATGTTTCCACCTCTTGTTTGTCTCTGTCTGTTTGTGTTTCTCTGTCTGTTTGTGTTTCTTTGTCTGTCTGTGAGCAGGATAAAAGTTACGGACGGATTTGGACAAAATTTGTTCGTCAGGTTGGGTGTGTGACAAGAACGAATTGAATCGGTTTTTGATGAAGATCCGAATCTGGATCCAGATACTAGAATTTTAAAAGTGATTCTTCACGCTGTGCTTTGGCACATGGCGAGTTTACTCTTTTGAAGGATAACTCTTGTTCAAATGATAATCGTCATTGTTAACATTTGTAGCTGACTGCAGGTATATCAGACGGTGGATTGAGCAATGGTATTGGCTGACATCCAGTATAACTCATGTTGAACTGTGCCTAATGAATGCAGGACTGCAAGTTGGCATTCTACCAAGCCACATTCAATGGCTTTAAACTCGCAACTGCAACAGGCTGTTTATTGTGGCAACAAAATCAATGCACAGATTAATTTATTTATTTTACAACATTTATTCACACTCCATGCCATAATTTTGCTTTGGCCTGTTGAACTATCCAAATGGTCTCTTGAGTTTTGAAAATTCAGATATTTCGAAAAGGCTCCTTACTTTCAATAACGTTAATTTCACCCATATCATGATGTCTGTCTTCATGTTTCATGACGAGGGATCATGAGAAGTCTAGTCTGCATTGAATGCCAGTGCATGACCATCAACTCCCCTTCAAGTCCATTAATGGTGTTAATGTCTGTAACCTTCCCCACATTATTTCCTCCACACCCGTGTCCTCACACCCCTTCCCCTTCTCCGTGTTCCCTCCATGTCATGTCTCCCTCTCAGCATCCCCCATGCCTCACTCCTCCCAACTTCCTTCTCACCCACTCCCTCCCATCTTTCCAATCACCCTGTACTCTCCCTTCTTCCCCTCTCCCTGCTCCCTCTCAACTTTCTTCTGTCCCCAACCCCTCTCAGCTTCCCTCTTGCCCCACCCCCTCTTAGCTTTTCTCTCAACTCCCTCCCCCCCCCCCCCCTTAAGCTTCCCGCTCGCCCCACCATAGTCCCTTCCACTAACCCCCTCTCCACGTTCCCAACCCCTCTCAACGTTGCCTCACTATCTCTCCACATTTGACCAGCCCCTTTCCACATTCTTCCCCTGCCAACAGCCCCTCCTCCCTTGGTCATGAACTGTGGGAACCTCCAACATCTGAGGCCTATGCTCCAATCTTGTAGACCTCTCAATCCAGGCCTCTGCTGATAAACCAGACATTACCTGCTTAACAGAATCCTTCCTCTCACAGGATGTCCCTGACTTATTCTTGTCTCTTCCTGGCTATTGTCTCCTCCTGTTCGATATGACTGAACCACATCCCAGTAGCAAAGTTGCAGTCAAGGCCTCCATTTCTCACTGTCCATGTACTACTCTTATGCCTCCAAACCCCCAAGAGTACTTTTGGCAGTGCCTTCCCCTCTGCTCCACCCCTTATGTGTCTATGTTCTGTATCATCCGCCTAACAGTAGTGACTCCATTTATCTTTCTTCCAACATGGACCAAATTTTAATCACCCATCACAACTTCCTCTTCTTCATTTGTGGTGATGTCAATTGG
The DNA here is from genome assembly GCF_964187855.1 of Myxine glutinosa. Taxonomy (NCBI): domain Eukaryota; kingdom Metazoa; phylum Chordata; class Myxini; order Myxiniformes; family Myxinidae; genus Myxine; species Myxine glutinosa. The sequence continues at coordinate 117,078,405 of NC_136270.1, forward strand.
TATGGAAATCCTCTCTTTTGGACTTGGTAATGACCAACTTTCCTGCTAATGTTTCCTGTTCTTCCATTATCCCATTTGGTTCATCTGATTACGTGCTTGTGAGAGTCAACATATTTCTGGCTATGATCAGAGAGCCGTCTCCATCTCTGCAATCCTTGCAGTTCACTCAGGCTTGGCTGGCAGGGAATGCAAGCTGCCATCTCACTTAAAGACTCGTCTCTTATCTAAGCCACCCTTTCCACGAATGTGGCCTGGGAATTCTTCCACAGAAATCTGCTCTGTCTTACGTACAGATCCATGCCATCTTATCTATAGTTATCATAGTCACCCTCTTGCCCATGGTACACCGAATCCTGCGGTGAGGCAGTTGCCTTGAAAGAACTTGCCTTCTCTTTCTGCAAGGCAACTCTGACTGAAGGCAAACTCAGTTCATCTCAAAAAGCCCCCAACAAGTGTATGTCCACTCTCAGAAAACAACATCTGGCCAACCTCAAGGCTGAACTTTCAGACCAGTCTCTTTCAGACCAGTTTCAGACAATATATCATTCACAATATATGGCGAAGAATCACTAAAAAATTATTGTATTTGGATCCGGATCTGGATCCAGGTCTTCCTAAAAATTGAACTTGTCACATTCCAAACCTGTCCACCAAGTTTTGCCCAAATCCGTCTAGAACTTTTTGAGATATCCTGCTCACAGACAAACAGGCAGGGGTCAAAACATTAAACCTCCATCCACCTTTGGTGACAAAGGTAATTAGCCTCCAAGGCAGGCCCAATGCCTCGGTATTCTCTGGAGAACCAAGTCCATTCTGAACCAATCAGAGTTCATTACAGTGTATATGGCCTCCATCCGAAATATATTGGATTGTGCGTCCCCACTCTGGGCTGGTGCAACTGCTTTCTATTTTGCTCCCCTCTTGGCAATAGAGTACAAAGCTCTTTATTTTCTTAGCATATCTTCGCAAAAGGCTGACTCCAAGAACTGCTTCTCGTCCAATGTAAGCAGGTCAATGAATTATGTTTTAGATCACCTATCACAACACTTCTGGCCACAGTCCTCCTGCTCTCTCATTCCTCCATCCTCCCTGAACTTTCTCTGGTCACATGTTCTTCCAGAATCTCACACTTGGTTACCCTAAGTTGTAAGCTGAATAGTCACACCTCCATTCCTTCATCCCTCTGTTCTCTCATCTGTGGAATCGACTGCCTGTGTTTTTGTCTTGTGCTCCTCTCTCAAGTCCTTCAAAAGTGTCATCTATTGTCACCACCAACCACCAACTCTCACCCTCCCTTTCTTATACTTTCTGCCACAAATCCACCCATGCAATGTCTTTGACTTCCCATTATCTCCATATAATCTGATAGGCTGCTGCCCTCTGTTGTTTCCCTCCTCAATAAGCCAGGAGTTCTGTAAGCAATAAAACAATGCTCCTTCAGTAAATTTCCGATGTGCAGGTAGGTAGGCATGTATGTGTATATATATATATATATATATATATATATATATATATATATATATATATATATATATATATATATATATATATATATATATATATATATATATATATAATCGTTAGATTAAATAAGACGCGGACGTAGCTTCAGGACGTCGATCTTTAATTGTCGACAAGCTTTCGACCAACAAAGGTCTTCTTCTGAGTCTACAAAAACAGCAGGCATGTATATCAGTCAAGTGTGTATGGTGATATGTGTGTGAGATGTGTGAAGTGAGTAAAAAATTGCATACAGAAGGAAGAGCCACGCTAAATTTCACTCACCAGCCCCAAGTTCAACGGAAGTGACCGTTTGCGTCACGGTCACTTCCGTTAGGGTGCACGTGCATATACAAATATAGAGATATACATACATAAACACACAAGCATATATTCATATCCCATTTATATTCATATAATATATTTATATATTTATATAAATGACATATAAAGGTAGAATGAATGAATGAATGATGAATGAATGAATGAATGGGTTACGGTTAACAATTTGATTGGGTTGATGTGGGAACATGCTTTAGTCATCAAAATTTATGCCATGAGGGACTTTTGTCCGAAGTTTGTGTATCCAAAAGGACTCACGTTTCAGAATCGTGGTGTGTGATCGATTTGTGATTGATTCAATGGCAGAGATCTGAATGTCATTTATAGAGTGATCCGGTTGATTAAAGTGTATCGTGTAAGGTAGAGATTTGCCCTGACTGGTGTGGAAGTTATTTGTTAGTCGGACACTCAGGGACCTCTTGGTAAAAGCAAAGCACCCACAGCCCCACAACAAAGAAACTAGGATCCCTGGCTTCTATAAATGCACAGCAAACAAATGTATTATTCACAAACATTTACTAGAAGGAAACAAATTCTGTAGTTCTAGCACTGGACAAAAATTCCCCATCACCTCCTATATGAACTGCAAATCTACATGGGTCATATACCTAATCACGTGCCAAAAGTGCAACAAACAATATGTTGGAAAAACTGAAAATACACTCTACACACGATTTAATAACACCCGGTCAGAAATCAATAACTTCCACACCAGTCAGGGCAAATCTCTACCTTACACGATACACTTTAATCAACCGGATCACTCTATAAATGACATTCAGATCTCTGCCATTGAATCAATCACAAATCGATCACACACCACGATTCTGAAACGTGAGTCCTTTTGGATACACAAACTTCGGACAAAAGTCCCTCATGGCATAAATTTTGATGACTAAAGCATGTTCCCACATCAACCCAATCAAATTGTTAACCGTAACCCATTCATTCATTCATTCATCATTCATTCATTCATTCATTCATTCTACCTTTATATGTCATTTATATAAATATATAAATATATTATATGAATATAAATGGGATATGAATATATGCTTGTGTGTTTATGTATGTATATCTCTATATTTGTATATGCACGTGCACCCTAACGGAAGTGACCGTGACGCAAACGGTCACTTCCGTTGAACTTGGGGCTGGTGAGTGAAATTTGGCGTGGCTCTTCCTTCTGTATGCAATTTTTTACTCACATCACACATCTCACACACATATCACCATACACACTTGACTGATATACATGCCTGCTGTTTTTGTAGACTCAGAAGAAGACCTTTGTTGGTCGAAAGCTTGTCGACAATTAAAGATCGACGTCCTGAAGCTACGTCCGCGTCTTATTTAATCTAACGATTATATATTCAATACAAATGAGACGCCCTGCTCGTACTTTGGAGTTTCTACTATTTCTTACAGTTATATATATATATATATATATATATATATATATATATATATATATATATATATATATATATATATATATACATACATATATATATATATACATACATATATATATATATATATATATATATATATATATATATATATACATAGAAATATATAGTCATGTATGTGCAGGTAGGCATGTATTGGCCATGTTTGTCCCAGAAACACACAATTATCACTTGTGTTTGCAGGAAAAAAATCTCCTTACTGATTAATATATGTGTGCATGTATGTACTGTATACATACACCACATGGCCAAAAGTATGTGGACACCCGAACATCACACCCGTATGTGCTCGTCGAACATCTCATTCCAAAATCATGGGCACCCTTTGCTGCTATAACAGCCTTCACTCTTCCAGGAAGGCTTTCCACTAGATGTTGGAACATTGCTGTGGGGATTTGCTTCAATTGAGCCACAAGAGCATTGGTGAGGTTGGGCACTGATGTTGGGTGATTAGGCCTGGCTCGCAGTCGGTGTTCCAATTCATCCCAAAGGTGTTTGATGGGGTTGAGGTCAGGGCTCTGTGCAGGCCAGTCAAGTTCTTCCACACCGATCTCGACAAACCATTTCTGTATGGACTTCGCTTTGTGCATGGAGACATTGCCATGCTGAAACAGGAAAGGGCCTTCCCCAAACTGTTGCCACAAACCTGGAAGCACACAATTGTGTAGAATGTCATTGTATGCTGTAGCGTTAAGATATCCCTTCACTGGAACTAAGGGGCCGAGCCCGAACCATGAAAAACAGCCCCAGACCATTATTCCCCCTCCACCAAACTTTACAGTTGGCACTATGTATTCACTCAGGTAGCGTTCTCCTGGCATCCGCCAAACCTAGATTTGTCCGTCGGACTGCCAGATGGTGAAGCGTGATTCATCACTCCAGGGAAGGTATTTCCACTGCTCCAGAGTCCAATGGCGGTGAGCTTTACACCACTCCAGCCGACGCTTGGCATTGCGCATGGTGATCTTCGGCTTGTGTGCGGCTGCTCGGCCATGGAAACCCATTTCATTAAGCTCCCGACGAACCGTTGATGTGCTGACGTTGCTTCCAGAGGAAGTTTGGAACTCGGTAGTGGGTGTTGAAACCTAGGACAGACAATTTTTACGCGCTATGCGCTTCAGCACTTGGCGGTCCCGTTCTGTGAGCTTGTGTGGCCTACCACTTCACGGCTGAGCTGTTGTTGCTCCTACACGTTTCCTCTTCACAATAACAGCACTTACAGTTGACCGAGGCAGCTCTAGCAGGGCAGACATTTGATGAACAGACTTGTTGGAAAGGTGGCATCCCATGACGGTGCCACTTTGAAAGTCACTGAGCTCTTCAGTACGGCCTATTCTACTGCCAATGCTTGTCTATGGAGATTGCATGGCTGTGTGCTTGATTATATATACCTGTCAGCAATGGGTGTGGCTGAAACAGCCGAATCCACTAATTACAAGGGGTGTCTGCATACTCTTGGCCATGTAATGTACATACAGTGCATTCAGACCCCTTCACTTTTTCACATTTTGTTATGTTGCAGCCTTATGCTGAAATCGTTTAAATTCATTTTTTCCCTCATCAATCTACACTCAATACCCCATAATGACAAAGAGAAAACAGGATTTTAGAAAGTTTTGCAAATTTATTAAAAAGAAAAAACTGAAATATCGCATTGACGTAAGTATTTAGACCCTTTGCTATGACACTTGAAATTTAGCTCAGATGCCTCCCATTTCTCTTAATCATCTTTAAGATGTTTCTACATGATGAAAGCCCGTTTGATGAAAGCCCGCTTGGAGTTTGCAAAAAATCACATAAGGGTCTCTCAGACTGTGAGAAACAAGATTCTGTGGGCTTTCATGTGTCTTTCACTGAGGAGAGGCTTCCGTCTGGCCACTCTGCCATAAAGCCCAGATCAGTGGAGTGTTGCAGTGATGTTTGTCCTTCTGGAAGTTTCTCCCATCTCCACACAGGATCACTGGAGCTCAGCCAGAGTGACCATCGGGTTCTTGGTCACCTCTCTTACCAAGGCCCTTCTCCCCCGATTGCTCAGTTTGGCTGGGCGGCCAGCTCCAGGAAGAGTCCTGGTTGTTCCAAACTTCTTCCATTTAAGAATTATGGAGGCCACTGTGCTCTTGGGAACCTTTAATGCAGCAGAACTTTTTTGTAGGCTTGCCCAAATCTGTGCCTCGACACAATCTTGTCTCTGAGCTCTGCAGGCAGTTCCTTCGACCTCATGGCTTGGTTTTTGCTCTGATATGTACTGTCAGCTGTGAGACCTTATATAGACAGGTGTGTGCCTTTCCAAATCATGTCCAATCAATTGAATTTACCACAGGTGGACTTCAATCAAGGTGTCGAAACATCTCAAAGATGATCAAGAGAAATGCGAGGCTCCTGAGCTAAATTTCAAGTGTCTTTGTCATTATAGGGTATTGAGTGTAGATTGATGAGGGAAAAAATGAATTTAAACGATTTAAGCATGAGGCTGCAACATAAGAAAATGTGAAAAAAGTGAAGGGGTCTGAATACTTTCTGAATGCATTGTATGTATGTATGTATATATATTGTTGCGGATCTCAAAACGTCGGCCTCCCCCTTACCAAGGGGGGATTAATCCCCTTGTCTTTTTACTAGCCGACGCGATCCGGGGCTATCACGTTCCTTCCGGTCGGTGTTAAATAGGGTTGTAAGCTGAATTAGTCTTATTACCTAAGTACTAACACCGGCCGTGAAGCAAGGAAATAACCCCACCCGAACCACGGTTTCAGTGGACACGCCGAGCGATTAGTGAGCCGCGATTCGGGCCGTTAACAGGTATTAACCCGATTGGAGCGGTTGTGATCGTGCCACGCTTACCCAATTGAGAAATCACTAAGATGGTCGAATTAAGAGGAAAATAGGAAGAACAGGTAATTTATTACACTTTGTACAAATAAAAAGAGGAAAAGAAGCAATGTACAGGGAAGACGAAGAAGCAGATGCACAGGGCAGCCTTATACAGTCTTATACTTATCCCTGGACACGGGTCCATTCACACTCAGTCACACTCAGACTCACTCACATGGGGTTTGTAGATGGTCGGGTTGAGGGTCCACCGATGGCGTCCACAGCTCGCTCCGGTCCCCGACTCGTACCACTAAGCAGCTGGGGATGGTAGACGGCAGGCAGGATCGCCGCGTGTCGGTTGCGCGGATCGGACAATTATACTGGGGGGGATCGGTAAGCTGGCGATTATACTGGCGTACGTAATAGTTGTACCGGCGCCTTATACGCGCTCCCGGTATAGCTCGGTACAATGCGCCACTCCCACAAGTCCTCTGCAAGGCGCCGCTCCGGCAATGCTTTCCCAATGATGTCACCAAAGCGAAGCCAAGTCCCAGTTCTTTGCCACTGCCGTATGCACGCGAGTCCTTCTCATATATCGAGTGCCGTTCAGTCCTCTTGGTAAAACACAATCGTGCAAGTCCTCCTCATAACTCCACTCCGAGACTCGAGCGCTTGCCTCTCCCTTATCATAACTCAGGTTCAGCGCTTCCCTTGGGGATCTGACTCAGCGCATGTCCTCCTCATAACTCAGGTTCAGCGCTTTCCCTGGGGATCTGACTCAGCGCATGTCCTCCTCATAACTGAGGTGGGGGCCTCACGCAACGGGTTTTATTGCCATGCCCAGCGAACCCTCTGGAATCTCTAGCCACACCCGGTCAGGCGATGTCGCCTCAGCCCTGATTGGTTGTTGGGGTCTTACCGGCTCCGCCCTTGATGGCTGCCTGACGTGGCCACACCCCCACCCTTGCGCTCCGCCCCCTTTTCGGGCCTTACCTCGTGGCATTTGGCTGGTTTGAGCGAGCAACTGGCAGCTAACGCTGCCGGCCCAACGCGTAACAAACTGCGAGAATCCTAATGCGAGGGGCAATGGGGTGCAGACTGGATAGTGCGCAATGGAGTCGATTGGAGGGAGGCTGCAAACTGAACGGGGCCTACTCTTATTTGTTTTACACAACGCAGATGATAACTATTGGAAATGGCGTTATCTCACATATACTAAGAAATAACTAACGTTCTAAGGTGACCTACGTGTTGCTTGTGGCCTAACTATGGGGTGCAACCTTTAACCTTTAATGATGTTACCTGTGTGGGTTCTCAAACCGCAACACTGCACCCCTCCTTTGCCAGGCTCGTTCCCGAGCCGAACCACATATCAGTGAGGACGGCCGGCTTCAAGCAAGGGTCAGGACTACCTTTTAAATTAGTGTGACACTTAGGTGTGGTTTCCCTCTACATTTACTCTAACACCCTGTGTGCGACAGTTTTAAACACTAGATATGTCCCTCCTACTGCGTTGTGTACTAATTAATCAGACTCACGCCCACAATTAACCGAATTACGGAATTATTCTCAAACTACACATAAAGCCGGTGGGGAGCATGTTATTTACAAGATTACTAATTATTTACAAAACTAAAACCCAGGACCTGTCCTTTGTGGGAAAAGAATATAACTTTTGAGAAGAGGATACACTGAATGCACTGCACTGCACCAATACACCATACACCCATATGTACAAAAATAATAATAAAAATGCACAAAGAGCACCATCACCAAAACAAAATGCACAATCACATTTCAAAATTAATGAATGATGTCTTGTGCTTGGCTGGCTGCTGGGCTGCGACGTCTTCTTGCTTCATGTTCTTCGGTGTGCCTTCGTAAAACTTAGTCTTCTTGTCCCTGACACACTAAAGGAAATTAATTTAAAAAGTGCACAAACTGTGTCCGTTTTTTATTTTGGCCAGCAGGGCCAGCTTAGGTGGTCCGACTGCATGGCATTGGGGCCACTTGAAAACACAGTGGCCCGCAGGGCAAGATAACGTTTGCCGCAATTGTCTGCCCAGCAAAGGTGCCAGGCCATGGAACCTGTGGTCCATATGGTGTACCAGTGCAGGTGGCAGGCAGCAGGGTGCAGCGCAAAGGTGCGGCCGCACGCTCAGGATACCTGCACACTCCCCTCAACAAAAGGTAATGGGTCCATGGGTGGGGATGAAAGATAAGCAGAGATTAGCGGGGGAAAGGGCGCAAGGGGACACATCAATACAAGGTAATGCGACATGAGGGGCGCGGGAGAGCGAGCAGAGAAAGCTCGTCCCTAGCCGTACGTGGCCCCCCCATGTCAACCTACTCTACCCTTGCCCCTCCCCGTATTTATACAATTTACAAATTCATCTCTACCGTCTCGTCTCCCATATCTCGCCCGAAACCAAATTTGTCCCCAATCCCTCCCAAGAAGGAAGGGATGGAATCACACACAATGTCTCACCCACGTCATGATGCGTCTTTCATTCCAAATTGTTCACCAAACCTGGTGCGGAGTCCTGTCACCTCGGTGAGTGGATGTGGATGGTGCGAAGAGATTTTCATCCTAACTATCCTTCTAATTGACATTAACTCTTTAAACTACCCGGGATCTTGCCCTGCCAATCCAATTGGCCTCTTTACACTATGTGGTTCTAAAAACCAATTCCCATTGACCATCCTGTGGTGCCTTACCAAATTTGGGGTCTCACTCCCCCATTTTTTCAAATACCGTGCCCTCGCACAATTTCGGGGCTGGGTCGTGTGGCTCTACCAGCAGGTCCTACTTACCTGCGCACCTCCGCCACTGAAATCGCCACCCGAGCTTGTCTAGCTCCTCAACTACCCTAACCTGGGGAAGGTCCTCCTGGCTCTCTCACCCCGTGATGCCCTCTCTGGCATTGGGCTACTCGGATCCTCGGGCCCCGCTGATCTCTACACTGACCCCAACTGGCTCCCAGAGCCTACCTGCGGCCTCACCTGGCCGACAGACTACCAGTGGCGGAGTGCCCACTTAACCATACGCACCAACAGGCTCACACGCCCAGCCATTCCACTTACTTATGCACCCCTCAAAGCAACAACTTGCTACTATCCGCACCATAAATATCAATATCCAAACAATTTACCTACTCCCTCTACCTAACTTTAAACTACCCTCCCCGGGTATTCGTGAAGGGGTCCTTCCTCCCCCCATTCACTCCTTCGCACCATGCACTCCACCCCACTCATTCCACACACCATTTACTCCTCATCATTTATTCCACACACCAATTATTCCTCACACTGTTCTTCACTTGCACACCATGCAAGTCAATCACTCAATACTCTTACACTTGTCCACAGTACTCCACACACACACACACACACACACACACACACACACACACACACACACACACACACACACACACACACACACACACACACACACCATTCACGAGCAATGCCTCATTTGGTCACTCTCACAACAAAGATTCTCATTCAATGCCTCATTTGTGCCTAAAGCGCATCCTCAAGCTCACACATACAGCATCATCTAGCTAACTATCTCCTTCCCTCTAATACTAGTGCTTTCCCTGTCATCTCTTATACAACTAAGCACATCCCTCGTCATTATCATCCACCTAATCTGACTACGTCCCCTCTACATGTCCAAATGTCACGACTTAACTCTCAGTCTCCTAAAGTCATCTTTCTAGATCCCTAACATTATCCTAGCCCGCCCTGGCTAGTTTACACTGCCAAACCCCATAATCTATAGCTCATGTGGCCCAAGGTGAATGGTAAACTACCATTCGCCATCACTACTGCCACCATTTGTCCACTACTCTCGAGCCTCGTCGGGTGGGAATATATTTTTACAGCTCGGCTTCGCAAAGCCGAGCAATGTATGCGGATGGTCAGTCTCCTGTAGGTTGGGTTCGTCTGGCATTTTCAATTCTGGGGATGGGGCATGCTTGGGCCGAGGTTCCAGGCGCCATCTCGGCGCGGGGCCTTTCAGTTTCCGGCACGATGGCCCAACCTCCCCCGGCCAGAGCACCGCGCCCGCCAGGGGGTGAAGGTCCGACCTCTCATTCCTCCCCTCAAACCGTGCCGTTCGCCTTTACGACGTGGCACCGACCATACAGGGCGGGGCCTGGCACGAATCGTGCACGCTGCCTCGGCAACGATCCACGCCGGCCCCCGCAGCACACAAAGCGCACCACGCCCCGAGAGCTCGCGTCAGCTCGCGTCGGCTATACGTCGGCCTAAACGCTAACCCGGTCTGCGTCGATGCCCGAATCACATTTTCACACCACACGACCCGCTCCACTCTCGCACATCGAGGCGCTCCAGCGCCTCTCATACATCCCATGCATTCTACTACTGTACTCTCTCTCCGCACACGGTCCGGTGTGCACTCGTTTCCCGCACACTCTGGTGCACACTCCTCAGGCGCACTCACGCCGTTCGCACATTCCATTACCACACATCCGCGTGCACACCCTGGCGCACTCATACCACTCGCGCACTCCGTTACACAATTGGCCATCGCACACCCTCACGTACACTCCCCCGTTACGTACTCCGTAACAACCACGGGTGTGCACTCCTGCACACACCCAATCACGCGCTCTGGTGTGCACTCCCGCACACTCTCCTCGGCCATCACACACTCTGTGTCGCACTCTTCATACATACACTCCATTGTGCATTCACCCTCACTATCGGTTTCACACTCGCGCTTCGGTGCCGTTCGCACGCGCGCGCCATTCACTTTCACACAGCGCACCACGGACCTTCCACGAGCGCCCGGGTGACGTCGGGGTCCCAAGCGCGCGAAAAAACTTTTCGCGGCAAACCTTTTCGTGCCATACACATTCCCGCTATACACGCTCCTACTCACCTTCGGGCCCCTTTTCCGCAGCAGCGCCTGCAAACTCTCATTGGGGTTAGGCAGCACGACATCACAATGCGAACACGGACTTTGCACATATTCCATCTTTTTCTCCGACGATACATTTTCTTTTTCTGCCGTCTCTTCAACCCCAATTTCCACTATTTCTTTTATTCCAATGATTTCTAGCTCAACGACCGCCGGCGCGCTTAAAATTTTCTCTTCTAATTCGGCGGCCGTCGGCTTTTCTATACCCGTGTCGCGATTTCTACCCCGGTCCACCTGGCTGTGCTCTGCTCTAACTCGCTTTCCCCGTGTTCCTCAAATCGCGTTACCTCGTCGCGTACCAATGCGACTTTCCCGCTCGACCTGCGCTCAATGTCCTCCCCCAATGTTTTTATGTTCCGGGTGAATTTGTCCCCAAATTCTTTTATTTCCCGGGTGGTTTTGTCCCCCAATTCGCTCATTTCTGCCCTTGATTTGTCCCCCTCTACTGTAATTTGATTAGCCATTTGCCCACTCATTGCATCCATTTTTTGATCCGTCTTTATCATATGGGCCCATATTTGTGCCATAAATAGGTCCATATTCATTGGCGCCGCGGGCTCGGCTTCCGCTGCCACGTGCGAGGCGCCGCCATTTTCTTCCCCTGCTACCCCTACTGCTGCACCCTCATCAATGTTCTCCTCTTCTTCCCATTCTTCCCGGGGGTCCTGGGTTATTGATTCCAATTCCTCCTCTACCTCCTCATTTTCTACCCCCACCGACATCCGACCGTCTTGGTTATCCATGGCACGATTTCAATTTGGATTGTCATGATTAAATTTCGGCCGCTCGTAATTTTGAGTGCGTTAAGCGCACTTCGGGTCAAATCCCACTCCCCTGACACCAAATGTTGCAGATCTCAGCGTCGGCCTTTCCCCTTACCAAGGGGGGATTAGTCCCCTTGTCTTTTACTAGCCGACGGGACCCGGGACCGATGACGTCCTTCCCGGACAGCGTTAGGTAGGGTTTTAGGACTAGGGATTCGCTATTACCTAAGTGCTAACGCCGCCCAGAAACGAGGAAATAAGCCCCGCCTGAATCACGGGTGTTAGTGGAAACGCCGAGCGGTAGCGACCCGTGACCCGAGCCGTTAGCAATGACTAACCCGATCCAAGCGGTTCGTAATCGTGCCACGCTTACCCAATGGTGGAAATGACTGAAACGGTCGAATTTGGGAAGAAAGGAATAACAGATTTATTTACACTTTGTACAATAAAGAAGAAGAATTCACAGTGCAGTCCTTAAGCAGACTTAACTTATCCCTGGACAAACGGGCCCGTCACACTCAGACACACTCACACGGGGTTGCAGATGAACAGGTCGATGGTCCAGGAATGGCGTCCAGGCAGCTCGTTCTCCGGTCGCCAACTCGCACCGCGAGCAGATGAACCAGACGGCAGGAGCTCTCCGCGTGTCGTTTGGCGCGTGTGGGATTATCACAGGGCAACGGTAGGCTGGCTTTGGCGGTTACACTCGCGGCTCAGCCGCGTACGTAATAAGCGAACAGTTCCAATAACCGCGAACAATGCGCTCTTCAGTATCTCACTGCGTATCTCAATGCGCTCCTTCAATACAATTCGCTCGCGATGCGTGACTCCGTTCTCATCTCAGGTGAACTCGCCGAGTGCCTCTCCCTTCTCATCTGAACTCTCGTACCAGACCTTCACAATGCGCGTCTCCCTTCTCATCTGAACTCTCGTACCAGACCTTCACAATGCGCCTCTCCCTTCTCATCTGAACTCTCGTACCAGACCTTCACAATGCGCCTCTCCCTTCTCATCTGAACTCTCGTACCAGACCTTCACAATGCGCCTCTCCCTTCTCATCTGAGGTGGGCGCCTCGCGCCAAGGGTTTTATTGCCACGCCCTTGGAACCCTCTCGAACTCACCAGACGTTGCTTGCCACGCCCTATCAAGCCATGCCCACCGAGCTCTGGTTGGTTGTTGCTCTTACCGTCACCGCCTTCTGACGCGCTGCTTGACGCGGCCACACCTCGACCCTCGCGCTCCTCCCCCTTTTCAGGCCTACCTCGTGCCATTGGACTAGTTTCGAGCGAAACCAAGGGCAGCGAACGCTGCTGGCAGCCAAAGCGTAACAAACTGCTGCGGGTAGCCCAAAGCGTAACAAATTGAGGGATGCCAAATGGAGCGCGGGATCGATTATGCCCATGATGGAAATTGGAGGGTGGCCGCAAAATGAAAAGAACCTAAGCTTATTATTTCTTTGCACAACGCAGATGTCACGAGGGAAATGGCCTACTCCTACACATACTATGACATAACTAATTCTAATGCGCCTACGTGTTGCTTGTGGACTAACTATGGGGGCAAACCTTTAACCTATAATGATGTTATATGTACAATTCTCAAAACCTCAAATATATATGTATATATATATATATATATATATATATATATATATATATATATATATATATATATATATATATATATATATATATATATATATATATATATATACAGTGGAACCTTGACTTACGAGTTTAATTCGTTCTGTGACCGAGCTCGTAACTCAATTTGCTCGTTTCTCAAATTAAATTTCCCCATTAAAATGCATTGAAATGCTATTAATCCGTTCCAGCCCGCCAAAAACCACACCAATGTTTTAAAAAATATACAGTATATATAAAAATATCTCGCGCTTTATATTTCACCTGTATGCAGCATACAAGTTGGCAGGATGGCCTGGACTGGAGGTACGCACACTTGACTCTAAACTGTCCAGCCTGGGTTTGAATCCCGACCCAGCTATAACCTGTCATGGGTGAATCACAGGCAGGGTGATTCATCAATGTGTGTACCGCTAAACTGGGCGCCCCGTTTGCGTCCCATTAGTTGTTGGATGTTAAGGATCTCACCGTGTTTTCCACAAAGAGAAGGCGAGCTATCGCCGGCACTCTGAACAAGTTGTGGCCTGGCATGCTCTTCTCCTCTGCCGTTATATACGTCCTCCTCGGCATCTTTTTCCAGAAGAGCCCTGTCTCGTCACAGTTGAAGATTTGCTGGGGGATGTATCGTTCAGCTTCTATCAGTTCGGCAAAAGTTATAATAAAATCTTCAGCTGCCTTCACATCCGCCTCACCAAGTCGACAACAGGCACACCTCGCTCATGTTTTTCGACGATTGCGTGTTTTATATCCAAGCACATCATCCTCTCTTCCCTTGGCACTCAATTTCTTAGGACCCATGGTTAAAACTAAGAAATTTTCCAAAATATCCAAAATGCGAAAACAAAGCAGCAGCGATATACGGCAGAGATACTTGCACGGCAAGATAACCACGTGACCGGAACCCACCTGGTGGCGGGTAGCGTAAGCTCGTAACTCAGATCTCGGCTCGCATCTCAAAGCAATAAACCGCCCGAGCGACGGCTCGTATCTCGGAAAACTCGTAAGTTGGTGCACTCGTAAGTCAAGGTTCCACTGTATATATATATATATATCTATCTATATATATATATATATATATATATATATATATATATATATATATATATATATATATATATATATATATATATATATACACAGACTTGGCATTTAATATGGAATATATATTTTTTCTTGACTTGGGTTTACTTTCTTAACTCAGTGTATCAATCTGGTGAGTTTCTTTTACACTTTGGTGATTTCTTTGTTAAAAGAACCATGTCACTGATTGTCTGTCGCAGCAAGACGTCAACAACAGGATTATATCACAGGTGGCGTGGCAAAATGTACGGACAGGTGCATTTGATGATTGGCTTCACAGTCGGGTATACAAGGGTTGTTGCGTTCTGTATTAGTGGAAAACAACTGCTGCACGTCTCCAAAAGTTATTGCCGCTTCCTCTGGAGATGGTCCGTCAACTCGACAATGCTGTTTGTCATGGAGTGGTGGCTTTACGAAATTACGGCATGAAACAGTGTGCTATTGCTCGGCAGTATGGCATCACTCAAGGTCAGGTGTCAAAGATCCTGAAACGAAATGCTCAGAGGGGTGTCCCTACTCCAATACCGAGGCCAGGACGTCCCCGCAGAACCACAAGGAGGGATGATCGCCAGCTGCACCGGTTAGTCCGCAATGGCCGTACCAAGTCAGCTAATCGGCTTAGGGCTGAGTGGCAGCAACTGACAAATGTGCCTGTATCCAGAAGGCTAGTCCACCAACGACTGGTTCAAGCAGGCTATCGTGCCAGGCATCCCCTGAGAAAGCAACGCCTGACCAGACAACACCGCCAGCGCCGATTGCAGTGGGCCAGAGAGCACCGTCAATGGCAGCCAGGACACTGGAATCACGTGATCTTCAGTGACGAGTCTAGATTTCTGGTCTATCGTCAAGATGGTCGCGTCCGAGTGCGCAGACAAGTGCATGAAGCCTACAACAAAGATTGTATAGTGCCAAGAGTCCAAGCTGGAGGTGGTGGGGTGACCGTTTGGGCTGCTTTTCATGCAGGGGTCAAAACTGACCTGGTTGTTCTGAATGGAAACCTGAACCAGTTCAAGTACAGGGCCATTCTGGAAGAAACATTGCTTCCATTTGCTCGTGCAGCATTTCGAGGAAACTTTGTCTTCCAAGATGACAATGCATGGCCTCATTGTGCTCGCATGATCCAACACTTTCTTGCTGACCGTGGTGTAGAGCATATGGAGTGGCCTGCCATGTCCCCGGATATGAATCCGACAGAGAACTTGTGGGCAGAATTAACGCATCAAATCGACCACTTGGACCAGCAGCCGACCTCTGTGCGTGAATTGCAGCAGGCTATTGTCACTGCATGGCAAGCGATTCCTGTCCAAACCTTGGCAAATCTCGTGAACAGCATGACTCAACGTGTACGTGCTCTCCTGAATGCTCGTGGGGTTTACACGAAGTACTGAACTGTAATTTTACTGTCCGTAATCCCAGTCGTAATTTAACTTTTGTTTGTGTTAAAATAAAATTTGGCTAATGTGCAAAATAAAGAGATACTTCTGGAAAACGTACAGAAGTTTAACACAGTACTGTCCATGAATTGAGTTCGATATCAGTTTACATCACTTTCGAGGATCAATTTATCCTCGAAATATATATATACAGACTTGGCATTTAATATGGAATATTTCTTTTGTGGGGGTGAACTTACTTTTCAAGATGTCTTAGAACCAAAAGTTCATTGGAATTATGTTGAAATTATTCTAGATTTTGTTAATGTGACCTTTAAAAGAAACAAAAACCACATTTGACATTTCGAAACAAATAAATTGATCCTTGAAAGTGATGTAAACTGATATCGAACTCAATTCATGGACAGTACTGTGTTAAACTTCGGTACGTTTTCCAGAAGTATCTCTTCATTTTGCACATTAGCAAAAATTTTTTTTAACAATAACAAAAGTTAAATTACGACTGGGATTACGGACAGTAAAATTACAGTTCAGTACTTTGTGTAACCCCCACAAGCATTCAGGAGAGCACGTACACGTTGAGGCATGCTGTTCACGAGATTTGCCAAGGTTTGGACAGGAATCGCTTGCCATGCAGTGACAATAGCCTGCTGCAATTCACGCACAGAGGTCGGCTGCTGGTCCAAGTGGTCGATTTGATGCGTTAATTCTGCCCACAAGTTCTCTGTCGGATTCATATCCGGGGACATGGCAGGCCACTCCATATGCTCTACACCACGGTCAGCAAGAAAGTGTTGGATCATGCGAGCACAATGAGGCCATGCATTGTCATCTTGGAAGACAAAGTTTCCTCGAAATGCTGCACGAGCAAATGGAAGCAATGTTTCTTCCAGAATGGCCCTGTACTTGAACTGGTTCAGGTTTCCATTCAGAACAACCAGGTCAGTTTTGACCCCTGCATGAAAAGCAGCCCAAACGGTCACCCCACCACCTCCAGCTTGTACTCTTGGCACTATACAATCTTTGTTGTAGGCTTCATGCACTTGTCTGCGCACTCGGATGCGGTCATCTTGACGATAGACCAGAAATCTAGACTCGTCACTGAAGATCATGTGATTCCAGTGTCCTGGCTGCCATTGACGGTGCTCTCTGGCCCACTGCAATCGGCGCTGGCGGTGTTGTCTGGTCAGGCGTGGCTTTCTCAGGGGACACCTGGCACGATAGCCTGCTTGAACCAGTCGTTGGTTGAATAGCCTTCTGGATACAGGCACATTTGTCAGTTGCTGCCACTCAGCCCCAAGCCGATTAGCTGACTTGGTACGGCCATTGCGGACTAACCCGTGCAGCTGGTGATCATCCCTCCTTGTGGTTCTGTGGGGACGTCCTGGCCTCGGTATTGGAGTAGGGACACCCCTCTGAGCATTTCGTTTCAGGATCTTTGACACCTGACCTTGAGTGATGCCATACTGCCGAGCAATAGCACGCTGTTTCATGCCGTAATTTCGTAAAGCCACCACTCCATGACAAACAGCATTGTCGAGTTGATGGACCATCTCCAGAGGAAGCGGCAATAACTTTTGGAGACGTGCAGCAGTTGTTTTCCACTAATACAGAACGCAACAACCCTTATATACCCGACTGTGAAGCCAATCATCAAATGCACCTGTCCGTACATTTTGCCACGCCACCTGTGATATTATCCTGTTGTTGACTTCTTGCTGCAACAGACAATCAGTGACATGGTTCTTTTAACAAATAAATCACCAAAGTGTAAAAGAAACTCACCAGATTGATATACTGAGTTAAGAAAGTAAACCCAAGTCAAGAAAAAAAAAATATTCCATATTAAATGCCAAGTCTGTATATATATATATATATATATATATATATATATATGCTTATGTTTGTAGGGGGTAGTGAAAATTTAGAACCAGGTAGATTTTCATAAATTAGCATGCTCCGTATGTCGCGATGAAGAAGAAGAACCACCATGTATTAAGTACTTGTTTAGCTGGGATGTCGTGTAAGGTGTATCTTCGTTCCCATCACGAAGGGTGGGGTATGCTAATTAGCTCAGGGATTATGGGTAATTTATCTCCTGTACGTCGTTACCTCTGTACTTTATTCCTGTGTCTCTTTTGGCATCGCACCATAGACACCAGCAGAAATCACGCATTTAAACACCTTAATTAAAAACGAACCGGAAATAATGCATGAAGCACTACTGCTAATTACCCCGACTTTGGAAGCACATGGGACGAAAGATCTGTGAGGCCATGCCCCGAGGAGCCGTGATTGGGCAGGGTTTTCATTGACAGGAAGGACTAGTAAGACAGAACTCGCTGATAGGGTCGGGATGGAGACGTGTTGAGATGACGTCAGAGCCCGAGGAACAAAAGACTGTTTTCCCGACATTTTATCCTTCTTTTTCTCTTACGCGTGGGGAGTTCAGAATGCTCTGAGCGGAATTTTCCCGCTCTGGTGCCTTGTTGTTCTGGAGACGATAGCGAAGGGTAGTTGTTTCCGCTCTTGCCACTTCTGATTTGGACGCCGTCATGAGCGGCCGTGTTGGGAAATCTTGCTGGTGGTCGTGCAGAGGCACAGCCGCGGCCCGGGAACCGTGGTTTTCAGTGCAGAGGACGGGTGGACGAGCATGGTATGGAAAAGCGGGCTGCAGGCCTGCCGTTCGCTTCGCGCGGAAGGCCTGTTTTGCGCCAGTGGGCGTGGCCTAGTGAACAAGGGCGTACTGAGGCCTAGCAGCGCGGGAGCGAGCGGATTTCCCACCAACACCAGAGCTGCGTCCAGACTGCGCACTCGGGGCCTGGACGAGTCCTGACGAGGCGCACCGGTCGAGTGAGCGATGTGAAATTAAATAACACGTTTTTCTTTTACCGTTATATTTCCCATTGTCCGTATTTGATTCTGTGTGTGGGAGCGCTCCATATAGAAATTTTAGTGTTAACCGTGTTTTATTTTGTTACCGGCATTCTTCAATAAAGCCGGTATTTTTGGACATTTCAATTTTGTGTTGGTTTGAGTTATTTATTGCAGGTGATGACGTCGGGTGGAAGTCGTTCTGGTAAGGCTACGGTTTCCTCTCTCCTTCTTGCTACCCCACGCGTATTATCCGCCATTTGACTGAACGCCTCGGAGTAACAGCTCGTTTGGTCATCCGTGCTACCATAAGGTGTTCACCAAGGGTAGTCACATGACAACTAGTGTCAGGAGTAAGGGATTCTAACCTAGCAGACATTTTGTGTTCGAGGGTTGAGAGTTCGACGCCTGCTGACGGCAAACTGCGCTCAGCTTTCGGTATTCAAATTTTTAAACGATTGTCCTTCCCTCGTGGAGGGGGCAGTAATCATAGTATCGGGGTGTCAAATTTTGTCGTTTATTGGGGTGTACGAGGTGCAACATCACGTTTTCAAAAAAAAAAAATCCTTTATGAGGTAAAAAAAATACGTGAGCGGGAGAACTGTTTTCTCACCACGCATGGCGGAAGCGAGTGAGATAGCCGAGCAGGTTGGGGAGCACGGAGACTTTGGAAGTGAGCCAGAGATAGGGGGATTAGAGCTTAGGAGTGAAACCTCCCCCGTCCTGAGCATTAGTCCACCCTCCTCCCCATGAGGGAACTGGGAACAATGGGAACGGCAGTGATGGCCGACCCGGTCTCGCTACAAATGATAATGGAACAAATGAGGGGAATGGAAGAGCGAATGGTAAATAATATGAATAAAAATAATGGATGCCCAGAGTGAACAAATGAGGGGAATGAGAAGGGAATTGAAGGGAATTGAAGGGAGATATGAAGGGAATGAGTTACGAAATGAGGGAAATAAAAGAGGATGTTTATAAAAATGGGAAACAGATGGGAGGAATGAGTGACAAAATTTATGGTTGGACAAGTGAATTAAAGGAAGAACAAAAGAATGATACATGTGGGGCACAGGAGAAGCCATGGGTGGCAGAATTTTAATCAAAACGGGGGGAATTAACATTGGGAATGGAAGAGTGTGCAGCCCAAGCCAGGAAAAGCAGGGCACAGGAAACAGAATGTTTGGAAGCAAATGGGGAATGTTCAACTGGGAATGACCTGGAAGGCTGTCGGGCTTGTGTGGATGCCGCAATGCAACAACAGGGAGAGGAATTTGGAATTGTGCAGCACCAGGGTGGTTGTGTGGAGCAACAGGGGGTAAAAGTGTTGGAGGTCCATGTAACGGAACCCGGTCGGGTATTTATATGTCGGGGCCGCAATTGAATGGGGATAATGAAAATAATGATTTGACACAGTGGCTGGAGGCCTTGAACAGTACCATTGAGGAAGAGGTTGCTCAGGTCCAACAGGGTCTGGAGGATGAGGGGGTTGATCCGTTGATGAGATTAAAGTGACCGAGGGGACCCTCACCACAAACAACAATTGGGTAAAAGAGGCTTCGAAATTGCATACCCAGTTGGGGGGGGGGGGGGGGTTGTTTTGGCTCCGAGCTGGATTGGACATGGAAGAGTCGGGAAATAGAGCCTCGAGAAAGCTGGTCCCCATAGTGAATTTGGAACAGCTGCAAGGAGTGGCAGAACAACCCGGGGAGGGGGTTGTTACCTGCAGCTGCAGTCATTGGGCACGCGAGGCCGAAATTTTCAAAAGGAAATGTAAATTTAAATGGGAGTTTGATTTGGAGCAGCCGTGGTGGAAGTTGGCTGCGGGATTTGGACCGGGAGAGGTCATTGCAGATGGTCTCATGTAAAAGTTGCCACTTTCAAAATTGGATTATGCCAGCCAGCTGGGGGGCTGTGCTGGTGAGATTTGGACGTGGGGTCTGACCATGGGTGACATGGTACGATCTTGGCCCCACGGGGGACCTGGTGGAGTGTGGCGTCCCTTGTCCATAGCGTGTGTCTCTGGCCAGCAGGGTCACTGGACCCTGGTAGGGGTTAAGACCTCCAGGGGTCCGGGGTGCTTTCTCACAGGTACCTAGCATGGTGTAGAATGAGGACCACTAGGGGGAGGTGTTGCGGGTCGCGCTTTGGTGGCGGCATCCCGGACGGCCAACATGGGCTTGATGTGATGACCGCCTGGGCATGCGGCCTTGCGACCTCTCCCTGAGACTATGGGACAGCCAGCATGTGATGACCTGCCATGCTGTGCTGGTTCATAGATGTGGGTCGATCCGCATGGAAGGGGATGGAGTATAGCCCACCAGACAACCGTTGCGGCATCTGTGGAACATGATGGTGTGAGAATGATCTTCCACCGATGATCTGTTCTGATTTGTGGACTCTCGGCTTGGGAAGAGAGCCATGGGATGGATGAATTGGGAATTTGTAATGAGCCGAGCATACAGGGCCATGCTCGGCTGGCAGGTGTATGGAGAAGCACCCGTCTTTGTTGAGATTAGCGAATTGTTACAAAAAATTGGCACGGGTAATCTGAGGGTTAGATGGAAATTTAAGGGTGATTTTTTTGTGAGGCCATGGTGGACACTGCACAATGGCACCATCATTGATCCAGGTGTGTTAGACCAAAGAGTTGGAGGCTGGGATAAAAATGGATAGAGTAGTAGGACACAGCCTTAAACTGGCTACGGGGGTGTCAGCGCCGATATTTGGGACGCGGGATTGTGGTGATGTAGTTGGGTAGTCTGGGGGTCAACGTGGTTATGAGTGTCCGAAGTGTGTGGACCATGTCTTCTGGATGAGTCTCCTGGAGGAGCATGGCTGTCAACTAGACCTTGGGCAAGGTCAAGTGTGGGTGTGCACTGGGGGCTGCAGTTGAGTAGACTGGGGGATGTGAGAGGTGCAGGGGACATGATGTAGATGCCACGCACAGCGACCGTTCCACCCAGGTCTGAGGTTTTGGGAATGGTGGAGTTGGCAGCAGGTGCTCACCACGTTTGGCCAGCTGGGGCTAGTGCAGCCGTGTTCCTTGCAGGGGGCCGAAGGATGGATGGTGGGTCGCACCCTTATGTACACTCATGGGCCATGTTGGCATTTCGGCTGCTCAGCTTATCCCGATGGCTTTTGCATGGTAGAGGGGCGGAGCTGTCGTAGCCAAGTGTAGTAGTGTAGTAAAGGTCCCCGGAGGAGGCGGATCCACATACTTCAGTATGGTGGGATAAAAAGGAAATTTGGAAAAATTGG
This sequence comes from Myxine glutinosa, assembly GCF_964187855.1. Classification (NCBI taxonomy): domain Eukaryota; kingdom Metazoa; phylum Chordata; class Myxini; order Myxiniformes; family Myxinidae; genus Myxine; species Myxine glutinosa. The sequence goes on from NC_136270.1 coordinate 117,100,498, forward strand.
ATAGGCCCTATGGGATAAATTTTGGGATTTTGTAGGGTGGATGGCACTCCTGGACCCGACCAACCTGTAACTACCTGCACATCAAGGTGAGGTAAGTGCTTAGAGGTGTACTGTCCCAGTAGTGTCCCAGGCTTCAGTACTTGCTTGTCCCAGGCTTCAGAAATTTGGACATGAGTAATTTGGAATAGGGGGTGGGTGAGAGTGACGGCATGGCCGGTGAGGGGATTGGAATGTGTGCCACAAAGTGTCTTGTGGATGGCGTTTGTTTATGTGTCAAGGTTTTTGTGTTTTTGTGTGGTCGAGAGGTTGTAAATGGTAATGGAGTTTGAATTATGACTGAGTTATGATGATTCATGAAATGTGTTTGGAAATGTGATTTAAATGTGAATGGGGATTTCACGTGTAAGCAGGCCATGGCAACATCTTTTGTATGACATATTTTCATGAAAATATGTGGTTGAGAATTGAATGGCAGCGGGGGAGGGTATGTTTTTGTGTATTTTGTGGGTGGGGAAGGTGTGTATGTCCGCAGGTACGGATCAAGCTCTGGAGGAGCGGTGACTGCGGCCCCCTCTGCGGCAATTGCCCCTGGCAGCCAGTGGTGTCTGGCAAAGATTTTTTTAAAGGAGCAAATGGATCCCTTATGTATTGCATTGCTATGTTATATCTATCTAATTTTCACTCTTCATGTCATCTTTTCAGCATGGTGAAGAGTGGCCTCGCACCCGCCAATCAGATACGTGGCAAGATGATGGGGTGGCCTATCACATGCTTATGCGACGGAAAAGTGAACGGCGCCGGCGTTCACGCCGCTGCAAGCTTATCGTCCTTGTGGTGCTCGCGATGTGTACACTTGTACTGGTCATTGTGGTGCCTATTTGTACCTCCAGGGGCTAGTAAAATTGATATTAAGGTTGCCTTCCTCACGAACTTCAATCTTCTTGACTGAGTGATCAACCCTGGTACGATTTCAGAACCACCCCTTCTACCCAGGTTGTGGAGGTGGACCTGCTTCCCAAGCACTATCCATGTCACAGCCATAGCCAGGTAATAGGATGACAGTGAGGACAAGGGTAGAGGACAATTAATAATGTAATGATTTTTCAATAATTCTAATTGGAGGTAAAGGCGTAATCAATTTGCCTCTAGCACATGCCACATTTGGCAAATTTGCTGTGATCACACCCTGTGCACTCTTACTTAAATTGCTGTTCTTTGTAAAATCCTAATCCTCTCCTGCAATGCTTACCTGTTTAATTTCATACCTTTTATCATTGGTGTACATCACCCTTAATGACACTCCTTTTTTCCTCCTATGATATGTTTTCAATAGACATTTCTAGGAGCCATTGGGAAGCTGTGAGGAAGGACATTTGGAAATAGTGTGTGTATCAGAAAATTAAATAGAAAGTAGGGAGTGGTAGGGTTAGACTGGGAAAGGATGACGGTGCATGATCAAGGCAGACTGGCTCACATGGTTTAGCTCAAGATGTAATGGCGGCTGGTGCTTATTTCCTCATGTCGCCACTATGGGCTTCCGTCTGCAGTAGCAAAGTGTGCCAAGACTTGTGCACGCACGCACACACACACACACACACACACACACACACACACACACACACACACACACACACACACCCTCTGCTGAGGTTGTGACATTTAAATGCACATCTGAACCTTCCTTTTGGTCATATCAAAACAGGAGGTCCAGCATACCTTAGAGTGTGTGATTGCCATTGCTAGCCATAAACCGAAGTGGCATCCCATGCTCACAAGGACACGAGCAAATGCTGCACGTGCCAATACCTCGGCTTGACTACATTTATCAGTTTTTTGGTGACTGTGATAATTTGTACATACCATATATGAATATCTCTTATAATACTTCTCGTGAGTTAAGCAATATTAAGAAACACAATTCTATAGGGCTTATTGCGGATACACCGGCGCTATTCTGACAAGGCAGGGTATGTTATGCTCGAAGACAATGGCAGAAAAAAGTGAAACAAGCATACTCCATTTGCATTAGTGAATGTGCAGCTTGGTTGCAGCTATATTGTTTTATGGTCTAGAAACAAGACATTTTTTGTAAAACTCGGTCGGGGGCAGGAAGAGATAGAAATAAATGCGAGAGGATAATAAACAGTGAGAGGTGAAAAAAAGAAGAAAAAAAAAATGTTAAAAAGAAGGCCACCACCCCTCCCCCCCCCCCCCCCCCACCCCCAACCTTGCCTGTCCCCCACCATCCTCCTTATACATTTTGTTATCTCCATAATTATGCTGCACACTTTTATATATATATATATATATATATATATAAAAGTGTATACTATATTGCTACATGTCATGTGTTTTAGTACCAATAAGCCTTTTTCACATTGCTATATTTCCCTAGGACAAATCCATCCATGTGCCCTCAGTTGTGTATTCCTATTGCTGTTACCTTGGAGATACAAAGATTTAGGCAATGGAACTAGCTGATGAGATAGGTCGAGATTTTTTTGATGTTTTTTGCTGTTGCCTTGTGCTGTGCACGCATTCACACATTACGCGCACTCGCTCAGCGATCACCATTCTATATTATTTGCTTCATGTATAGCTCATACCATGATGGTTCTACCGCCACAAAGCACACAGATAAGGGGCACTTTACACATTATAATCTTGTGTGTTTGCTGCTTGCTTTTTCTTCCCTTGGAATTTGTGCCAAGGCCACGACACTGCAGTTTTGTTTGTGGTGAATACAAATATAGTGTCTTTAAAAAAAAATTCTCCACGTGAAATACACTCGAAGATTTTTTTTGGTCTGACATATATTCCCATGCACGGGTGGGGATGGAAGGGATGTAGGACGGTCCATGGGCTTTTGGAGACCGAGTAAAGTCACGCCCCTTTAGCAGGAGACAATTTAGTGACTTTTTCTTCCCTTGAAATTTATGCAAAGGCCACTACATTGCAGTATTGTTAGTGGTGAATAACCATATAGTGTCCTGAAAAAAAACCCCACCTGCTCCACGTGAAGTAACAGTCAAATAATTTGTGTGTGTGTGTGTACACACACACACACACACACACACACACACACACACACACACACACACACGCATATATATATATTATATATATATATATATATATATTATATATATATATATATATATATGTATATATGTATATTGTATGTGTATACTGATTGGCCTGAATGCAAAGTGCTGTCTGGTAGAAACCGAGCACAGCTCATCACCCATTTAACACCATCCCTATCGTGAAGCATGGTGGTGGCAGCAGCATGCTATGGGGATACTTTTCAGCGGCAGGGACTGGGAGACTTTTAAGGATAGAGGAAACAATGAATGGAGCCAAATACAGGCAAATCCTTGAGGAGAATCTGCTTCAGAGGGCAAAAGACCTTGGACTGTGGCAAAGATTTACGTTCCAACAGGACAATGATCCCAATCATACAGCCAAAGCAACACTGGAATGGCTTCAAGCAAGAACGTGAAAGTCCGTGAGTGGCCCAGCCAAATCCCAGACTTAAATCCCATTGAGAATCTGTGGAAAGACTTGAATATTGCTGTTCACTGATGCTCCTCATCCAACTTGACAGAGATTGAGCAAATCTGCAAGGAAGAATGGGAGAAATTCCCCAAATCCAGATGTGCAAATCTTAAACAGACATACCCAATAAGACTCAAAGCTGTAATCGCTGCCAAAGGCACTTCTGTAAGGTATTGACTTCGGAGGTTGAATACTTATGCAAATGAGATATTTCTGTCTTTCATTTTTAATTGTTTTGTTAGAATTTCTAGAAAAAAACCAAAAAAAAAAACCTCCACTTTAACATTATGGGGCATTATGTGTAGAACAGTGACAAAATAATCTCAATTTAATCAATTTTAAATTCAGGCTGAAACAACAAAACGTGAAAAAGTGAAGCAGTGATCATACTTTCTGAAGGCATTGCATATTGTTATGGGAATGTTGCTTAGGCTTCTTGTTGTTGGAATGACTTCCGTACGTACATATAAATTCCATATAAATGTGTATATATATATATATATATATATATATATATATATATATATATATATACACATTCTGTCTGACGTTTCACGGACGGGTACGGAGGGGATGAAGGATGGTGCACTGGCTTTTGGAGACTGAGTAAAGTCATGCCTCTTGCTCAGGAGACAATTGAGTAACTTAGACTTTCGGTTAACTTGGAGGCTAATATTGTTCATGGATGGTGGTTTTTCTGATTATTGTTAATATTGACTTTTTCAGTCCAAATATCCCAACATGTTAAATGTGGAACCAAAGTCAATAGTCAGACTTCCCAGTGCTTAACCTCATCTTGGAATAGAGCACTTAACTCTAACAAAACATAGTGCAGCCTTTATGGTGATGCAAACGAGACCCCCAGAAAGTCATGGATTGCAGCATATGGTTGTACCAAAAGCTGCCACATATATTTTTGTGTTCATTATGGTCACATGAGTGAGAAAATGCATGATGCCACCCTGGCATATGAGTACATCATTACTCCCTTGCAAAAATCCAAGCTTGACCCAGGGATATCTGATCTCATAGGGTGTTCACTAGTTTGGCCATAATTCTGCTTCTAATAAACATTTTTCAGTGATTCCAAAGTATATTAGGTTATATTTTGTGTGTACAATATATTTGCCTGAGTCTGGAACACATAAGAATGAATAGTAAAATAAAGAAGTGAGATGCCATATTTCAGCTCATTCCACTGCTGAAATAACTCATTAGGTATTCATATCTGGTTACCTCCACCCCCTAAGGTATGTGGAGGTTATGTTTTCACCCATGTCTGTTTGTCTGTCTGTCTACCTGTCTGTTTGTCTGTCAACAGGATATCTCAATAAGTTGTGGATGGATCCAGACGAAATTTGGTGTGGAGGGTGGGCATGTGACAAAGAAGAATTGATTAGAATTTGGTGACTATCCAGATCCAGATCCTATCGGTGGGATGCAAAACGTAAACTGGTCAGATTGGCAGAAGTGTGCGCTCTATCGAGTGCTGTTCTAGTTTATACTATTATCAGATACCAGTCAATGTCTTTCTCCATCTGATATTCTCTTTTAAAGTGGTAATTTGGTTTCAAAATAGAATGGTTCTAAAAAGGTATATGGATTACATAAAGGAACAGTTAACATTCTATATGCACATAAACTCTCATGTCCATCACTTCAAAAACATGTGCATTAACTCATAGTTTCCGGTCACACATGATTTCCTTTGCATTACTGATGTGGAATTAGCTTTCATCATCGCAATCACTTTCCACAAAATTGTAAAGTGCAGTCAATATGAGAGGATTCACACAGCATTCTTCTACATCATCTAAGTCTACTGGAAGTACAGCTGCACATTCACAGGCCTGACATGGGATTATGGGTCTGACATGGACAATTTGTGTCACATGTGCTGCAGTCACAGATTAAGCTGTTCTGTAGCTCTGGGGGTTTTTTCATTGATTGGTGTTGTACCATATCATCAACTGATAAATGGCCCGAATGAAGTGAAGATTCAAGCTGTCTTCTGTTGGGGACAATTTATTGGCCTGAGCGTTCTTGATTTCCTTCTCACACCTCAAATTGCTCAGTGACTCAGTTTTCCACATCCACATAATGTACATTATTCCAACAAACTTGGTGGCTTCCACTTCTTGGTCCTTTGTCAAGACTGGTGTAGTTTCCAAACTGGGAAAGGTCCTGGAATCCCTGGTCGTTTTGCATTAGTATTCCAAACACAGTCCGCTTTCCATGTCCAAAGAAGCTTACTTTGTCACACCCGGTCATGCAATGCACAGAGAGCAATGCATTTCTCTTTGCAGTGGTGAGTGCATTGTATATATCACGCACTGGTATGTACCAAATTGATGTGGTCTGTTTTCCTTCATGCCCTGTGAAGAAATATATTTATTATGCTGCAATAGCTGGCTGAAGGTGCATAAGAGGTACAAGAACATCAGTGTCAGGACTGCATACTCAACATTTTCTCACAATCATGATCTGCGCTGTCTGTGGAATGATGTGGGTGGGTATCAGCCTCGTCTTGGTTTGATTGCAAGCTTGATACTCTGTAACACAAGCTGAATTGATTTTGATTGTTTTGTAATCCTTTCCTCCACTGATGTAGAGTACTTGTTATTGGTTTACAAGGGTTGGACCTGTTTCAGTTATGTATTGTTATGGATTTGGGGTCGGCACTCCCGTTACCAAGGGGGGGGGGGGGGGTTAATCCCCCTGTCCTTTAAGCTGGCCGTCCCCCGTTCCTGGAAACTATAATGCTCCTCTGCGGTCGAGATTGGCCAGGGTGATTCGTCAAGATGGAGTCCCAAATACCTGAGTGCCAATCTCTCCGCAAAGCAGGGAGATAATTTCCGCTCGAACCACGGACAGGTGGAAATTGCCGAGCGGTTTAGCAATCCGCGATTCGAGCCGTTAGCAAAAAGACTAACCCGATTCTGAGCGGTTCTAATCGTGCCACGTATACTCAATTGAGAAAAGACGAAAGCGATCGAATGAGAGGAAACCAAAAGGTGAGGATGAACAACTAATATGATCTATTAATTACTCTAGCATGTAATCAGAGAAGAAAGAGCAAAGACACAGGGCAAAGCTTACACAGTCTAATATCACGCCCAGGACAACACAAATCAGACTTACACGAAAGGGACATAGCAGGAAGCAGATGGGCCAGCGTTGGCTCCGGCCCCGGTTCACGCTTCACTCCGGTCCATGCTCCACTCCGGTCCACGCTCCGGTTCCGCGGCGAAACCCGGCAGGCAGCGCTGTTCATTGATTGTTGAACGCGAGCGGACCTTAGTTATTGGGGTTCATAAATCTGGGAGGGAGGCTTTGAACGTTCCTGACGCACTGATGTTCGGCAGAAGTCCCAGCTAGAAGTTGTTCGTGCACGCAGCTCTCACGCCAGCTCTCTCTCTCTCTCGCTCCCGTCTCATCTCTGTAAGTAGTCCCACGCGAGCGCTTATTTCACGCGCTCGCGTATCAAGCCGCGGGCTTTTAGGACACACCCACCGGTAAGCTCGCCTCGGCCCTGGTTGGTCGCGAGGGCTCACCGACTCCGCCCTTAACAGGGCTACGCCTCGCTCCGATAACTCCTTCCCCTTTTTCTCCGCTCTGACCGCATGGTTAATGGCGTCTTGAGCCAGGCAGCGAACACTACTGGCAAGCAAAGGAACACAATTTATAACTCCTCCCCCTTCTTCTCCAGCTTGACCGCGTGGTTAATGGCGTCTTGAGCCAGGCAGCGAACGCTACTGGCAAGCAAGGGAACACAATTTGGAGGGAGGCAAGCCGCAAAATGAACGGGATTGAACAAGGGGCCTAGGTTATTTGATTAATGCAACGCAGAGTCAAACTATTGGAAACACAGCCTTGACTAAAACACATACTAATGAAATAACTGAAGAAGTTCCTATGGTGTCCTATGTGTTGCAATATGGACTAACTAGGGTGCGACCTTTGACCTTTGGAAAATGGGGATATTTACAGGGAATTATTTACAAGGCTTATTATTTTACAAAGTGAAGGTTCAAAAAAACCGCAACAGTATTTTGTGTAATACACTGCAAGGGCAGTTCTGTTTTTTTCAACACCCAAGAACTGCGTAATCTTTCCTGGTTTTTGGCAGGACATGGTAAGAGTGGCCAGCAACATGACCTTGCTTTTCACGAGACACATTTTTGATGCTGTTTTCCTCAGATTTCTCAAACACAATGTGGAGTTGTTTGGCTTCATTGTGAGGAGCAGATTTGCTCTTGTACATGATATGGTCGACAAACTTGAAGCTCCTTTTCTGCACTGATGTAGAAAGGTGGAATGATGGTTTGTATCACTGCATAACCATCAAAGACAATTGCATCACAGCTTTCAATTGCAGTGATCTTGTCTGTCGGTGCTACTTCTGGCTTGTGCATGATGACATATAACATCCGGTAACTGCAAGATCTTTCATGCTACTAACACAAAGTGCTGCTGAAGTCAAGAATCTTCAAAGTTCTCCATATAAATATGGTGTAGCCCATGTTGTGCATTAACTCAAGTTTTCTACTCCCAAATTCATGTTGGAGGTATACTGCCAGGCCAAAGTGCCTGGGAGATGTTATTGATGTAGTCAGTGTAACAATATCACAGGCAATGTTTAAGCAACATGCGATGTGTGCTTCTTCAGATTCTGTTAAGTCTCCAGCTACACGGTACAATTTTGGACTTGTGAGCCAGATTAATGACTTGAGAAGCAAAGGGTCACGAAAACTCTTTTGTGCTTCAACTGTCATCTCATCATCAGAATAGTATTCATCCTCAAGTTTTTCAGTGGTATGGATTGTCCTCTGCAATATTCCCATTGCTTAATTGACAAAGCTTTCTTCTCATATTTGTGGCCTCTCATTGAGACTGGGCTTCCTTGACGAGATCTGTTTCATTTGAAAAGACTCTAAGGACCTGTCTGTTTATTTGCTTTGCATGGTGCATCACCCACAGAAATTGCACTAGCGCACACCAAGTCTGAGCCATGAGGCTGGGAAATGGCCATTCCTTAATCAGCAGTTGCTTTAGCTTCTGAGATGTGCAGGTCTCTGAACTACTTTGGCCATTCTCCTCAAGAAGTTCTCTGAATTGCTGTGTGATTCTTGTAGGAAATGAACACTTGTTTTGCTTCCATTTGTTATCAGAAATCTTTAATCAGCCAATGAATTATATTTTTGTCCTCTGAGGCAACCTTTCTGGAAGCTGAAATTTTTCGAGGATTGTGATACGTTGAACACTTTTTATGGTAGCGGACCTCAACTGCTACTAGATTACCATTTGCAACTCCCAGTAATCTAGTTGAAAGTTCATGCCTGTCTTTTCTCTGCTGCACTGAAAATCTTGGTGAACAAATTGTGAGAATCAGGTTTGTTTTCTACAACAGATTCAACCATGCACCAAGTAGCTCTCTTGGTTTGATAAATTGGCTCCAGCACAGATGAAACAGTTCTTCTTCCAGTCAAATTTTGGGACAGAGCTCTGAGAGCTAGTCTTTGGTAAACTAATGCTACTGCTAGTACTACTACACACTTCACCCCTGCACCATCTCCACAAGCACTTGACATTTATTTTTCGATAAAGTCATTTTGATGTCGTTCTTACTGGCAGATGTGCTTCTGCAGTGCCTCTGACACCTGAGAGAAACATGGTCATCAGCAATGCTGTGGTCTTGAGACAAAATATTTTCCCCAATATCAGTTTGTTTTTGTCTGCATGCTGTAAGTTGAAAACATTGGTTTTGGATTTCTTGCCACAAGGTTCAAACCTAGGAGTTCAAATTCTGCTGTAATATTAATATCTTTCTGATGCTCGAGATGTGCCTGTTAACTTGCTAACCTGCAATGCACAAAATGCACAATAGCTTAGATAAGGATAAACACACAAATAAACTTAATACTCTTTGGAATCACTCAAAAATTTATATTAAGAGCAGAATTATGGCCAAAATAGTATAACACAGGTCAAAATGGCAGCCATATTGGATTTATGCAAATGAGGCATTCACCCTTTGTGTTCCCGACTTATGCATATGTATTGTTCATACATAATAAATCATTCTAGTCTTTTAAATCACTCAAAAATGTTGATTTTGAGCAGAATTATGGCCAAACTAGTGAACACCCTGTGAGATCAGATATCCCTGGGTCAATCTTGGATTTATGCAAGGGAGTAATGATGTACCCATATGCTAGGGTGGCATCATGAATTTTCTCACTCCTGGGACCCTACTGAACGCAAATCTATATGGCAGCTTTTGGTACTGCCGGTTGCACGATCTTGAAAAATAGAGTACATTTGGGGGCCTTGTTTGCAGTACGAAAAGCAGTTCTTATGTTGTATAGCGACAACAGCAAGATTTGCAGACAAGAAAGTAACAGTGGTCGCAGCGATAGCGATAGTAGTGGTTTAAGGTCATATTAATATTTGCAAACTTTAGAGTCTGATAGGAGCCTGAAGATGAACGCTACTATTGTGTGGTGCACTGGCAACTCATGTAGTGGGGTGCCCGGACACTCAGTCATTTCAAATTGATGCAAAAGTTTCGTTTTCAGTACCAATTTGAAGGTAAGGGCCTATAGAACAATTTTTGTTTGAGTGTCAAACACTCATGTAAAAAAAATTGTGGAAATTTTCCTCCTCATGTAGTGGGGGGCCATGCATGGGTAATTTTTTCTTTTCATTTCAAATTGATGGAAAAGTTTCGTTTTCAGTACCAATTTGAAGGTAAGTGCCTGTAGAACAATTTTGGTTTGAGTGTCAAGCACTCAGATAAAAAAAATGGGGCTTCTGGGGATGTGGGGGGTTCCCGACCCCCCACCGGCCTATGCGAAATATGGAAAATGTTATAACTTTTGATTGGATGATCCGATCTGAACATATGAGGTATGTATGGATTCAGGATCAGAAGCAGCAACTTGTATTTTAAGCATATTGCCCATAGAAGCAATAATGTTGCCGGTATCGGCGCAAAAAAAAGACCAAGGGTCATAGGCCCGGTAAGCTGAAACATGTTTAAAAAAAATTAACTGGACAATTATACTCAGACCCAATGATATAGTGACATGTTTTATTTATCTTTTAACTGTGCTACAATATGGTGGTGAGTAACTGCTTGGACAATTGCTTGAATAACTCCTTGAACAATAGTTTTTTATAAGAAAGTGGCTAACAAATCGACCATATATACAGTCACGTGAAAATGTAAGTACACCCCACGTAAATTTTGACTTTTTCAACATATTTCAACATACAGCTATTTGATCTTCATTTCAACAATATTGATAGATAAAGGTGATATAATATAACAAATATCATGAAACATTCACATTTTGTAGTCCATTGTATAATTTAAATAAACATAAATGCAAATTTCGCATGTGGAAAAAGTAAGTACACCCCAACATTTATCACTACTTCAAATACCTAAAATTAGAATCAGGTGCATCAGCTCAGGTGCAAATGATGAGAACATCGTTAGAGAGGATCTTGGAGGAACCTGTCTTATTTAAACCTCAGACATTTAGTTTGGTTTGCTCTTTGTTGCTGACGTGTGCGGCATCACCATGCCTAGATTAAAAGAGCTCTCTGAGGCTTTCAGAAAGAAGGTTATAGATGCCTACGAATCTGGGAAGGGATTTTAAAAGATCTCCAAACAATTTGAAATCAATCATTCGACTGTCCGGAAGATCATCTACAAGTGGAGAAGATTCCAAACAACTGCCAACTTGTTCAGCCCAGGCTGCCCCAGCAAGTTCAGCCCGAGAGCAGACCGCAAGATGCTGAAAGAAGTCTCTAAGAACCCCAGAATGTCATCACGGGACCTACAGGTAGCTCTTCCCACTGTTGATGTCAAAGTGCATGAGCCTACCATTAGAAAGAGGCTGCACAAATTTGATCTACATGGGAGGTGTGCCAGGAGGAAACCTTTGCTGTCCAGAAAGAACATCAGGGCAAGACTAAAGTTTGCCAATGAACACCTTGGCAAAGACCAGCACTTCTGGAACAATGTGCCAAAGACCAGCACTTCTGGAACAATGTGCTCTGGACAGATGAGTCAAAGGTAGAGCTATTTGGCCACAGTACCAGAGACATGTTTAGTGAAAACCAAAGACAGCATTTGACCACAAGAACCTGATACCAACTGTAAAGCATGGTGGTGGAAATATTATGGTTTGGGGCAGCTTTGCTGCATCAGGGCCTGGGCAGCTCACCATCATAGAATCCACTATGAATTCTTCATTATACCAGAGGGTGCTTGAGGATAATGTGAGGCCATCTGTTGGAAAGTTGAAGCTCAACTGAAGGTGGACCTTGTTTACCAGTACTGGTATGTTTACCAGTAAATCCACCAAGGAATGGCTGAAAAGAAAGAAATGGAGGGTTCTGGAATGGCCAAGTCAAAGCCCGGATCTAAATCCCATCGAGATGTTGTGGGGGGATTTGAAACGAGCTGTGCATGCAAGAAACCCCTCAAACATCGCACAGCTGAAAGAATTCTGCATGGAGGAGTGGGCAAAAATTTCTCCCAGTCGATGTCAGAGACTGGTAGACAGTTATAAGAAACGCCTACTTGAGGTTGTTTCTGCCAAAGGGGGCAATACCACCTATTAGAGCCAAGGGTGTACTTACTTTTTCCACATGCGAAATTTGCATTTATGTTTATTGGCGCTGAGGAAGCGCCTCTAGCGAATGACTTCCAGCCAGTGTAACGCGAAGCGCACGCGCACTGGCAAGGCTGCCACTCGTAGGGGAAATTCCCTATGGTAGGGGTTTTCAGCCTAATGTAGGGGGTAGGGGATACCTACGGAGAAAATGGCAATATGCAGCAAAATGCAGGGGAAAATGACAATATGTAGGGGAGTTGCCAACTATTGCCAACTGCATTTATTGCCAACTGCATTTGCCGCCATTACGGCGTGGTCAAGCCTCGGAGAAGAAGGAGGAGGAGCTACATTACGGGCGTGGCCCGCACTTCGTCATCAGGAGGTGGAGCCAGGAAGCGCTTGCGCCCAACCAGGACTCGGTGATGTAGCCGGATACCAAAGGAAAATGTTCATTTACGCCAAAAATTTGTTTGTTTGTTTTGTGGAATAAGCAATTTATTAGCTAAAATACCAAAGAAAACTTTACTTTTTCTATGCCAAAAAGTATTTTTTACAACTGAACCTCAGCGCAATCCAAGAGGATTCACTTGTTTAAATTATACAATGGACTACAAAATGTAAATGTTTCATGATATTTGTTATATTATATCACCTTTATCTGTCAATATTGTTGAAATGAACAATCCCCCTTGCTCCTCCCCTCCAAATCTTCCCCATCACCCATCTCTTTCAAATATTCCCCCTTGCCCCTCCCCTCCAAATATTCCCTATCACCCATCCCTTTCAAATCTTCCCCCTTGCCCCTCCCCTCCAAATCTTCCCCATCACCCCTTCGCTCCAAAACTTCCCCATCACCCCTCGCCTCCAAAACTTCCCCATCACCCCTCCCCTCTAAATCTACCCCCTTGCCCCTCCCCTCCAAATCAAACCCCATCACCCATCTCTTTCAAATCTTCCCCCTTGCCCCGTCCCTCCAAATCTTCCCCATCACCCATCCCTTTCAGATCTCCCCCCTTGCCCCTCCCCTCCTAAACTCCCCCCACACCCCTCCCCTCCGAGACTCTCCATCACTCCTCCCCTCCTAGACTCCCCTCTCACCCCTCCTCAAAGCGTCCTCCCCGCTTCTTCCCCCTTCCAACTTTCACCTTCATCTCCCTCAACCTTCTGCCTCACTCTTCCCCCTCCTCAAATAACACCTCACTGCGCCTCACCCAATCACCATCAAACCTTTTGTCCGCCCCATTCTTCCATTTCTCCAAGCTATTCTGAAATCTCTGACACACCTTCAACAGCTCTCCCTACCTCTTCCTCCTCTTCCACATCTTACCCTACCGCTCCCCCCCCCCCCCCCCCCTGTTCTGTATCCGATGCTCCCCCTTCCTCTTCTTTAACAGTATGGACCTCAAACATCCGGGGCCTTCGCTCAAACTTGACTGATCTCTCCATACAGGTTGCTTCTGACAAACCAGACGTGATCTGCTTAACAGAAACTTTCCTCCTTCATGATGTCTCTGATTCCTTGGTATCTCTCCCAGGTTACTCCCTCCTCCGGTATGATAGACCTGAGCCTCGTCCTGGAGGGGGGGTTGCTATCTTTATAAAAAAACTCTTCCTCACTCGCCCTGCACTGCCCTCTCTCCACCTCACCCCCAGGAATACCTTTGGCTATGGCTTCCCCTTCGCTCCCAACTTTTGTTCATATGTGTGTTGTACCGTCCACCAAACAGTGATGCCTCCATCTACATCTCGCTGTCTGATAATATGAACCAACTTCTATCTACCCATCCCAACTCTCTCTTCCTCATATGTGGTGATTTCAATTGTCACCATGCCAGTTGGCTGGGTGTCGGTATCTCTCTCACCAGCCATGGCTCTTCAGCAAAGGACTTCTGTGACTCACTGGGACTGACACAATCTGTCAATTTCCCGACCCGGATCTCAGTCAACGGAGCATCTTCTCTTCTGGACTTGGTTATGACTAACTTCCCTGAAAATGTCTGCTGCTCTTCTTCTGCTCCAATCGGCTCATCAATCATCATCAGACAACTGGCACGGTCTTCAAGCAGCCATCAATCATCTGGACTGGTCTCCCATCTCTACCACCTCTGACATCAACTCATCCTGGGAATTCTTCCAAAGTATATTGCTCTCTCTCATGCACAGGTTTATCCCATCTCGTCTTCAGTTGTCATACCCTTCCTCCCGTCCATGGTACACGGAATCTTGTGGTGAGGCTGTTGCCCAGAAACAACTTGCCTTCGTCTCCTGGAAAGCAAATCCAACGGAAGGCAATCTCATTTCCTTTCACAAAGCCCGAAACAAGTGTGTGTCCACCCTCAGGAGAGCCAGGAAACAATATCTCTCCGTTCTCAAGACCGAACTCTCTTATCTGTCTCCCTCTTCCAAATCCTGGTGGCGTCTGGTCAAATCCGTTTCTGGTGTTTGTTCCCCCTCCATCCCCTCCCTTACCTCAAACGGCTACACAGCTGACTCCGCACGTGAAAAAGCTGAATGCCTCAACTCTGTGTTTTGCCTCTAAATCTTGTGTCCCAAACCCATCCCTCTCTGTACCCACCATACCCAGTCGTACCCTGCTGCTCCTGGACTCCGTGTCCTTTCCTCCTGACAAGGTGGAAAAGTTTCTGTCAACCCTCGACTCTGATTCTGCAACTGGACCCGACGGCACCAGCCCACGGGTCCTAAAATCCTGCTCTGCTGCTCTATCTCACCCTCTCTCTGTTCTCTTCACCCTCTCTTTTGCTCAAGGTCAACTGCCATCTGCTTGGAAATCAGCCAACATCACCGCTTTGCACAAAAAAGGTGCAAAAACAGATCCTAGCAACTACAGACCAATCAGCCTTCTCCCAATTATCAGCAAAGTCATGGAATCCATCATTGCTTCGGATATGAAATCTTTCCTCTTCTCCAATGGCTTGATCTCTGATCATCAATTTGGTTTCAGACCAGGTCACTCTACTCTGGACATGCTGCTTCTGCTGTCTCAACAATGGATGGAGGTCCTCAATGCCAAACAGGAAATTAGAGCTGTCTCCCTCGACATATCACGTGCCTTCGACACGGTCTGGCACCCCGCTCTGCTCACCAAACTCTCCTCCTTTGGTATCCATGGAAATCTCCACGCATGGCTGGCGGACTTCCTCTCTAGTCGTCGTCAACGTGTGGCCCTGAATGGGGTTCTCTCATCTCCTCTTCCTGTTCAGGCTGGAGTTCCCCAAGGCAGTGTTCTGGGCCCCGTGCTTTTTCTGGTCTTCATCAATGATCTCTCTGACTCTCTCGAAAATCCTCTCTATCTCTTTGCTGATGACTCCACTCTCTGCCGCTCCATTCCTCTTCCCTCAGATCGGCAGTCTGCTGCCTCCTCACTCTCTGAAGACCTGGACAAAATCACAGACTGGTCAAACAAGTGGAACATGTCTTTCAATCCTGACAAATCTCACACTCTTACTATGTCTCTCCGAAAAGATCGACTGGACAACCCTCCCATCTACTTTCTCAACAATCCTCTCCAAGAAGTTCTGTCGCTCAAGATTTTGGGTCTCACTATCTGCCATGAGCTTTCTTGGGAAAACCACATTTCCAAGCTGGCCTCCAAAGCCAGTCGCCGACTGGGCATCCTCCGTCGTGCGAAGTCCTTCCTCGGCACACCTGAGCTCCTCACCACATACAAGGCTTTCATCCACAGCTCAATGGAATACTGTTCTCCCCTATGGGCCGGTGCTCCTGCCTCACACCTAGCTCGGCTTCACGCTGTTGAAACCAAAGCTTTCAGAATTATTGAAATCTCCCGCGATGAAGCTATCTCTGAGGGCCTTTCACTCACTCACCGCAGGCAGGTAGGTGGTCTTTCTGTCTTCTACCGACTCCTCTCCGGCCTTGCACCCCCAGCTCTCTCTGTGCTCTGTCCCCCAAATATTCCTACAGGTCGCACAAGATCTGCCAGCAACCCTCTGATGGTTAAACTGCCGAAATCTCGGCTCTCTGCTCACCTTCACTCTTTCATTCCTCTTTTCTCACGCCTCTGGAACAAACTCCCTCACTCCCTTCAATCCCACTCCTCCCTCCAGGTCTTTAAAACAGCTGTTCACCACCATCTCTTATCTTCCCCCATCCAAAACCTTGATCTTTTCTACCCCCGCTAATTCACCCCAGATCCACCTTGTTTGAAATTCCAACTTCTTTCCTGGAAGTCCTGGCAGTGTCCATATGTTTTATACCTCTCCCACCGCCCCCTTCCCATGCCCCCCCCCCCCAAAGCCCTCGCCCTCTCTCAGATCTCTCGATGTCTCCATGTCTCTCGGTCCCTGCTCTCAAATGTTGTGTTTGTGTCCTTCCCCCTCTCTCCCCATCTTGTCTACCGCTCCCGATGTTATATGTTTTATGTGTCGGTTTGTCTTTCTGTGTGATTAATGTTCGCTCTTTCACGAGCCTCGATCTTGTATACAAAAAAAAAAAAAAAAAAAAAAAATCTGATCATGTGCTTGTTAAAGTGGACATCTCTGACCATTCTCAGAGAGCCTCCTCAGCGCCGACAAGTCTGGCATTTCACTCAGGCCAACTGGCACGGTCTTCAAGCAGCCATCAATCATCTCGACTGGTCTCCCATCTCTACCGCCTCTGACATCAACTCATCCTGGGAATTCTTCCAAAGTAAATTGCTCTCATGCACAGATGTATCCCATCTCGTCTTCAGTTGTCATACCCTTCCTCCCGTCCATGGTACACGGAATCTTGTGGTGAGGCTATTGCCCAGAAACAACTTGCTTTCGTCTCTTGGAAAGCAAATCCAACGGAAGAAAATCTCATTTCCTTCCACAAAGCCCGAAACAAGTGTGTGTCCACCCTCAGGAGAGCCAGGAAACAATATCTCTCCGTTCTCAGGACAGAACTCTCTTATGTGTCTCCCTCTTCCAAATCCTGGTGGCGGCTGGTCAAATCTGTTTCTAGTGTTTGTTCCCCCTCCATCCCCTCCCTCACCTCAAACGGCCACACGGCTGACTCCGAACGTGAAAAAGCTGAATGCCTCACCTCTGTGTTTGCCTCTAAATCTTGTGTCCAAAACCCATCCCTCTCTGTACCCACCGTACCCAGTCGTACCCAGCTGCTCCTGGACTCTGTGTCCTTTCCTGACAAGGTGGAAAATTTCTGTCAACCCGCGACTCTGATTCTGCAACTGGACCTGACGGCATCAGCCCACGGGTCCTAAAATCCTGTTCTTCCGCTCTTTCACTCCCTCTCTCTGTTCTCTTCACCCTCTCTTTTGCTCAAGGTCATCTGCCATCTGCTTGGAAATCTGCCAACATCACCGCATTGCACAAAAAAGGTGCAAAAACAGATCCCAGCAACTACAGACCAATCAGCCTTCTCCCAATTATCAGCAAAGTCATGGAATCCATCATTGCTTCAGATATGAAATCCTTTCCTCTTCTCCAATGGCTTGATCTCTGATCATCAATTTGGTTTCAGACCTGGTCACTCTACTCTGGACATGCTGCTTCTGCTTACTCAACAATGGATGGAGGTCCTCAATGCCAAACAGGAAATTAGAGCTGTCTCCCTTGACATATCACGTGCCTTCGATACGGTCTGGCACCCCGCTCTGCTCACCAAACTCTCCTCTTTTGGTATCCTTGGAAATCTCCACGCATGGCTGGCGGACTTCCTCTCTAGTCGTAGTCAACGTGTGGCCCTGAATGGGTTTCTCTCATCTCCTCTTCCTGTTCAGGCTGGAGTTCCCCAAGGCAGTGTTCTGGGCCCTGTGCTTTTTCTGGTCTTCATCAATGATCTCTCTGACTCTCTTGAAAATCCGCTCTATCTCTTTGCTGATGACTCTACTCTCTGTCGCTCCATTCTTCATCCCTCAGATCGGCAGTCTGCAGCCTCCTCACTCTCTGCAGACTTGGACAAAATCACAGACTGGGCAAACAAGTGGAACATGTCTTTCAATCCTGACAAATCTCACACTCTTACGATGTCTCTCCGAAAAGACCGACTGGACAACCCTCCCATACACTTTCTGAATAATCCTCTCCAAGAAGTTCTGTCACTCAAGCTTTTGGGTCTCACTATCTGCCATGATCTTTCCTGGGAAAACCACATTTCAAAACTGGCCTCCAAAGCCAGTCGCCGACTGGGCATCCTCCATCGTGCAAAGTCCCTCCTTGGCACACCTGAGCTCCTCACCACATACAAGGCTTTCATCCGCAGCTCAATGGAATACTGCTCTCCCCTCTGGGCTGGTGCTCCTGCCTCACACCTAGCTCGTCTTCATGCTGTTGAAACTAAAGCATTCAGAATCATTGGAATCTCCCACGATGAAGCTAACTCCAAGGGCCTCTCACTCACTCACCGCAGGCAGGTTGGTGGTCTTTCCGTCTTCTACCGACTCCTCTCTGGCCTTGCCCCCCCCCCCCCCCCCAGCTCTCTCTGGGCTCTGTCCCGCAAATATTCCGACAGGTCGCACAAGAGCTGCCTGCAACCCTCTTATGGTTAAACTGCCAAAATCAAGACTCTGCTCACCTTCACTCCTTCATTCCTCTTTTCTCCCACCTCTGGAACAAACTCCCTCACTCTCTTCAATCCCACTCCACCCTCCAGGTCTTTAAAACAGCTGTTCACCACCATCTCTTATCTTCCCCCATCCAAAACCTTGATCTTTTCTACCCCCGCTAATTTCACCCAATTCCACTTTTTTGAAATACCAACTTCTGTCCTGGAAGTCCTTGATGTCCTTGTGTTTTATACTCTCCCACCCCCCCCCCCCCCTTCCCACGCCTCCTCCCCCCAAGCCCTCTCCCTCCCACACATCTCCCTGCTCTCAAATGTTGTGTGCTCTCAAGTGTTTGTGTGCTTCCCCTTCTCTCTCATCTTGTCTTCCACTCCCTCTTTTTGTATATTTTGTTTGTCTGGTTGATTTATTTGTGAAGTAAATGTCAGTTCTTTCACAAGCCTTGATTCGGTATACAAAAAAAAAAAAAAAGCTGTATGTTGAAATATGTTGAAAAAGTCAAAACTTTACATGGGGTGTACTTACTTTTTCACGTGACTGTACATGTCAGTATCGTAAAATGGGGTGAATAGGGACACAAACTGAAAAAAAGTTCGGAAACTTTTTGCTGAAAATTGATAACCATACTGATTTGTTGATATTTTGGTTGAAAGTGTTCTCTTGTTTTTTTAAAAAGCAACTTATAGTCCCTATTAACCCCATATATGGGTTAAATAGGAATAAATAGGATTTTTATGGCTGTCCCTATTCACCCCGTTTTATGGGTGAATGGGGACAGTCACTAATACAAAAAAATTATAATCAAGAAATAGGGACAGTTTGGAGAAACTTTTTATCCCATATTTTTTTTCATTGGCAACGTGGTTTATATTATGGGTGCATATTATGTGCATCCATCTGAGCTATCAATTTAGCAATAAGTTGGAAACTCAGGATTGTTTCTTGATTATTTTTTTTTGTATTAGTGACTGTCCCTATTCACCCATAAAACGGGGTGAATAGGGACAGCCATAAAAATCCTATTTATTCCTATTTAACCCATATATGGGGTTAATAGGGACTATAAGTTGCTTTTTAAAAAAACAAGAGAACACTTTCAACCCAAATATCAACAAATCAGTATGGTTATCAATTTTCAGCTAAAACTGTTTCCGAACTTTTTTTCAGTTTGTGTCCGTATTCACCCCATTTTACGGTATTGGAAATTGTTCTGGTCCAGCTACTTCTCGCATTTGCACTTGCACAGACGTGTGCACTTCAACTTTGCCCTCATGCACTTGCACAGAGCGCAGGTACTTGTGCAAGTGCACTTCACATCCAGGTGGAATACATCCATGGCGAGGGGCAGCGAGGTCCAAATGGGAAGCAGCTTGCCGTCCTCTTCCTTCCACCCATGATTAGTGGGGTTGTTGACAGGCATCATGGACCTTTGGGCTGTTGTCCAGATGCTCGCTCGGAAGACACTCCTTTTGAGATGTTGATCCAAAGCATCACTCGTTGGGGGAATTCTCTCCACGTCCCTAGTCTTCTGTGAGAACACCCTCATTCGGACGAGGTCAACGTCATTGTCCTCGTTTGACTCATTGGAGTGCAGCCGACAGACAAAGTTTGTTGCCACTTCTTTCAGCCTTGGTGATGTTTGGAATGGAGTGTCGACGATAGTTGCAAATTCCTCCATGAGGAGGAAAAATTCCACAATTTTTTTTGATATGAGTGCTTGACACTCGAACCAAAATGGTTCCATATGCCCTTACCTTCAAATTGGTACTGAAAACGAAACTTTTGCATCAATTTGAAATGAAAAGAAAAAATTACCCATGCAAGGCCCCTCACTAATGGTGTAAGAACAGAAGAAGAAGAAAATAGCAAGTGCTTATTCCACACAATACTGTTTTTTTACAGGGAAAGGCACTAGTTATGGCGAAGAGGAATTGGATGAAAATGCAGAGTATCATGTAGCCAGCATTTGGAATGAAGGTGCTTTTGTTGTGATACTAGCATCTGAACTAGGAACAACTGCAGTCACAAAGTTAATCATAACTGAAGGGTATTAAATAGCAGAAATGGAGTGAAATAATTCCAAGGTCAGTAGTGAATTGGCTGATGAAATGAGAGTCCATCGAAGAAGTGATGTCAGCGGTCAGGCATGACATGATCTTCTAAGACTGACGAGTAAAATGTATGATCCAGCCAATAGCTGACCTCCAGATGCAGGAAAATCTGGTGGTACAGTGAAACCCCGATTTTACATGCCCCGATTTAACGCGAATTCGGATATAACGCGATGAGTTATTGGACCTTTTTTTTTTTTTTTGCTCTTTCCGGAAATGGAACAAACTGCTCGAAAAAGAAAATATTTTTCTGTGAAAGATAAGCTTCACGCACTTGACGCGATCAAGACGAAAAGTCAAACTCAAATTGCACGAGACCTCGGGATACCGGAATGAAACACTTCGTGGCTGGAAATCTCGAGAAGAAAAGTTATGTGTGTCACTTTGCAAAGTTGAAGAAGAAGCAGGACTAAAAGCTAAACGCCTGAAGACAGCCAAAGATGTGAGCCTCGATGACTCCCTGTACGAGTGGTTTGTTCAAGCTCACTCAGAAGGCCTTCCAATGTCTGAATGGAGCAAAGAAGAGCTACACCAGTGGCACTCTGCCGACGACGAATGCCCAACATATGAGCACCTGACGGACGCCGAGATTGTCCGCAACGTAACTATAGCACCGGCGGAGGCAAGTGTACCGGTTCTCGAGCCACAAGAAGATGATAATGAAGAGCCCCCACCCCCAAAAGTGTCTGAAGCCATTGAACACCTCGAGGTGTTCAATTGGCTGGAGACCCAGGAGGTGGACCACATAAAAATCCTCCAACTCAGAAGCATTGTAGATTTCGCTCGCAGCCAGCGACATGCTACGTTCAAGCAAGGAACACTTGATCACTTTTTAAAGAAATAAACTGTAAATGATGATTGCTAATATTCTTGAATGTTTTTATTTGTTGTTTTAGGATGTTTTAGGATATTAGGGTAACATTGGGTCAGTTTGAACGCTGATTTTCTTGAACCCCGATTTAGCGCGACTCCGCTTTTTTCGCGATGACATTTTATGGATATCAACAATCGCGTTATAACGGGGCCACACTGTGTAAACATGCCATTCGGTCACAGCATCACCAGAAGAACTCAAAAACAGGGCACTGGTTCACTGTAATGGAACTGGGCAGCCACGCAATTTCAGCAATCCATCGATGCTGAAGGTATGTACCAATTGCCTTATTATGGTTCTTGGAGGGAGGGAGGATTAAGCACCAAATTTACGAAAGGTGTTTAAGAGTTAAACGCGTATAGAATCTCTAACTGTGCCTGCGATGATCAACCGTTTAAAGTTAAACAACAATCACCGAAGAGTGTTTATCTAATGTGCGATTAAAGCCTAATCGCATGCGTTTAAATAACAAGATAACTTTTACACATTGGTGAGGGCATGATAAGAGTGTATTTAAGGCCTTGCAAAGCAAGCATTAGGCAAAAAGGTAGACTTAGAAACTGCAGTTGTACTCTCATAGACTTCCTGGCAGGTTAAGTTAACTTTAGAATAAATATAAGGGTATGGAAGGAGTGGCAAAACATCACCAGATAGCCACCAATTAATTTAATACTGTAGTATACAACCAAAACATAAAACATGATAGATGTTTCAATAATCATCATTGATCACTTCAATCCAGATTATCCAGAGGGGCATACATGTGAGAACCATAGTTCGGCTACAGAGATTGTACACATTCACAGATTGTCTTTTCCGTGATTAATGTTTGGAGGGAGGGATGAGTCGTAGGTGGGATGGATGGGTGGAAGGAGGGATGGATGAGTGGAAGGATCGATGAGTGAAGGAAGGATGGATGAGTGGAAGGGGAGATGGATGAGTGGAAGCAGAGATGGATAATCTTGAAGGAGGGATGGAAGGATCTCTTGAAGGAATAATTTTGTTGGCTGCTAAATCTAATGCAAGAAGACCGGGATCAACTAACCTTATCAAACTTGGTTGAGGAGCAAGGCGCTGAATCCCCTCCAACAATTGTCCCTGTTGCTGATTGTTGTAAGAATCAGAGTTACAACATTGGCTCAGATCATGAGTTTAATATCATTTGATCCCTAACAATACCTGTAAAGAGAACCAGCGAACATCATATCAATATTCTGCATACATCGGAACTAGTAATGAGTTTACAAATGAGTACAAGCAAGCAAGCCGTAACAAAGTGGCAGTACGTACCATCTAGTTATGCACCAGCATAGCATACGGTTAATGTCTCAGGTATGATCATAGCGCTGAATGACCGAGTTCTTATAACGGCTGCGTAGCCGGCAAAAGACGCTTGACACCTGGGTTCAGACGTTAGACAGAATTTCATGACATTCTCCCCGGCGTTAAATCTACACTACCACTAGGGGTGAAAGCAAGCGGGATAGCAGCATAGTAACTCAGGTAGAAAAAGAGTACATAGAGCAGAAAGTCATGTCAGTCCCAGCCGTAGCGATCGGGGCGTCGAATATCTCTTCCGGCGCGTGTTCGGTAAGCGTCGGGAGCTTCAACCGTGAGACCAAATTCGGGAGCTTCAACCGCGAGACCAAAGTCCCCCAAGTCGGAATAACCGCCCATCTCGGGAGAGGGCGGCGGCGGCTCAGGGCCGACCGGATCGGGTGTGTGCGGGAGCGGAGCCGACGGTGAATTCCCCATCAACGGGCCCCCCTGGCTGAGTTCCGGCTGAACGGTATCCCCGCACGGAGCAAGATGATGCACCGAGACTGTAGACTCGCGTCCATTTGGCAGCAGCACTCGAGCGTGCTCAGGATTGGCTGGGAGAATGTGAACCTTGTCGACAAGCGGGTCATATTTACTTTGACGAACAGCGCGTTTGAGGAAAGCCGGTCCGGGCTCAGCCAGCCAGCCTGGCAAAGGTCGAACAGCACCAGAATGGCGCGAGTAACGAAACAGACGGTCGTGAGGAGTTTGATTAGTAGCTGTGCATAATAAAGTCCTTATCGAGTTTAACGCCCCGTGCACCATCCAGGCCCATCGGTCCAATCCTAGTCCTCGAGACTTAAGGCCCAGAGTAATGGCCTTCCATATAATGCCATTAAATCTTTCCACCTGACCGTTCGCCTGAGGCCTGTACGGGGTAGTATAGCTTGATATTGCGCTGGAGCAAAAAGGTCCTCACACCCTGGGACAGAAACACAGCACCTCGATCGGTGTGTACGTAAGCCGGATTCCCGAACATGGAGAACAAAATCTGCAGACACCGGATAACCGTCACAGCGGACATATCATTGCACGTGAAAGCAAAAGGGAATCTGGAGAACTCATCAACTATCGTGAGGAGATAGCGAGAGCTATCCGAGGCCGGTAGGCCAGGACTAGCAGGGAGACACGAAGCCGGTAGAGGCCCTTTAAAGTCCATTGCCAATCTCTCCCAAGGCCGAGTAGCCTGAATCAACATACCCATCGGTGGTTTGTAGAAACGAGGTTTGAGTTCAGCACATACGGAGCAAGTGCGACACAGCTGCGGAATGTCCTCAACAGAGTAGGGCAAATTGTGACTGTGCACATAATGAGCGAAATGCGTCACTCCGGGATGGCACAACCTTTCATAAAGAACCCGCAGATCCTCAAAGGAGGTGAGACTCGCACACACCGAAGGGCGTGATAATGCGTCTGCGGCGAGATTATCCCGCCCTGGGCGATACTTAATAGTGTAGCAAAAATCGGCTAGCTCTATCTGCCATCGAGTGATCTTTTCGTTCTTAATGCGTTGAGCATGGCGCATGTCGTACATGAAAGCGACGCTTTGCTGATCAGTAATGACCTGAAAACATTTGCCAAGCAGATAGGGTCTCCAATGCCTAATAGACTCAACGATGGCGTATGCTTCCTTCTTGACAGACGAATGACGTTTCTCCGCGGAGGAGAGAGTCCTTGAAAAGAAGGCAACAGGTCGCCCCCCATTGAGAGAGTGTGGCAGCTATCGCGTGGTCTGACGCATCGCTTTCCAAAACAAAGGGTTGACTGTCATCGATAGACGACACAGCGGCGCCAGCTATGTCGGACTTCAGGCCATGGAAAGCGGCCTTGGTGGCATGACCCATGGGGAACACCTTGCAATCTACAAGTGGGTGGAGCTTTTCAGAAAAAATTTGGACCCACTTCGAGTAATGTGCAAACAGTCCGAGGGCACGCTTCAAGGAAGCATGATCATGTGGTGGGGCCATGTCGAGCAAAGGTTGCAGCCGCTCCTTGTCTGGAGTGATAGTGCCCTGGGTCACGGTGTACCCCAGGAGATCTATCGTTCGGGCGGAATAGCGACATTTATCCTCGTTCAGAGTTAGCCGATACTTGCGCACAACCTGTAGGAAACACTGCAAATTAGCATCATGATCGGCCTGATCGTACCCACAAACTGTTAGATTGTCCAGGTAAACAAAGACATCGGTTAAGTGTTCCTTAGCGATTATGTCATCTATAGCCTTTTGAAAACATGCCACCCCGTTTGTGACCACAAAAGGTAATCGAGTGAACTGGTACAACCTATGTCCGGATTCAAACCCGGTGTAGATGCGATCGGCCTCCGCAATAGGGATCTGATGATACGTGCTGCGGAGATGTAATGTGCTGTAGATCGAGTACTGGGCCACCTGCCGAACCAGGGAATCCAGTCCTGGGAGTGGGTAGGCGTCCAATTGCGTAAACCGATTAATCGTCTGCGAGTAGTCGATTACCATGTGTTTGCGATGATTTTCTGTCTGGACTACCACAACTTGAGCCCTCCAAGGCGATCGACTAGGTTCGATTATACCCTCCTTTAGAAGTCGGCTAGTTTCCTCCGCTATAAATTGCGTGTCAGCCCACGAGTATCGTCGCGATTTAACGGCAACCGGGGTGCAGTCAGGAGTCATATTTGGAAACAGCGTCAGGGGTTCAATTTCCATCCCGGCCTGAGCACACACAGATAGAGTATTGTCACCTCCAAATTCCATTTCCAACCGTCCATGTCGACAGAGAAAATCGTGACCTAGTAGCACTTCTGCACATAACGTAGGTAAAACCACTAAATGCACACCCGGAAACATGCGGCCATTGATCACTCGCTTCAGCCGGCATTCACCTTTGGTACGCAGCCAAATAGCTTGGGAAGCCATGAAAATCCTGTGCGTTGTCCCGAGAATCGGCCATCCATGCTTCTGGACGAGCCGCAAGTCAACATAGCTATCAGTAGAGCCCGTGTCGATCAAGGCGTTGACCATCTGTCTCTCAATCATGACTGGAATAACAGCGTTGGTTAACCCGGGTGGCCCTGTAGTTGTCGAATCATCCAGAGGTGGCGATCGAGCCATGCGCGCAGGTCCGACGCCAGCTAGTGTCGAGCGTGAAATCGCCGCGAGCGATGAAAGAGTTCCCGTCAAGGGTGTGCTTGCCGCGCGAGGCCCGTGCGGGGAGATCACAGTCAAGGGCGCGCGACGGCGCCTCGCAGGCTGCGGGTGGATCCTAGCCAAGGTCGCGCGAGATGGAGATTGTGCCCCGGACCGTGCAAAAAGCACGGACAATGTCGGGCGAGTTCGCTGGCCCCGTGTCGATCGGCATACCTTTGAGAAATGACCTTTCTGTGAGCACGAATGGCACGTCGCTTCGCGCGCGGGGCAAACTGTTCTCAAATGATTTCGATTTCCACAAAAATAGCACTTTGCGTAACCCCCGGCAGATGGGGTCATGGCAGCAGCGGCGGTCACGCTCGGGCCCGAAGCCTCGAGAGTGTCCGTTGTCCCCGATTCCAGCGGAGGTTCAGCATCCGCTGCCCCAGCCCTCTCTGGTCGCTCACCGGGTAGCCCCGCAGTGATGTACGGACGATTGTGACGATCGTATGCCTCCGATTGTCTCCGCGCCTCGTCATAAACGAGCGCATTCTTATGAGCAGTCTCAAAAGTTACATCGGTAGTTTCTAGCAATCTTTGACGTATCATCGGTGAGTGTACCCCGTAAACAAATGCATCTCCCATTAAATCATCACAGACTTGTTCATGGGATCTAGGTTCACCTGTACAGTCTTTCGCTAAACGGCGGAGATCCTGAACGAAGTGATCGATGGATTCCGAAGGGTCCTGCCGGCATGAGGAGAGCAGGTGCCGGGTGTAGACCATGCTTCGAGTCTTGATGTAGATTCGGCGTAGTCCCGCTTCAGCAGTATCGTACGTGACGCACTGAGAAATGTACTGATAGACAGAATGGGACACGTGAGAGTTAAGCACTGCGAGCTTTGTCTCATCCGTGAGATCAGCTTGGGCTCCCAGGTAACTCATCAGCAGTCGAAGGCAGTGCTGAAGCTGGGCAGCCGAGTCCGATGCTTGTGGATCCGCTCCGAAGATCGGGACGAGAATCAGCTTATGAGTCATCATTGTCGATCAAGACAAGAGCCGAATGATATTAATTGTTGTAAGAATCAGAGTCAAATCTTCCCCCTTGCCCCTCCCCTCCAAATCCTTCCCATCACCCATCCCTTTCAAATCTCCCCCCTTGCCCCTTCCCTCCCAAACTCCCCCCACACCCCTCCCCTCCGAGACTCTCCCTCGCCCCTCCCCTCCTAGATTCCCCTCTCACCCCTCCTCAAAGCGTCCTCCCCGCTTCTTCCCCCTTCCAACTTTCACCTTCATCTCCCCCAACCTTCTGCCTCGCTCTTCCTCCTCCCCAAATAACACCTCACTGTGCCTCACCCAATCACCATCAAACCTTTTGTCCGCCCCATCCTTCCCTTTCTCCAAGCGATTCTGAAATCTCTGACACACCTTCAACAGCTCTCCCTACCTCTTCCTCCTCTTCCACATCTTACCCTACCCCTCCCCCCCCTGTTCTGTATCCGATGCTCCCCCTTCCTCTTCATTAACGGTATGGACCTCAAACATCCGGGGCCTTCGCTCAAACTTGACTGATCTCTCCATACAGGTTGCTTCTGACAAACCAGACGTGATCTGCTTAACAGAAACTTTCCTCCTTCATGATGTCTCTGATTCCTTGGTATCTCTGCCAGGTTACTCCCTCCTCCGGTATGATAGACCTGAGCCTCGTCCTGGAGGTGGGGTTGCTATCTTTATAAAAAACCTCTCTTCCTCACTCGCCCTGCACTGCCCTCTCTCCACCTCACCCCCAGGAATACCTCTGGCTACGGCTTCCCCTTCGCTTCCACCTCTTGTTCATATAGAGGGCCAGCGAACGGGCCAATATGTGTGTTGTACCGTCCACCAAACAGTGATGACTCCATCTACATCTCGCTGTCTGATAATATGGACCAACTTCTATCTACCCATCCCAACTCTCTCTTCCTCATATGTGGTGATTTAGTTTGTCACCATGCCAGTTGGCTGGGTGTGGGTACCACTCTCACCAGCCATGGCTCCCCAGCAAAAAGGGCTTCTGCGGACTCACTGGGACTGACACAATCTGTCAATTTCCCGACCCGGATCTCAGTCAACGGAGCATCTTCTCTTCTGGACTTGGTAATGACTAACTTCCCTGAAAATGTCTGCTGCTCTTCTTCTGCTCCAATCGGCTCATCTGATCATGAGTTTGTTAAAGTGGACATCTCTCTGACCATTCTCAGGGAGCCTCCTCAGCGTCGACGAGTCTGGCATTTCACTCAGGCCAACTGGCACGGTCTTCAAGCAGCCATCAATCATCTGGACTGGTCTCCCATCTCTACCGCCTCTGACATCAACTCATCCTGGAATTCTTCCAAAGTAAATTGCTGTCTCATGCACAGATTTATCCCATCTCGTCTTCAGTTGTCATACCCTTCCTCCCGTCCATGGTACACGGAATCTTGTGGTGAGGCTGTTGCCCAGAAACAACTTGCCTTCGTCTCCTGGAAAGCAAATCCAACGGAAGGAAATCTCATTTCCTTTCACAAAGCCCGAAACAAGTGTGTGTCCACCCTCAGGAGAGCCAGGAAACGATATCTCTCCGTTCTCAAGACCGAACTCTCGTATCTGTCTCCCTCTTCCAAATCCTGGTGGCGTCTGGTCAAATCTGTTTCTGGTGTTTGTTCACCCTCCATCCCCTCCCTCACCTCAAATGGCTACACAGCTGACTCCGCACGTGAAAAAGCTGAATGCCTCAACTCTGTGTTTGCCTCTATATCTTGTGTCCCAAACCCATCCCTCTCTGTACCCACCGTACCCAGTCGTACCCAGCTGCTCCTGGACTCTGTCTCCTTTCCTCCTGACAAGGTGGAAAAGTTTCTGTCAACCCTCGACTCTGATTCTGCAACTGGACCTGACGGCATCAGCCCACGGGTCCTAAAATCCTGTTCTTCCGCTCTTTCACTCCCTCTCTCTGCTCTCTTCGCCCTCTCTTTTGTGCAAGGTCATCTGCCATCTGCTTGGAAATCAGCCAACATCACCGCTTTGCACAAAAAATGTGCAAAAACAGATCCTAGCATCTACAGACCAATCAGCCTTCTCCCAATTATCAGCAAAGTCATGGAATCCATCATTGCTTCGGATATGAAATCTTTCCTCTTCTCCAATGGCTTGATCTCTGATCATCAATTTGGTTTCAGACCAGGTCACTCTACTCTGGACATGCTGCTTCTGCTTTCTCAACAATGGATGGAGGTCCTCAATGCCAAACAGGAAATTAGAGCTGTCTCCCTTGACATATCACGTGCCTTCGATACGGTCTGGCACCCCGCTCTGCTCACCAAACTCTCCTCCTTTGGTATCCATGGAAATCTCCATGCATGGCTGGCGGACTTCCTCTCTAGTCGTAGTCAACGTGTGGCCCTGAATGGGTTTCTCTCATCTCCTCTTCCTGTTCAGGCTGGAGTTCCCCAAGGCAGTGTTCTGGGCCCTGTGCTTTTTCTGGTCTTCATCAATGATCTCTCCGACTCTCTTGAAAATCCTCTCTATTTCTTTGCTGATGACTCTACTCTCTGTCGCTCCATTCCTCATCCCTCAGATCGGCAGTCTGCAGCCTCCTCACTCTCTGCAGACCTGGACAAAATCACAGACTGGGCAAACAAGTGGAACATGTCATTCAATCCTGACAAATCTCACACTCTTACGATGTCTCTCCGAAAAGACCGACTGGACAACCCTCCCATCCACTTTCTGAATAAACCTCTCCAAGAAGTTCTGTCACTCAAGCTTTTGGGTCTCACTATCTGGCATGATCTTTCCTGGGAAAACCACACTTCAAATCTGGCCTCTAAAGCCAGTCGCCGACTGGGCATCCTCCGTCTGCGAAGTCCTTCCTTGGCACACCTGAGCTGCTCACCACATACAAGGCTTTCATCCGCAGCTCAATGGAATACTGCTCTCCGCTTTGGGCTGGTGCTCCTGCCTCACACCTAGCTCGTCTTCACGCTGTTGAAACCAAAGCGTTCAGAATCATTGGAATCTCCCGCAATGAAGCTAACTCCGAGGGCCTTTCACTCACTCACCGCAGGCAGGTTGGTGGTCTTTCCGTCTTCTACTGACTCCTCTCCGACCTTGCCCCCCCCAGCTCTCTCTGGGCTCTGTCCCCCAAATATTCCTACAGGTCGCACAAGATCTGCCTGCAACCCTCTTATGGTTAAACTGCCAAAATCAAGACTCTCTGCTCACCTTCACTCCTTCATTCCTCTTTTCTCCCGCCTCTGGAACAAACTCCCTCACTCTCTTCAATCCCACTCCTCCCTCCAGGTCTTTAAAGCAGCTGTTCACCACCATCTCTTATCTTCCCCCATCCAAAACCTTGATCTTTTCTACCCCCGCTAATTTCATCCCAAATCCACTTTTTTGAAATACCAACTTCTTTCCTGGAAATCCTTGGTGTCCTTGTGTTTTATACTTCTCCCACCCCCCCCCCCCCTTCCCACGCCTCCTCCCCCCAAGTCCTCTCCCTCCCACACATCTCCCGATGTCCCTGCTCTCAAATGTTGTGTTTGTGTGCTTCCCCTTCTCTCCCCATCTTGTCTACCGCTCCCTCTTTTTATATATTTTTGTTTGTTTGTTTTTTGTGATAAATGTTAGCTCTTTCACGAGCCTCGATTCTGTATACAAAAAAAAAAAAAGAGTTACAACATTGGCTCAGATCATGAGTTTAATATCATTTGATCCCTAACAATACCTGTAAAGAGAAACAGCGAACATCATATCAATATTTGCATACATCGGAACTAGTAATGAGTTTACAAATGAGTACAAGCAAGCAAGCCGTAACAAAGTGGCGGTACGTACCATCTAGTTATGCACCAGCATAGCATACAGTTAATGTCTCAGGTATGATCATAGCGCTGAATGACCGAGTTCTTATAACGGCCGCATAGCGGGAAAAAGACGCATGACACCTGGGTTCAGACGTTAGACAGAATTTCATGACACTGATATTACATGTAAGTGCATCATTTAAATTGGATGTTGGAGATATGCGCGGTGTTCCACAGGCGAATCGGCTGTGGAACCACATCCACAGGATGTTTAAACGCACATAACTGAACAACGATTTATCTTCCTCCTAAATTGATGTCTAGACATGCGTTTTGATGTGCGCGTACAGCAATGTTTTATTATTATTTTTTCGTATACAAGATCGAGGCTCGTGTAAGCTAACATTAATCACAAAAAAAAACTGACACATAAGACGTCTGATAAAGGGAGCGGGAGAGAAAATGGGGAGGGAGAGGGAATCACACAAGTACACATTTGAAAGCAGGGACATCGGGAGATCTGTGGGAGGGAAAGGGCTTGGGGGGAGGAGGCATGGGAAGGGGGGGGGGGGGGCGGTGGGAGAGGTATAAAACACATGGACACTGCTAGAACTTCCAGGAAAGAAAGAAGTTGGTATTTCAAAAAAGTGGATCTGGGGTTTTTGTTTTTTGTGGGAGTTTTTGGTATTTTGTGGGTTTTTGGGACAACTGTGGGTTTTTGTTGTCGTTTAAGGGTTAGGCACGTGTTCGCAAGACGCTCGCTAAATGCCTTTCAGAAATTTGGCCCTAAGTGTTTAGTCTTGGTGTCCATAGTGTCCTGCATTTTGAAGAATCATTTTTCCATTCCTTAATTTTTCAATTTTCATTTATTTACGTTTTTCCGAATTTTCAAATATATAAATTATTTAAAAAAGAATTTGCTTCAATTTTTTTTCAATTTTCAAATACTGTATTTATTTTTTCATGGAAGGGCGAGCTTTTAAATCATATCAACTCCTTCTGGCATTAAACACACATGAGCTACAGCCTCATGTCATTCACAAGTCAATGGTCCATTAAGCACACATTGTTGTGGCAGAATCATAAACTTTACGGGTCAAACATCTCTGGTTGTTCTCATTTGAATTGCTTCCTGGCGAGATGAAGTATCTGAGAGCTTTGATTATGTCGTCATTAGAAGCAAAAGGCTCATTATGAGGCAGAGGGAATTGTGAATTATTGGAAATTAATGAAGAAGCACAAAGAAAGCCACAGTGATGCTTCATTATGTTTCACCTCCAGCAACGAGGAGAGACATTGTTTTTTTTCCCGTTTCTTTCTTCTTTCCCTCCTTTTTCCAGTAAATTACAATCACACACCATTTCTTCATTTAAAAAAAAAAAAATTTTGTATACAGAGTCGAGGCTCGTGAAAGAGCTAACATTTATCAAACAAACAAGCAAACAAAGTATATAAAAAGGGGAGCGGTCGACAAGATGAGGAGAGAAGGGGAGGAAGCACACAAACACAACATTTGAGAGCAGGGACATCGGGAGATGTGTGGGAGGGAGAGGGCCTGGGGGGAGGCAGGATAGGTATAAAACGCAAGGACACCAAGGACTTCCAGGAAAGAAGTCAAAAGTCACCTCAAAAAAGTGGATTTGGGGTGAAATTAGCGGGGGTAGAAAAGATCAAGGTTTTGGATTGGGGAAGATAAGAGATGGTGGTGAACAGCCGTTTTAAAGACCTGGAGGGAGGAGTGGGATTGAAGAGAGTGAGGGAGTTTGTTCCAGAGGCGGGAGAAAAGAGGAATGAAGGAGTGAAGGTGAGCAGAGAGTCTTGATTTTGGCAGTTTAACCATAAGAGGGTTGCAGGCAGATCTTGTGCTACCTGCAGGAATATTTGGGGGACAGAGCCCAGAGAGAGCTGGGGGAGCAAGGCCGGAGAGGAGTCGGTAGAAGACGGAAAGACCACCAACCTGCCTGCGGTGATTAAGTGAAAGGCCCTCGGAGATAGCGTCATCACGGGAGATTCCAATGATTCTGAACGCTTTGGTTTCAACAGCGTGAAGACGAGCTAGGTGTGAGGCAGGAGCACCAGCCCAGAGGGGAGAGCAGTACTCCATTGAGCTGCGGATGAAAGCCTTGTATGTGGTGAGGAGCTCAGGTGTGCCAAGGAAGGACTTCGCACGACGGAGGATGCCCAGTCGGCGACTGGCTTCGGAGGCCAGCTTGGAAATGTGGTTTTCCCAGGAAAGATCATGGCAGATAGTGAGACCCAAAAGCTTGAGTGACAGAACTTCTTGGAGAGGATTATTCAGAAAGTAGATGGGAGGGTTGTCCAGTCGGTCTTTTCGGAGAGACATCGTAAGAGTGTGAGATTTGTCAGGATTGAAAGACATGTTCCACTTGTTTGCCCAGTCTGTGATTTTGTCCAGGTCTGCAGAGAGTGAGGAGGCTGCAGACTGCCGATCTGAGGGATGAGGAATGGAGCGGCAGAGAGTGGAGTCATCAGCAAAGAGATAGAGAGGATTTTCAAGAGAGTCAGAGAGATCATTGATGAAGACCAGAAAAAGCACAGGGCCCAGAACACTGCCTTGGGGAACTCCAGCCTGAACAGGAAGAGGAGATGAGAGAAACCCATTCAGGGCCACACGTTGACTCCGACTAGAGAAGACGTCCGCCAGCCATGCGTGGAGATTTCCATGGATACCAAAGGAGGAGGTTTGGTGAGCAGAGCGGGGTGCCAGACCGTATCGAAGGCACGTGATATGTCGAGGGAGACAGCTCTAATTTGCTGTTTGGCGTTGAGGACCTCCATCCATTGTTGAGACAGCAGAAGCAGCATGTCCAGAGTAGAGTGACCTGGTCTGAAACCAAATTGATGATCAGAGATCAAGCCAATGGAGAAGAGGAAAGATTTCATATCCGAAGCAATGATGGATTCCATGACTTTGCTGATAATTGGGAGAAGTCTGATTGGTCTGTAGTTGCTAGGATCTGTTTTTGCACCTTTTTTGTGCAAAGCGGTGATGTTGGCTGATTTCCAAGCAGATGGCAGTTGACCTTGAGCAAAAGAGAGGGTGAAGAGAACAGAGAGAGAGAGTGGAAGAACAGGATTTTAGGACCCGTGGGCTGATGCCGTCAGGTCCAGTTGCAGAATCAGAGTCGAGGGTTGACAGAAACTTTTCCACCTTGTCAGGAGGAAAGGACACGGAGTCCAGGAGCAGCTGGGTATGGAGGGTACAGAGAGGGATGGGTTTGGGACACAAGATTTAGAGGCAAACACAGAGTTGAGGCATTCAGCTTTTTCACGTGCAGAGTCAGCTGTGTAGCCATTTGAGGTAAGGGAGGGGATGGAGGGGGAACAAACACCAGAAACAGATTTGACCAGACGCCACCAGGATTTGGAAGAGGGAGACAGATAAGAGAGTTCGGTCTTGAGAACGGAGAGATATTGTTTCCTGGCTTTCCTGAGGGTGGACACACTTGTTTCGGGCTTTGTGAAAGGAAATGAGATTTCCTTCCGTTGGATTTGCTTTCCAGGAGACGAAGGCAAGTTGTTTCTGGGCAACAGCCTCACCACAAGATTCCGTGTACCATGGACGGGAGGAAGGGTATGACAACTGAAGACGAGATGGGATAAATCTGTGCATGAGACAGAGCAATTTAATTTGGAAGAATTCCCAGGATGAGTTGATGTCAGAGGTGGTAGAGATGGGAGACCAGTCCAGATGAATGATGGCTGCTTGAAGACCGTGCCAGTTGGCCTGAGTAAAATTCCAGACACGTCGACGCTGAGCAGACTACCTGAGAATGGTCAGAGAGATGTCCACTTTAACAAGCACATGATCAGATGATCCGATTGGAGCAGAAGAAGAGCAGCAGACATTTTCAGGGAAGTTAGTCATAACCAAGTCCAGAAGAGAAGATGCTCCGTTGACTGAGATCCGGGTCGGGAAATTGACAGATTGTGTCAGTCCCAGTGAGTCGCAGAAGTCCTTTGCTGAGGAGCCATGGCTGGTGAGAGAGGTACCCACACCCAGCCAACTGTCATGGCGACAATTGAAATCACCACATATGAGGAAGAGAGAGTTGGGATGAGTAGATAGAAGTTGGTCCATATTATCAGACATCGAGATGTAGATGGAGTCATCACTGTTTGGTGGACGGTACAACACACATATGAACAAGAGGTGGGAGCGAAGGGGAAGCCGTAGCCAGAGGTATTCCTGGGGGTGAGGTGGAGAGAGTGCAGTGCAGGGCGAGTGAGGAAGAGAGTTTTTGATAAAGATGGCAACCCCACCTCCAGGACGAGGCTCAGGTCTATCATACCGGAGGAGGGAGTAACCCGGGAGAGATACTAAGGAATCAGAGACATCATGAAGGAGGAAAGTTTCTGTTGAGCAGATCACGTCTGGTTTGACAGAAGCAACCTGTATGGAGAGATCAGTTAAGTTTGAACGAAGGCCCCGGATGTTTGAGGTCCATACCATTAATGAAGAGGAAGGGGGAGCATCGGATACAGAACAGGGGGGAGGAGGGGTAGGGTAAGATGTGGAAGAGGTAGGGAGAGCTGTTGAAGGTGTGTCAGAGATTTCAGAATAGCTCGGAGAAAGGGAAGGATGGGGCGGACAACAGGTTTGATGGTGATTGGGTGAGGCACAATGAGGTGTTATTTGAGGAGGGGGGAGAGCGAGGCAGAAGGTTGGGGGAGATGGAGGTGAGAGTTGGAAGGGGGAAGAAGCGGGGAGGACGCTTTGAGGAGGGGGAGTGAGAGGGGGGAAATTGAGAAGAAATGAGGGTGGGGGGATTTGAAGGGGAGGGGCAAGGGGGGAGTTTAGAAGGGAAGGGACAAGGGTCATTTTCTGAGTCAATCCTCTTCAAATTTGTAATGGAAGTACAATGGTCCATTACATTGAGACACTTTTTCCTCCTATTTATGCCACCTTTCTGATTTTAAGGGGTCGGAGGTGAAACAGCAAAAATCACATTCTTCCTTGCCATTCCCTTCTATTTGATTGAAAAGAAATTGAAGTTGGCAAAAAGACGTTTTCAAGCAGCCTCTTTAGGGATGATGCGAAAACTTTCAGATTAGTCATTTTATGGAATATGCAGGGTCGAAGATAGAAACTCGGAAAAAATTTTTTTAGTTTTCTGGTTTACCATGCCTTTTTATGGCGTAGCCCATAGGGCAATGGCGACTGGAATAGCGTTTGTCTGTCCGTCCAGTGTATGCATGTATGTCTCTCGCAAACGTCCACCAATCAGAGCTGAGGATCTGGTCACATGACAGGACAGCGTTTAATAACCATTACAGTTGCATGTTTTACTAAAATGAAATATAATAATCTTCTGTGGATTGTTTTGTGGTCCCAGTGGGTGTATTAAGGTAAATAGGAGGTTTCAGAAATTCCTCAATACAATTATGATTTAAAAATGCGATTGATATGGACCTTGCTCCTGAATCTGGAAATGAACAGATGACGAATGTTCGCTGGTTTGATAATATCTCAATACAATCGTGATGTAACATTATATTTTGACATATTAACATTATAGTATTAATTTGTGATTGGAATGAAAATATAGAGATATTGAGTTCAAAGCAGAATGAGGAAATGACGTAAGGGTTTCCATCCATGACATTCGCAGATTCCGCATTTGCAGTTTCGCCATTGACTGGATACTGCAACATTCAGACTGGGTACGTTTTTTTTGTCCAAGTCCTTCATGAACCTGCGGTCAATTCATTTGACTGAATGTGGCACAGGAATGTTGAGTTTATTGAAAAATTTTAAATACTTACATTATTTGCTAACTGTTATTCCCACCCAGGTTATACTATCCTCTTCAAAGTATCAAACAAGTCTGGCTGTGCCGTTAGACTATCGGTCTTGTTTTTTCTAGCAATTCAGACACGAATAGTCAAAAGTAGGCCTTACCACAGCCTATTGATTGAAGTATACAGACATTAGTCTGATGCTTTTCTTTAGGTTCCACAGGGGCCAAGGGATGCGAAATTAAGGTTTCTGGCCTGCCAAGTGTTTACATTTCAAACTAGAATAGCACCCAGTAGGCTCATATCTCCGCCAGGCTAAACAGTTTATGTGTTGTGTCCCACTGATAGGCCGGATATGCATCTGGACCTTAACCAAAATCTAATCAGCTTGTTCTGTCACCTACCCAACTCATCCACCAAGTTTTGGCTGAATCTGTCCATAATGTTTTGAAATATCGTGCTAAATATCGATTTTGGTCCGATCTTTCAATGGCGAAGAATCAATTTGAAAATTGTAGCATCCAGATCCGGATCTTCACCAAAATCAAATAAATTTGTCCTTGTCACACACGTAACCTGTCCATCAAATTTTGTCTGAATACGTCCACAACGTTTTGAGATATCCTGCTTAGACAGGCAAACGGGTGAAAAGATAATCCCCATCCACCTTTGGTGGCAGAGGTAACAAACCAGGCAAGAATTGGCACAAAATAACCTGGCTTTGTGACCGATACAGACGAAAGACAGTAGACATTGGTCCAGTCACTTCCTTTTGATTTCCCAGGGTCAAAGAGGATGATGGTGAGTGGTGCATACGATATGTATTGCCACTACTTACAGGGTCATGGTAAAAGGCGTCAGGTGATTTGGTTCAATGGAATCGGTACTTCCAGTGCGAGCAGGAGGCACTGCATCAGGTACAATGTCTTCCTTTGGAAGGGACGTTAAGCCGGCTGTACGTTCTGCAATCTTGTGGACGTAACATTATTCCATGATATATTTTCACCTTTCCACCTTGCTTCATGAGTACACCTTGTTTTATCACCACCTTGTTGGCCCAAGGAATGGTGATCCTTCGATGGGGTTTGAACAGACCTGTACGTATAATAATAAAATGACTTGTTTAATGATGATGAGCTGTCTCGCCTAGGTTTGAATTTCGACCCAGCTATAAACTGTCATTGTAATGCTCCACATTCAGGATGAGGATTCAAAGTGTGTGTCATCCATCGCAAGGACGTTAAGCCAGAAGATCCGTGTGCCAGAATTGGTCGTTTGTGGATGTTAAAGAACCCATGGTGTCTTCTGTGAGGATGATGATGACCATTCCTTTTTGCACTGTGACGATGCATAGGGCTGCCGAAGCAGTTTCCTTGGCTATTGGGCACAATCCTGGATGGGTCGCCACCCCGACGCAGGATACCCGAATGGCTCATTCATCCCACCAAGCTGGTACTCAATTTGCCGACCTTGGAAGGATGACAGGCTGGGTCAACCTCCCTGGTGTTAATTCAACGATCGACCGGGATTCAAACTCAGGATCCTCTGATCCCAAGCCCGCACCCTAACCGTTAAGCCAACAAGTGTCTTCTGTGAAAAGGTGGCAAATTATTTCTGGCACCCTGAACTAGTTAGAAATTTCTGCCCTAACCTACAAGGGGCACACTCCATCATTGGCACCACCATACTCCCAGCAATGATGCTACGTTACTACCTACCTGCAGCCAAGGGATGGATACAAATTAATCACCAGCCATAACTAACGTTTTCAGGAGTGAAGGGCAGAGCTAGAGTCCCTATATACAGTACTTGGAGTAGCGAAATTAGTAGGAGCAGCCTATGCACAGTACAGGAATTTCTGGACACGTGGACCATGGTGCAATTTTGCTTCCATAAATAGCCCATTAATCTTTTTTTAAATGACAGGATGCTGTGCCATTGGATGCATCAATCGATCACATAAGTAGTTCAAAATGTGTATATTACCTCCAAATGCCGGAAGGAAAACAAATTGGGGAAATAAAGTTCATCGTATGAAATGAACACGGACTTCTTGGTGGTTTCTGTGCAAGGTAAGTTGTAGTCCTGTGACTGTACATTTATGTAGTGCTGTAATCCTATTGTAGTTGGCAGTTGGATAGAGATAAATCAAAAGAGATAAAACCTCATTAAAAAAAAAAAAAAGATAAATCATCATGGAAACATCTAAAGATAATTTATGACAATAACATCCGGGCAAAGTTGTTTATAAGTAAACACGTCATGTACGTATTGTCGCGCGACTCCCCCTTGGTTAATACCGGGGAAATCAAGGATAGCCAAAGCCAGCTATAACTCCAAAGGCGTTCAGTTCAATCGCGGATTTTATATCTACACGCGGGAGGAAGAAAGAAGAAGAGGAGGCTGAAGAGATTACCTGTGCGATCCCGCCGTTCGGTCCCAACAGCCTGAAAAAATAACTCAAGCGGGAATGGGTTTAAAATGTACAAAGAAAAATAATGAAAGGATTTATTTACAACGGAATGCCGGGACAAAGAAAACGCGATAAACTAAACTCCTGAATTGGGATCCCTCACACCAGACTTAAACACAGACACAGGAATAAAATAACGTGGAAAGGAATGGTGTGTGATTTATTGCACTTAGCTCAACCAGCTCGGGGTCTTGTCAGGAACAGTGTCGGCCCCAAACTTGCCCGGTGCATTGGTGGGAACCGCCCGGCCATTGGCGCGAAAACAGGCCTTGCACGCCCTTGTTCATGAGGCCTCGCTGCTCTCCAGTGGCCAGCCGCGTGTCGTTTCCGCCTGCCAAACTCGGCCTCCTCACTATCCTCACCAAGGTCTTGGCACACCGTCGCCCGAACCGAGGTCCAGAACGTGAAGATAGGGGGGAGAATCGTCGGCGCACACTCGTGGGCAGGCACCAGAGCAGGCAGAAAGTCCAGGGCAAGAGGGTCCAGCGCAAGAGGGCAGAGAGAGGAAAATGTCGGTTTCCCTCCACTTTTAACGTTCCCACGTGACGTCATCTGCCTCTCTCCACCAATGCCCGCAGGCCACCAGTACTGTGTTTCGCCCTCCACCTATCACACGCAGTCTGCCCTTTGACGTCATCGGCGTGCCCTGCCAATCAGCGTGATGCCCCTACGTGCCTTTCTCTTCACCAATCAGTCAGCCGCTTCTTGCCTTCTAACATCATTGGCCATGCTCTTTCAATTGGTCGACTCCCGCCCAATAGCGAGTCCTGGGTGTGGCTCCCGGCCTGCCTGTGTGATGTGTGTTCAACCAGGTGGTGTTGTTAGCCCTGGTGCCTGAGGCCTGGCTTCCGGTTAGTTTTTACTGTCATTTATTAATTAGTGTACTAATGGGCCTGACTCGTGTCTTTGTGCAGTGCCATGAGGGACAATGGGATGATTACAAGGTTTTACGAGCCGGGGAATTAGCATAATCCCTACGATAACTAACACAAGAATCATCCTTGTATGATCACAAAGATACACTTACACGAACAAACCGCCTCAATAAACTTATTACATGTGGGGTTCCCTATCACGATAATCGGAGCACACTACCTATACAGATCTACCTGACTCTATACATCACTCTACCCTACCGACATAACTATGTTTATTTATTTATTTATTCAAATTTGTCTAAGTGTTGTAGTTAACATCTTTTAACAACATGTCATGGTCCATGACATGGTTAATTCAAAGTAATTCAGGAGTAAAGTAATTCAGGATTGCCTTTGGCCTCACCTTGTAGCAAAACCTTATATTGTGTTGAAAAAGGTAGAAGAATGGGAGAAAATGAGAAGAGAGTAATAGTGTATTAACAAACTTTGGGAAAGGAAAACCATGGAAGATGAGAGATTGAATGGAAATATAAAACAATGAAGGATTAGAAGCACATGCATGTTCTTAGTGGTACAGTTAAAATAAATGAAGAGTTGGGGAAAAAGACAAGAAAAAAAAACATAACATATCATAGCCCCCGTGGTTTTAGTGATTTTGCTGTACAGATTTAAAGGCCGTCAGTCGGCCATCTTTGTTCGGATTACAAAACAAAATCTGCATTTGTACACTCATGTATTGTCTTTGAGCAAAGTTTGAACAAAATTGGTCCATGGATGTTGAAAAATGTTTGGGGACACGTTTAAGTAACAAAATGGCAGCCATTCAGCCATCTTGAAAAAATGACGGGCGTATGTAAGCCATCATTAATTTTCTGTTTGCCAAGTTTGAAGAATATCGGTAAATGCATGTCCGAGAAATGGTTGAGGAAGTGGCCAATATCGGGTTTTGTACAACTAAAATGGCTGCCAGTCTACCGGTCAGCCATCATTCATCAGATTGCAAAATCGAGTCAGGTGCAGGTTTATGCCATCATGTACTGTGCTTGTGCCAAGTTTGAACAAAATCGGACCAAGCATGTTCAAGAAATGGTTGTGGACATGTTTAAGTAACAAAATGGCCACCAGTCGGCCATGTTATATCTGATCTCGAAAGAAAATGACTTGCATATGTAGGCCATCATTCATTATCTGTGTGCCACGTTTGAACAACATCGTCAAATGCATGTCTGAGAAATGGTTGAGGATGTGTTCAACATCGGCTTTTTATATCGTAACTAAAATGGCCGCCAGTCGGCCATCTTGTATCTGATCGCGAAACAAAATTATGTGCATATGTATACCATCATGTGTTGTCTTTGTGCCAAGTATGAACAAAATCGGTCTATACATCTCTGAGATATGGTTGCGCATGGACGGACGGATTGACGAGACCGAATCCATCAGCCCCCATCAACCAACGGGGGCTAATAATAATAACAACCCTTCACTTATATGACTCATCTTCATTTTAATACAGCCCTCTTTTATCATTTAATACAGCATAGGGGAAGGCTAATTGCTATTGTAAGGTTTGTTTCTACAATTGGCGTCCCCAATTTTAAGCTCACCTGGAACAAAGTTCAGGGGAGCTTATGCGATGGCGCGTTGTCTGTCCATCAGTCCGTCTGTAAACACTTGCAACTTCTCCGAAACCGCTGAAGGGATTGTGACCAAACTTGGCACAAATGATATTTGTTGTTTTGTGACTAAAGTATGTTCACGGAATTACATGAATCAGGGTCTAAGGGGGTTTACCAGGGTCAAAGTTGATCCAGGTTTGATCCCCCAAAATAGGAATTTGTTTTTTCCTCTGAAACTACACACACTATTTCGATGAAAATTTAACACAACCTCCATCACCCGTGCTGTACCAACGTTTGTTCACGGTATATAACAAAAAAAAATCAGGGTTTAAGGGGGTGTGTGGGGGTGTTTAACCCCTTAAATAGGTATTTCCTCTCTTCTCCGAAACTACACACACAATTTCGATAAAACTTCACCACAACCTCCATCACCTGTGATGTACCAACGTTTGTTCATGGCATTAAAAAAACATCGGCCCCTGAGGAGGTTTACTGGAGGGGTTTCCCACCCCAAATAGGTATTTGCTTTCTTCTAAGAAACTACACATACAATTCCAATGAAACCTGACCACAATGTTCCGTTCATTACCCGTGATGAACCAACGTTTGTTCACGGTATAAAAACATCAGGGTTTAAGGGGATGTGTGCTGGGGTTTAACCCCCTAAATAGGTATTTGCTCTCTTCTCTGAAACTACACACACAATTTTTATGAAACTTGATCACAACTTTCATCACCCGTAATGTACCAATGTTTGTTCAAGGCAATGGAAAGATCGTGGTCTCAGGAGGAAGATTCCCCCCCCCCCCCCAATTGTTTTTTTTGTTTGTTTGTTTAAAGA
This sequence comes from Myxine glutinosa, assembly GCF_964187855.1. Lineage (NCBI taxonomy): Eukaryota > Metazoa > Chordata > Myxini > Myxiniformes > Myxinidae > Myxine > Myxine glutinosa. Next base: position 117,143,021 of record NC_136270.1, read on the forward strand.
TTACGTTGGTATGATCTTACTTGCTGCCACGTCTCCTAGCAACCATTGAATTGGTGTAAAATACCATGATACTGTGTAAAATACCTTTAATCAGTGTAGTATACTGCTTTATTGTACCAGGTGAGAGCCCAGGGGTGTATACCCAGGGGATGGTGAGAGCCCAGGGGTGTATACCCAGGGGATGGTGAGAGCCCAGGGGTGTATACCCAGGGGATGGCCCCCATGTTTGTCATTAACAGACATGAAGTTTTGTTTCTGCAACAATGCTAATAGCATGGACTAGGGTAACAATTAGACGTGAAAATATTTGGACTCCATGCAAATTGAGGTTCAAACTTGAAATATTTTGAAGCAAATATCAACCATATAAGTTAGATTTGAACACTTGCAATCAACCGTCCGTAAACACTTGCAACTTCTCCGAAACCGCTGAAGGGATTGTGACCAAACTTGGCACAAATGATATTTGTTGTGTTTGGACTAAAGTTTGTTCACGGCATTCCATGAATCGGGGTCTAAGGGGGTTTACCAGGGTCAAAGTGGATCCAGGTTTGACCCCCAACAATAGATATTTGCTTTTTCCTCTGAAACTACACACACAATTTCGATGAAACTTCATCACTACCAACGTTTGTTCAAGGCATTACAAAAATTGGGGTCTGAGGAGGTATATGGGGTTGGAGGAGTTGGGGGGGGGGGGAGGGAGGTGGGGTGTTGCCCCACCAAAATAGGTATTTTTTTTGTTTGTTTGTTTAAAGTCTTATGATTGTGTTAGTATGATTCTACATGCTGCCCTGTCTTCTAGCAACCCTTGCAATTAGTTTAAAATACCTTCAGTCAGTGCAGTATACTGTTTATTCCATCAGGTGAGTGCCAGGGGTATTGCCCCCATGTTTAATGATAGCACAGAGTTTCTCAGAACCCCAGGAGTGCAAAACTACCATTTAGGAAAAAAAATTCTTCGTGCACTCTCAACACTTCAAATTTCCGAGCTGTATTAATTTCCATACTGTATCTTGGAGCCGGCTGGGACTTTTAGAATTCAAATTTGCATTCAAGTATGTGATAGAAAGTACATGGAGCTAACTTCTTGTTTTTGACCTTGACCTAATTTTTAAGGTCCATTTTTCATCATAAATCAACTAAAGTTTTTTTCCGATTGGAACGAAATTGCACTCTAGATAGCTTAGAAAATAAAGGTGTATTTAAAGTTAATTTACATAATACCTCTCCAGGTTAAAAGTCGAGGTTTAACATCTCTTGGTCTAAACCACCATTTAGGTTTTCTCCTTTTTCTGCCAATGTCTAAGGCTCTAAGCTGTATCTCAGAGGCAACTGGGACTTTCAGAATGAAATCTTGCATCAATAATGGAATAAAAAGAAAGTATGCAGGGTTGACATAACTTGTGATCTTGACCTAATTTAAGGTCATGACCCAATTATAGACATTTTAACATTTTTTACCACAACTCGACTTAGGTTTTCCAATCAGAACTAAATTGCCCTCTCTAGATAGCTTAGAGCAAGTCGCATTTACGCTTAATTTACATTATATCCCTCTGAGTTAAGGGTCAAGGTCAAATGGCGGTCTGAAAAAAACCCGTTTTTTTTTCTCATCGCTCAATTTTGCAAATGCGGAATTCTCAAAGAGCGCTTGGCCTTCCAATATGTTTTTGCATTATAATAGCATACCTGCACTGAATTTGTGCACCTGATATTTGATTCGTCCTTGACCTACTTTTTTGGATTGTGACCTAATCAACCAAAAACACGTTTGTGATGATAACTTCAATAATTTTCCACCGATTTTCATGTGGGTTTTATGGATAGATTGTAGATGAGGAGATATTTTCTTAATTTACACTCTATTTAAACAAGTAGAACATGTCTTTCAATCCTGACAAATCTCACACTCTTACTATGTCTCTCCGAAAAGATCGTCTGGACAACCCTCCCATATACTTTCTGAATAATCCTCTCCAATAATTTCTGTCACTCAAGCTTTTGGGTCTCACTATCTGCCATGATCTTTCCTGGGAAAACCACATTTCCAAGCTGGCCTCCAAAGCCAGTCGCCGACTAGGCATCCTCCGTCGTGCGAAGTCCTTCCTTGGCACACCTGAGCTCCTCACCACATACAAGGCTTTCATCCGCAGCTCAATGGAGTACTGCTCTCCCCTCTGGGCTGGTGCTCCTGCCTCACACCTAGCTCGGCTTCACGCTGTTGAAACCAAAGCTTTCAGAATCATTGGAATCTCCCGCGATGAAGCTAACTCTGAGGGCCTTTCACTCACTCACAGCAGGCAGGTTGGTGGTCTTTCTGTCTTCTACCGACTCCTATCCGGCCTTGCTCCCCCAGCTCTCTCTGGGCTCTGTCCCCCAAATATTCCTTCAGGTCACACAAGATCTGCCAGCAACCCTTTTATGGTGAAATTGCCAAAATCAAGACTCTCTGCTCACCTTCACTCATTCATTCCTCTTTTCTCCCGCCTCTGGAACAAACTCCCTCACTCTCTTCAATCCCACTCCTCCCTCCAGGTCTTTAAAACAGCTGTTCATCACCATCTCTTATCTTCCCCCATCCAAAACCTTGATCTTTTCTACCCCCGTTAATTCACCCCAGATCCACTTTTTTTGAAATTCCGACTTCTTTCCTGGAAGTGCTGGCAGTGTTGATGTGTTTTATACCTCTCCCACCCTCCCCCCCCCCCTTCCCATGCCTCCTCCCCTCAAGCCCTCTCCCTCCCACAGATCGCCCGTTGTCCCTGTTCTCTGTTGTTGTACTTGTGTGCTTCCCTCTCTCTCCCCAGCTTGACTCCCGCTCCCTTTATTATATGTTTTGTGTGTCCGTTTTTTTTTTTTTGTGATTAATGTTAGCTCTTACACGAGCCTCGATCTTGTATTAAAAACAAAATCGCTAAATGTTGTAGGTCATGGTCATATGGTGGATGAAAAAAATATGGCCATCATTGGAATGGCAGCCAAGGGTAAGTCGTGGACCTCCCCTGCTTGGCTTACCCTTGGCGATCGATTTGTGATCGTCGATATATTTTAGTTTCCTTCTTTGTTCTTTCTAAATTCCTTCCTTCCTGTTCTATTTAAATGCAAATAAAAACTTTCCCCATCCATATTTTTTCAAGGGGTAGGATAGGTACACAATAATCTAAGCTGTTTAGCCTCTGCTTGAATCCCCCAAAGGCCACTTGGCCTTCATCTGTCACTTTCAAACCGTCATCCCGGTGTTTCACAGGTCGGGGTTTCATCAATGTGTGTGCCCAACTTGATTGGAAAACGGACACATTACACTTCATGCACAATGGGCACAGGTTCGGTGCGCCGCACTTGATGGAAACAAAATGGCTTCGAATTGCAAGTTGTTGCTACTCCTAATATAGAGTCTAGGGAGAGCTGTCTCTCCTTCTCCTCCCTCACCTCCTCCAGTCTGGTCTTCAATCCACACTCACTGCCATCACACACCCGCACCTTTAACCCCTATGTAGTATCCAAGTGAGTTTCAGTAGGATTCCAAATGAATTGCTGAGGTTCCATTGTGATCAGGATGCGACAAGGAGTCTATAACGAGATCTTGCTGAACTAACGGATGGTAATATCAGCAGCATGGAGTCCATTCCCAGATTCCCTCAATGAAGGTTTTGCTCATTTATTCGGCGCAGCATCTTGAGGCCTTTCATGACTAATGAGCAGGTGTCCGGGTCCGAGTTTCGCGCGCTATTCACACGCGGCCCACGCAATGTGTCCACCGTGATTAGGTGCTGAGGGCATTAATAATTACCTGCCAAGCTCATATCTCTGGATTACAAGGCACGGATAGACCTAATCTTGGCACGGACATATTTAGAAAGGAAGAGGAGGGTAAAATTGGAAAGAACCTATGAAAGTAGGATTTGGGGATGAAACACTAAGGGGGAGGTAGAAAAGGAAAGGTGTTCCCTGGCACAAAGGAATAAAACACTGACAAAAGGGGGAATTCAAAGTAAACGTGTGTGCGCATGCGCACTCTGTCCTTTATGTCCATAGGATGATGCACAGGTAAATACACTTCTCCTTGAGCTGTCTAGTCTGAGCTGGATTCCCGACCTGACTATAAACTACCTGATTGGTGCTTCACTGGCAGGGACAATGTTAAGGTGGGTGTCCTGTCTGCTAGCACAGTCGCACATAACCTGCAAGTAAGATTGTTGCGTTAGGTTGGCTTAATGGGGGTAGAAAAGTTCGCGACCTCATTGTGGGAGATTTGAATAATGTTGAGAACATGATTCCACAGAATCCAGAAGAGCTGGAGGTAATGCTGGGACCCCAGGCCAAAGGAGAAAGCAATACTTTTGTGAAGCATAGGCAAGTTATCACCTGCACAAATTGCAATTTGCTGCACAAATCAGCTCCAGTGGAACACGAGGCATCACATCGCCAACCGATTCGTGAAAGGCTTGGGACAAAAACCTTCTCTGGCCGATCCCAAAATATGTGTATACTTGGGGCTATTAAAGTAGTAGTTGTAGTACAGTATATACACAGAGTATTATTGGTACTAGTGAGATACCCGTGCTAAGCATGGGTGGGAGGCCAGAAGCAAACAGGCAATGCAGATACGGCGAATGCTAAAGCATGACGGCAATAAATTCCATATTCCTGTAGCACCTTCAGTCGCACATCAGACATGGACATCAAGTTCGTGAAGGACTTCCATGAAAAACGTACCCATTCGCAAACAAACAGGTACGTTCACGTGTAGAAACATTGATCGTGGGTCCGTGGCGAATCTGCATATGGCGATCCGCGAAGTCCACGTTGAGAAAGTAGAAACCATCACGGCATGTCGTCATTCACTTGAACTCAATATCTCTTTTTTCATTCCAAACAACATAACTCCAATCACAAATTAATCACAAAATAAACTTTTAACAACATTGTTAATGTTTCCTTCATTGTAAAAACTACCAAGTCAACAGTTAAAAGGATTTTGAACCGATAGGTGTTACGGCCTTGGCAAGATCGATGGAGACAGCCATCTGTTAGCTTATACACCGCCCAAATAGCTATGTGGAATTCTCTCATGTAGAGATTATACTCACGTCGTTTGAACTTTGGCCGAGGTCATTATTTACTTTTAATGATGTTTATATACAAATCAAAAATAAGATAATTGGTTTTGGGTCGTCCTTTTCGCATATCTCGTGGGATTGTGAGTTGGAGAGACGACCGTGATGGTGGGTAGGGGGTTGGCATTCTCTCAAGCAGGGATTCAACCGATGTCCTTATAAAAGGTCTTTGTCCGAGGTCACCGAGTCCGATCGGTGCAGCTGTGCAGCGATCGGTGCAGCCGTTATGCGGGGGCACCCGGGCACGTTATGCGGGAGTTTGTGCGGCACGTTATGCGGGAGTCCAAACATGAAAATGCTGGAGGCCAAAGCTGAAATTGGAAAAACAATATACCCTATTTTACTCCAGGAGATCCCAGGATTACCCACGCAAAATATCGTTGCAATCGGTTCAGCCGTTTTTGCTGTACCTTCGGACGGACGGACAGACAGACGGCCATTTGGTGAATTATAGTAAGATATATTAGTAGTAGTACTGTTGTAGTAATATAATAGTAACGCAATTGTAGTTGTATATAATAGTAGTTGTAGGATATAAATGTAGTAACTGTAGTGGTATATAATATTAGTAGTGGTATATTTTAGTAGCAGTATATAATAGTGATCGTATATTGGAGTTTTAGTACATACTCATAGTATTATTGGTATATACTGGTAGTAATAATAATATAATAGTAGTAACGCATCAGGGAAGGTGGGAGTGCATCAGGGGTCGGTACTAAGTCCACTACTATTTGTAGCTGTGATGGAGGTGCTGGCAAAGAACGTAAAGGAGGGTTTACCGTGGGACTTGTTGTATGCAGATGATCTGGTGTTGATTGCGGAAAGTATGGATGGACTGAAGGAAAAGATGAACAAGTGGAAGGAATGTATGGAGACAAAAGGTCTGAAGGTGAATATCGGAAAGACAAAGGTGATGGCAAATGGTAAAGCATGTGGTGAGGTGGAAAGAACTGGGAAGTGGCCCTGTGCTGTGTGCAGGAAGGGTGTCGGAGTGAACTCCATTCAATGTACAATGTGCGCTGGGTGGGTTCATCAAAAATGTAGTGGTTCTGAGAGGGTCATTATCCAGTGTGGCAGCTACATTCAAATGTAAGGTGTGCACAGAGGGAGCTGCAGATGGAGGAAATGTTGGGTTGGGTCTTGGAGACGGCGTGAAGCTGGAAGGTGTGAAAACATTTTGCTACCTCGGAGACATGCTGAATGGAGAAGGTGGATCAGACTCGGCAACGGTTGCTAGAGTGAGATGTGGATGGAAGAAGTTTCGGGAACTGAGTGGCGTGCTGATGAGGAGGGGAGTGTCGTTGAAGCTGAAGGGAAAGGTGTATGCTGCATGTGTGAGAAGTGTTATGATTTATGGGAGCGAGACATGGGCAATGAACGTAGAGCAGCAACGAAGGTTGGAAAGGGTGGAAATGCGAATGGTTCGATGGATGTGCGGAGTATCGTTGAGAGAGAGGAAGACAAATGATGAATTGCGAAAGATGATGGGAATAGAGCCTGTGATTGATGCTGTGAAGAGGAACAGGTTGAGATGGTTTGGTCATGTGTTGAGGAAGGATGAAAGTGACTGGTTGAGAAGAGTGATGGAAATGAATGTAGAAGGAAGTAGAGGACGGGGAAGACCGAGAAAGACTTGGCTAAAGATGGTGGAAGAAGAAATGCGGGCAAGGGGGTTAACAAGGAGAGATGCAGAAAATAGGGAGGAAGGTCCAGGCAGATGGTTCCAGGCGATGGGATGGTCCAGGCTCCGGGTCCGCGGGCGATGAACGGCTGGCAGCTTAACGCGCGACCGGACCTTACAAATGCGAGGGGCTGGAATGCGCGTACGTACAGCGTGCCGAACGCTGTCAAAACCACGGCAGTTCGTATCGAAAACGATCGTCCCAAACGATCCTCCGCGCAATGTTCTTATGTTCGCCGCCTCTTCGCTGTTCTCTCACATCTGCTCTCTCGCTCATCTCCCTCTTCATCTCCGGGAAAAGGCTTTGCGCTCACGCTTTTATTGCAAGCTTCGCGTATTAAGCCGCGTCCGCTTTGCTCCGCTTACCGGTGAACACGCCTTGGCCCGGATTGGTCACGAGGGTTAATTGTTACCTCCCCTCGTGACGCGTTGATGGGGCCACGCCTAGATTCCTGGCCGCTCCTCCCTTCTTCTCCAACTTGACCGCGTGCATAATGGCGTCTTGAGATGGGCGCTGCAGCTAGCAGAGAAGCGCAATATGTTGTGGAGGGCAGTTTACGCCGCAATATGAATGGAATAGGAATTGGAGAAGGGGGCTAGGTTATTTGATTAATACAACGCAGAGTCAAACTATTGGAAACAGATCCTTAACTGAAACATAGACTAATGAAATAACTAAAGAAGATCCTATGGTTTGCTACGTGTTGTACATGGCCTAACTAGGGTGCGACCTTTGACCTTTACCAAAAATGGGAATATTTACAGGGGATTATTTATAAGGGAATTATTTACAAGGCTTATTATTTTACAAAGTGAAGGTTCTAAAAACCGTAACACAGCACCCGTCTCTCCTCCAGGCACGTCCTGTGCTGACAAAAACTTTAACTTAATGTGACACTCAGGTGTAGTAACCCTCTACTATTAACCTTACCCTGAGTGCGACAGTTTTAAAACAATTAAGTATGTCTCGCCTGCTGCGTTGCATTCTATCTAACAGATTCACACCCACAGGATAACCGAATCACGGATTTAATTCTCAAAACTACACATGGACGGTGGGGAGCATTATTTACAAAGACACTCTATTTGGTATTTACAAAACTAAACCCAGGATCTGTTCTTTTGGGAAACAAAAGCAGAGTTTTTGGAAAGAGGAAAGGTCATGCACTGCACTGCACCGGTACACCATACCCACGGGTGCTCCGAGACGCACAATTTATATTGCAGTGCAATCTCAGAGCACCAAAAGCACCACCATAAAGCACCCAATAAAAAACACAAAGCACCATCCAGTGCACAATTATACAGTTCAAAAAGTCACACTGGCGTCCTCGCTGCACAGCCGATGCTCTGCTGGGGTCGATGTTCTGGGTGTCTTCTTAACTTGCTGCCTCTTTGAGAGATAACAAAAACACAAAAAGGGCACAAAAACGTCCCCTTTTTTTGTTTAATTACGGCCAGCAGGGGCCAACTAGGGTGGTCCACCTGCTTGGCACAGGTGCCACCTTTACCGTGGTCCGCAAGCAAGATTCCCCAGCAGTGGCCATGCCACAGCCGTGTGATCCATGATGTGGTGCTCGGCCACAAACGTGTGGTCCATAAGTGGGCTTGGCCACAAACGTGTGGTCCATAAGTGGTGTACCGGTCCAGGCAGCGGAGGTGCGGGCACACAACTGCGGCGCCTGCACGCTTTCCCTCAGTGCCCAGAGAGCACGGTCCATAGGTGGGGAAGGAAGACAAAGCAGAGTTAGCGGGGTGCAAGGGCGCAAGAGTACACATCATCACAAGGTAATGCAGAGGTGAGGTGTGCAGGAGAGCGAGCGGAGAAAGCTCGTCCCTACCGTACGTCCCCCCTCTGTCACCTAATCTACCCTTGCCCCTTACCCCGTATTTACACAATTTTACAAATTCGTCGCTACATCTTGTCTTCCCCATATCTCCCCTAATTCCAAATTGATCAACAATCCCTCTAACCAAATTTGCCATCAATCAATTTATCACCAATCCTCCTAAGGAGGAAGAGATGGAACAGCAGCACAATGTCACCCCCACGTCATGATGCGTCTTACATACCAGACCCTGCAAAAATCACATGGTGTGGAGTCTTGTCACCTTGGTGAGTGGATGCGGATGGTGCGAAGAGACTTCCTCCTAACTACCTTCTAAATGACTTTAACACACTTTACACTACCCGGGTACTTTCCCTGCCAAACCATTGGCCATTTAACACTATGTGGTTCGAAGAACCGAACTCCCATTGACCAAACTGTGGTGCTCACCAATTTGGGGTCTCACTCCCCCGATTCTACTCCCTGTGCCCTCGCACAATTTCCGGGCTGGGTCGTGTGGCGCTCCCAGCAGGTCCGCTCACCTGCACACCTCCGCCACTGCAGTTGCCTCCCGAGCTTACCTGCTCCTTACCCTAACCTACCTGGGGAAGGCCCTCTGGCGCTCTCACCCCCTTCCGCCCTCTCTGGCATCAGGCTAACCGGGTCCGTCCTCCGGATCCTCGGGCCCCATTGAACAACTCTGCTGGCTCCCAGAGCCTACCTGCAGCCTCACCTGGCCGATATACTAACAGTGGCGGAGTGCTCAACCAATCACACTCACTAACAGGCCACACACCCAGCCAATCTCGTTCCACTAATGCACCCAACACAATACTCTGTGCAACTACTCGCACCACAGATGCCAATTTCCAACCACAATTTACCTACTCCCTCTACCTACTTTTAAACTACCCTCCCCGGGTACTCGTGAAGGGGTCCATCTTCCTCATCTACTCCTTTCACACCAACCACTCCACTCCACGTATTCCACACTACTCACTCCACACCATCCATTCCATACTCCATTTACTCCAGACCATTAATTTCATCCAACCATTCTCCATACACCTGTGCTTCACCTGCACTTGCACACTCACCTGGTGCTCACACACACCTGGTGGCACTTGCACCCTCCTTCCCTCCAGGACCATTCACTCAATACAATACACAATCACACCTTTCACAATACTCTGCTCAATCCACTTCCACTTCTCCAAACCATTGCCTCATTTCATCACCAGCACTACCGGGAACTTACATTCGCAATTCCTCATTTCATCACCCTCACTACAAACACGCTGCATCATCTGTTCTACCTGGTTTCCCCTCTAACTTAGTGCTTCCCTGTCATCCCTTATACTATGCACATCCCTCGTCATTATAATCCATCTACTCTACCTACGTCCCCACTACCTGTATCAAGTCACTACTTAATTCTATAGTCCACTATGGTCATCTCTAGATTCCCTATCAATAACCTAACCCTCCCGGGCTAGTTTGTACTGCCAAAAACCCCATAAAACTACAGCTCCTTTGCCCCAATGGATGCGAGGGATGGTAGAGATACCACCCCCCGACACTGGGTATCAATTTCCAACCATCACTATTCCCAATTTCACTCACTAGTAATTTCAAGCCAATTCCCTACCAATTCCAAACAATTACACGATCATCATCATCACAGTCCGCTAAACTTGAGCCTCTCGGTACGTCCATGCATTTTCAAAGCTCGGCTTCGCAAAGCCGCGCAATGCATACGGGTGGTTTGTTCTACTGCGGTTGGGTCCGTCCGGCATTCGGTTGAGGGGAGGAGGTTTACTCGGGCCAAGGTTCAAAGCACCATCCCTACGCAGGGCTTTTCGCTCCCATGCGCGATGGCCTTGCCTTGCCCGGATGGAACGCTGCCACCACCAGGGGGCGCCGCCCCGACCCCTCCTACCTCCTCTCGAGCCGGGCCGGTGGCTTTGCTTAGCAAAGCTCGGAATCGACCGTGCAGGGCGGGGCCCGGCCCGAATCGTGCACGACGCTCCGAACAGGAGCGACGCGACACCGATCCCCGCCGGTTCCCGCAATAAACAAAGCCCGGCACGGACCGAGGGCTCGCGTCGGCTAAACGTCGGTCTGAACGCTGCCCCGGTCAACGTCGATGCCCTACTCGCATGCTCACACCACGCGTTCCTTTTTACATTCACCAAACCCGGCGCTCCAACGCCTCTCGTACATCCCATGCATTCTACTCGTGCACATCCTTGCGCATCCATTCCACCATTCGCACACTCTGTTATCACACACTCTGTTCCACACCTTTCCTCCGTTACGTCCTCCGTAACACTCACCACGGGTGTGCACTCCTGCACATACCCACTCATGTGCTCCGATGTGCCCTCCCGCACACGCGCCACAACCAAATCATGTGTGCCCTCCTCGCACCCGCTCCTCATCCATCTCACTCTCCGTATCACTCTCATCACACATACACTCCGACGTGCATTCTCACTCACACTCGGTATCACCCCCATATTCGGTCGTGCACTCTCCCTCGCACTCGGTAACACCCTCGCGCTCTGGCGCCATTCGCACACGCGCGCCGTTCACCTTCACACACCTTTTCCTCACACGCGCGCCATTGCCATTCACACAGCGCACCACGGACCTTTTACGAGCGCCCGGGTTACGCCTGCATCCCAAGCACGTGAAAATTATTTTTGCACCAAACACAGCCCGACTCACCTGGGCGCTTCCTCTTCTTTGCTCTACAACCACCTGCAAATCTTTATTCGGGTTAACAAGCACAGCATCACGATGCGAATCCAGACTGTGTGCATTTTCCATTCTTTCCTGCTGCGAGTGCTTTTCTACGTCTGCGGTCTCTCCAATTCCAATTTCCACAACTGCTTCGGTTATTTGAACTACTTCTTTTTCCATTATAATTGATTCTTTTTCCGCCGCTGCACCTGAATTTGCCCTGTCCAATTCGGCGGCCGTCGGGTTTTTCACACCCCGAGTCGCGATCTCTATACCCGTCCAGTTACCTGCGCCTTGCTCCAACTCGCTTTCTCCACGCCTCTCACACTGCGCTACCTCGTCGCGTACCATTGTGCCTTTCCCGCCCGCCATGCGGTCTATGTTCTCCCTACACTTTTGTATGCGTTCACCCATTTCGTTCCCAAACCCTTCAATTAGATTTCCCATCTCGTTTCTCAATCCTCCAATTTGGTTTCCCATCTCGTTTCTCAATTGCTCACTGGTACCCCTTGCTTCGTCCCTCATTGCATCCAGTTTTTGATTCCTCCTTACCATCCATGCCAACATTTCAGCCATAAATGATTGCAAGTCCCCTGGTATCGCGGGCTCAGCTGCCGCGGCCATGTGCACGGCGCCATTTTGTGCTCCTGTAACCTCGTGCGAGGTGCCGCCATCTTGTGCGCCTACAACCCCCTCTACCACACCTTCTTCAACCCCCTCTTCCATTACCCCCCAATTGTTCCCTGGGGTCCTGGGTTGACTCTAACCCCTCTTCTATCTCCCCCACCGGCATCTGACCGCCTTGATCATCCATAGCACGATTATAATTTGGATATTAGATACTAGATTTCGGCCGCTCGTAATTTCGACCAAATTTTTTTCAGATGTTAAAAATTTGGTTCGGGTCCAATCCCACTCCTGACACCTATTGTTGCGGAGCTCAGAGTATGGCACTCCCTTTACCGAGGGGGGAGTTAATCCCCTCGTCTATTAAGCTGGCCATCTCCGGTCCTGGAGCTATGATGTCACTTCCGGTCAGCGCTGAATAGGGTGGTAGGCCAATTGTTCCTATTACCTAATTACCAGCGCCTTCCGGTAAGCGAGGAAATGAGCCGCGGCTGTAATGGACACGCCGAGCGAAGCGAGCCACGACTCAGGCCATTAACAAAATGACTAAACCCGATTATAGCGGTTGGCCAAATCGTGCCACAGGTACTCAATGGGGAAAAGACTAAAGCGACCGGATGAGAGGAACCAAAGAATAAGAAGGGTAAAGGAAGAACAAATATGATTTATTACGATCTAAAAGAGGAAACGAAAGAAGGGAATATACAAGAAGAGGAAACAAAAGGACATAGGGCAACCTTATACACTCTTATATAACACACCCAGGACGAACAGACAGACTCACATGAAAGGTAGCTGGTAGGGGAGGAAGGTCCAGGCAGATGGTTCCAGGCGATGGGATGGTCCAGGCTCCGGGTCCGCGGGCGAAGAACGGCTGGCAGCTTAACGCGCGACTGGACCTTACAAACACGAGGGGCTGGAATGCGCATACGTACAGCGTGCCGAACGCTCTCAAAATCACGGCAGATCGTATCGAAAACGATCGTCCCAAACGATCCTCCGCGCAATGTTCTTATGTTCGCCGCCTCTGCGCTGTTCTCTCGCATCTGCTTTCTTGCTCATCTCCCTCTTCATCTCCGTGAAAAGGCTTTGCGCTCGCGCTTTTATTGCAAGCTTCGCGTATTAAGCCGCGTCCACTTTGCTCCGCCTACCGGTGAACACGCCTCGGCCCGGATTGGTCACGAGGGTTAATTGTTACCTCCCCTCGTGACGCGTTGATGGGGCCACGCCTCGGTTCCTGGCCGCTCCTCCCTTCTTCTCCAACTTGACCGCGTGTGTAATGGCGTCTTGACACGGGCGCTGCAGGTAGCAGAGAAGCGCAATATGTTGTGGAGGGCAGTTTACGCCGCAATATGAATGGAATAGGAATTGGAGAAGGGGGCTAGGTTATTTGATTAATACAACGCAGAGTCAAACTATTGGAAACAGATCCTTAAATGAAGCATAGACTAATGAAATAACTAAAGAAGATCCTATGGTTTGCTACGTGTTGTACATGGCCTAACTAGGGTGCGACCTTTGACCTTTACCAAAAATGGGAATATTTACAGGGGATTATTTATAACGGAATTATTTACAAGGCTTATTATTTTACAAAGTGAAGGTTATAAAAACCGTAACAATATATATATTGTTGTGGATATGAGAATGGTTTTTTTATTTTATTGTTGTGGTAAAATGTTGTTGTAAAAGGTTGTTGTAAAATATCACCCCTCCTCCCTCCGTTTGTGGTTGTATAAAGGTCAAAGGGCGTTCCCGTAGTTAGTCCATAAAACATACATGCAGGACACGATATATCTTTTTTGACAGTTATATCCTTATTATGTGTATTAGCATAAGGCTGTGTCTTCCATTAATTGAAATACTCCATTGCACCAGTGAAAGAGAATAGATCCCCTTTCCTTCCCATCCCCAAAATCTCCATTTCATATTACATCCCCTCTCGTCATTGCCGAGCCTCGATTGCCCATATTACCTCCCCTCCAATAACCGCCATTGACCACGAGGCTCGAGTCGGGGAAGAAAGGCGTGTCTCCACCTCATCATAGAGGGGAGGAGTGAGCCAGCCCCACTCGACCAACCATGAGCCAGGGGTTTGGCTAGAGAGGGCGGAGGAAGAGCGATCGGGGAGGTTCGCAAAGGTTGAGGGGCGGGGGCCTATATAACCCAAGGCAGGGCGTGTCCAGAGGGAGATGCGTTTTTACAGAGGAGAGCAGAAGACAGAAAGGCCTGGAGTTGGTCACAAGGAGTCGGTCGCAAGGAGTTGGTCTGAGTCGGTTGCCAGAGGAGGGTCAGTGGTTGCGTTGGTTGCGGTGGTAAGGAGTCGGTGGTCAGTTGGTTGCGGTGAGGAGTCGGTGGTGAGGAGTGAGTGAACCAAGAAAGAGTTGAGGGTTTGGACCAGACGAGTGGGACAAGGCCTGGCAAAGCACGTGACGTACACGGCAGCCAAAACAGCAGCCAAAACAGCAGCGTGGGGCCTGGCCTGAACGGCGGCTGCTAAACGCGCCGGTTGTGCTGCGGGACCCCCTTGGACCTCCCTCTCCCTCCAGCCATCCACCTTCATTCCATTCCATCCTTCTTGTATACGTGAGTTTGTTTTGTTTGTTCTGTCCCTGGGTATTTAATTAAGTCTGTAGGTAAGCTAAAATTTGCACTGTGTCACCTGCGTCTTATGTGTTGTAAATAAAACGTGATTGCTCCTTTTTGCTTGTGTGTGTAAATAATAAACCCCATTACTCGTCTGTACGTTTTCTCGTTTTATTCCTTTTCCTCTTTGCATTCGTCGCCTTTGTCTTTTCCCTATTGACTAGCTGTGGTGCGATCCGGCCAAAGTCCTGGGTGAATTGGGTGAGTCAGGGATCCTGTTAGGTCGCGGTTAAATACACCACCGCTCGGTCATCATAACATCTAAACCGCGATCTGTAACAATTGGTGTCTGGGAGTGGGATTCGAGGCCCGACCAAATTTTTTAAAAAACAACGAATAGAGGAAAGAAAAAAAAAATTTGGTCAAAATTTGGAGCGGCCGAAATTTGTTTTGTTTTATAAAACCCGAATTTTGAAATCGCGCCATGGCTGGTCAAGGCGATCGAATGCCGGTGGGTGAGCTAGAGGAGGGGTTAGGAGTAACCCAGGATCAAATGGAGGGGAGCAATGAGGAGGCGGTTGAGGGAGTATCAGACGCACAAAATGGCGGCCTCGCGCACATGATTATTGTGGCGCCAAATTTAGCCGCGCCCTTTGTACCAACGGTGGAAGACGTGCAATCATTTATGGCTGAAATGGAGGCCCTTATGGCCGAGATGAGGGAGCAATTCAAAAATGACTTGGGGAACCGGATGGATGCTCAGAGTGAGCGGTTGAGTAACCAAATTGAAGCAACAACGAACGGAATGAGGGCCGATAGGGAGGAAAGGGAGCAGAGGGACAGAGACCGCAAGTTGGGCGAAAGGGTCCCAGGGGTGCACGAGGAGGTAACGCGAGTCGAAAAGCGCTGGTTGAGCGAAGCGGAGAAAAGCGTGGGTACAATGACGGGGGTAGAAATCGCGACCCGGGGTTTGGAAAAGCCGGCGACCGATGAGGTAGAGGGAATTTTATTAAAGCCAACGGTCGTCGAGGTGAGTACAGAAAAAGCGGAAGTGGGCATTGAAATTGAAGAGATGACGGAGGTAGCCCGGGAATTGCAGGGAGAAATGGAATATGTGCAAAGTCCCTGCTCACATCACGATGCTGTGCTTAACCCGAATGGAAGTTTGCAGGTTTTGGTGCAGGGAGGAAGAAGAACCCCGAAGGTGAGACGTGCTGTTGTGTATTGTGCGGGGAGATTTTGTAAGAGGATGTTTAGCGACAAAAGAATTTTCGCGCGCTTGGGATCGAGGAAGCATCCGGGCGTTGGTGAAGGGTCCCGTGTGAGTGGAAATGGCACGCGTGGGAGGAAAAAGTGTGCGTCGGCGAATGGGTGTGTTTTTGTGAGGGTGAAAGGTGTAGCGTATGCTTGTGAGCATGCAAGTAAAGCATCGACGGTAACCAGGTTAGCGGTTAGGGCGACGGATAGCCGATGCGAGCACTCGGGGCGTGGGGTGCTTTGTTGGGTGCGAGGCCCGGCGCGGGTCGATGCTGCGTCGCTTCTCTTCGAAGCGTCGTTGCCGATTCGGGCTTGGCCCCGCCCCGCACGGTCGAGTCCGGGCCTTGGCGGGCGAGGCGACCGGTCCGGTTCGAGGGCGAGTGGGAGGAAGCGGAACGGTGCCCCCTCGTGGGGACGGGGTTCCGACCGAGGGAGATTGAGCCATCGGGCCCGGGACCGCAAGGTGCCGCGCCGAGATGGTGCGTGGAGCCTCGGTCCAACCAAACCACCTCCCTTGAACCGAAAGCCGGACGGATTCAACCTGCAGGCGATCAAACCACCCGAATTCATTGCTCGGCTTTACGAACCGAGTTTAATGATGTCACGGCGCACCGAGAGGACCTAATAAGTAGACGGGTGATGGTGATAGTGATCGTGATTTGATACGAAATTTATAATAGTGGGTAGAATTGGCAGTAAATGGAAAATTTTTGAATTGGTTGGAATTTGGACGAGCAAAATTTATAGTGAGAGACCCCCGATGTGGTGGGATGGCAAATCCACCATCCCTCACAGGTGGGGGCAAATGCGCTATAGCTTATGGGGTGTATGGCAGTGAAAACTAGCCCGGGTGGGTTAGGTTATATTGTAGGGATCTAGCGAAGATGACATTAGGTGACGTTAAGGTTAGTTAGTGACTGATACCTGTAGGGGGGACGCAGGTAGATTAGTGTGGATTATAATGACGAGGGAGCGCAATAGTTTAAAGGGACGACTGGGAAGCGCAAGTTTCAGAGGGGAGTAGTTAGATGAGATGACGCCGTATGTGTGAGAATTGAACAGGTGTATGGAGCAGTGTATGAGGGAGTAGTGGTGATTGCGTGTTGTGTTGACCAAATGGTCCAGGAAGAGGAGGAGGGTGCAGGTGGCACCAGGTAGGATTGCACAGGTGTGCAACGACAGGTGAATGAAAGACAGGTGTATGGAATAAATGGTATGGAGTATTGGAATGGATGGTCGTGGAGTGAGTATGGTGGAAATTGTGGAGTGGAGTGGATGGTGCGAAGGTGTGAATGGGGGAAGAGTGGACCCCCATCACGGATACCCGGGGCGGGTAGTGTAAGTGTTAGGTAGAGGGTACAGGTAAATTGTGGTTGGATATTGGCATCTGTGGTGCGGGTGAAAGAATGGTCTTTGGATGGGTGCATTAGTGTTGTGGAAATGGCTGGGCGTGTAGCCTGTTAGTGTGTGTAGTTGGTTGGGCACTCCACCACTTTGAGGATGTCGGCCAGGTGAGGCCGCAGGTGGGCTCTGGGAGCCGGTAGTAGTTGTTGTGGATGGGGCCCGAGGATCCGGAGGACGGACCCGGGTAGCCCAGTGCCAGAGGGCACCATGGGGTGACAGAGCCAGGAGGGGCTGTCCCCAGTTAGTTAGGTTAGGGTGAGGAGCTGGGTAAGCTCGGGTGGCAACTGCAGTGGTGGAGGTGTGCAGGTGGGTAGACCTGATGGGAGAGCTACACGTCACGGCCCAGAAATTGGGCGAGGCACCGGGAGATGAATCGGGGGAGTGAGACCCCAAATTGAGAAGCACCACAGTTTGGTCAATGGGAATTGGTTTTTAGAACCCATAGTGTAAATGGCCAATGGATTGGCAGGGAAAGACCCCGGGTAGTGTAAAGTGTGTTAATGTCATTTAGAAAGTAGTTAGGATGAAGTCTCCTCGCACCATCTGCATCCACTCACCTGAGGTGACAGGTACTCCGCACCATGCCATGTTTAATTATTTTTTACTGTGCAAATGTTTGGATTGTGAGACGCATCATGACGTGGGTGTGACATTGTGCTTTGATGTTCCATCTCTGCCTCCTTATGAGGATTGATGATGAATTTGGTGATGGCAAATTTTGAAGTAGAGGGATTGTGGAGACGAATTTGGTATAGGGGAAATATGGGGAAGACGTGACAGTAGTGACGAATTTGTAAATGTGTAGGTTTTTGTACATATGGGGTAAGGACAAGGGTAGGGTAGGTGACAGGGGGGTGACGTACGGTAGGGACGAGCTTTCTCACTTCGCCCTCCGTACGCATTTCGCCTTGCATTGCCTTATTGATGTGTACCCTTGTGACCTTACCCCTCGCTCAATTGTCTTTCCCCTTTTGTCTCCCACATGACCTGTGCGCCGTTGGGCGCCGAGGGGAGCGTGCGTGGGTCGGCCATTGTGCGCCCGAAATTCCCAGAACCAGCTGTCTGCATCAATGCACCACATTATGGACCACATGCCTGTGGCCGAGCACCACTTATGGACCCCATGGGTTGGGGCATGGCCCCTCTGCTGGAACCGGCCATGAGGGCCCGAAATCTTGCTGGCGGACCTTGGCCACAGGGCACCGATGGCCCACAGGTGAACCACACATAGTCGGCCCTGTGGGCCATAAATAAAGCAAATAAAAAGGACACATTGGGCACACTTTATTGAAAATAGGCCGCCAGTAAGCAAAGCAAAAGAATGACAACATCTGGAAGACCAAATAATAATAACCAGCAGAGGGAGCCGAAGAGCAAGAGACCACCTGCAGGGTTAGGGGTTGTTGAATTTATTTTTATTCATTGAACACTCTTGAACAGTGATGACTGTGCA
>NC_136270.1:117166725-117336430 GCF_964187855.1 Myxine glutinosa
GTCTGATTGACATGAAATTTTTACCATGGGAGTGCCTCCACCTGCAGAATTAGTGATAATTATGACGTCATAGGTCACGTGATTCAGGCGCCATCTTGGAAAAATCGAATAACGTTGAAATGCAGCTCATTGTAAAGAACTCCGCAAGGGGAGTACGTGTTGTTAACGATGGCCTCATTGGTGCTTTAATTATATTATGGCATCATACTTCGACAGGGACAACACTTAGTCTGACCAGTTTTGAAATTTATTTTATATTGGAGAATATAAATTTATGATGTCATCGTTACCGGCGGAGAGTTTGGGGGGGGAGGGGGCAGGAGGGGCAATTCCCCCACCTTAATTTTTTTCAGTACTTTACCATTAAGATTTTTTTTTTAATCCCGTATGTAACCGTGAGTAACAAAGCGAAACGGAACCCAAGTGCGTGGATTTCTTCATCCAGCCACAGCAGATATCGCGGTATTTGCATAGAGTGACATGATTGGCTGCATCATTTATCAAATCAGATTAACAACTTTGAAATCTGTGATTTTTCACAAATGAAGCCATTTCGAATGAAGCTTTTCTTCATTGAGACGGATTAGAAACTGTTTGTACTCAACCATGAATGAAGAAACACTTAATTCACTGACTCTTCTTCACATAGAAGGTGATTTAACTGTGAAGCAGATGCCAGAGGACATTGTGGACGTTTACGATAACCGAAGGGAAAAACAATTGTACCTACTTTAGTCATTAAGGTAAGAACAGTATTTATATGAAGACAATGTTTCTGTACCATTGTACGTGTATCACCGGGGAGACATGATTCATAAAGTACTCTATTTTTTATTTATTTAAGAATTTGTTGTTATGCTAATAGTGATATTGGTGGTAGCTGGTAAACATGTCAAACTGGAAAGCATCTGAAAACGCAAAGCCCCTCCGCATCCGTTTGTATTCAGACGTCGTCCTCTTCTTATCCGCCTGTTCAAAATAATGAAAACAGTTTTTAAAAAAAACACAAAATGAAAATTGATGATTTTATGCAGCCTTGACCTTTCATCTTCAGACACAAAAAATAATCAGTTTCTCGCTTTCGATTGGTCAACCAATTATGTGACCCAACATGAAAATTCTTAAAATTTCAGATCTATCAGATGAGAATTGACAATTTTATGTGATACTGACCTTTTACCTTTTGACTAAAATTATAAATTTGCCTTCTCCATATTCTCATAATAAAGCTTTGTTGAAAATTTGATGACAAAACTGAAATGGTAAAAAAAAATTGTGGCCCGGACACCCGTACACACACACACACACACACACACACACACACACACATACACACGCACACACACACACACACGCGCACACACACATATATATATATACACATGTACACATACTCACACATACACACACATACATACACATACACACACACAAATATACACATACACACACATATATACACGCGCACACACACACACGCACACACACATATATATATACACATGTACACATACTCACACACACATACACACACATACATACACATACACACACACAAATATACACATACACACACATATATACACATACACACACATATACACATACTCACACATACACACACACACACACACACACACACACATTCACACACACACACACACACACACACACACACACACACACACAGCTGTGCAGGGGACGGGCTAAAAATTAGGCTAAAACAAAAAACAATGTTGATTAAATCATGAACATAAACTGTATTTGTGATTTCATGTACACTGTAACTACACTAACAAACAGTCATTTTGGAAGTCAGACCCATTATTAATATTAAGCCCCTGCCCCCCAAATAGAGACGTCAAACTACGCCTATGGTCATCGTTCACGTAGTCTGGCAGCCATATTGGATCATAGAAAAAAAAACTTCAAAAACAGAAGAGTTGACGCACCAAGTTGACTGCGCATGGTAAGTATTCGATGAATACCATCTAGTTTAGCTGTGTATTCCTCTGAAAAACGACATTACTTTCTGGTACACTTAATATATTTTAGCCGGAGTATATAATAGTGATAATAATAGTATATTATAACAGTAGTAGTGGTATACAATAGTAGTAATATAATTGTAGTAGTTATATATAATTGTAGTCGTTATGTGACATGGGAAAATTAAGCAAGACACACGATAACGGTCGATACTTGCTGTATTCGAATATGCAGGAAATAAAGAACCCTAAAATATACAGAAATACTATTCAGCAGGGATGCATTGAATGAATGAATGAATGAATGAATGAATGATCGTTTGAAGGCCATTTTCCCCGCTAGAGCAGGGGTTAGCCTTGCGGGCCCCATGACAATCATGGTTCCCTGTTTTTGAGGCAATGTTTTTATGGCCGGATGCCCTTCCTGACGTCACCTCTTACGATGCGCAGGGATACGGTGTACCTATTCTAAACCGGGGTACACACCGGGATCATTCATCCCAGCAAGCTGGTACTCAATTTGCCGACCTCGGAAGGATGACGGGCTGAATCAACCCCCCTGGTGTTAATTTAGCGATCGACTGGGATTCGAACCCAGGATCCTAGGATCCCAAGCCAGCACCCTAACCGCTAAGGGGGCCTTTACACAGGATGGCGACCTTTGTGCCTCCCTTGTGCGACCATAAAATTTGCCAGGTCGCCGTTGGAGGCTCAAAGGAGGCAGAATGGTTGCCTACGTCGTTCAAAGGTGGTACACAGGAGGGTCAGACATCGCCATGGACGCCATGGTCGCCGTAAATTTTTGAACATGTTCAAAACAGTCGCACAAAGGTCGCCGAGGAGGTTGGTTGCTCAAAGGTGGCTCAAAGGAGGCAGAAGGGAGGCACAAGCATTGCCGTGGTTGCAGAATGGAGGCACAGTGGTCGCCCAATGGTCGCCAGGTAATAGATGCGTTCTGCTGCAAATTTTCCTGTCAATCTGGGCGATGCTTCTTCCTCCCTTGTGCCTCCTTTGGGCGACCAATAGCGTGCATTGAAAGATGACTGTGGCGACCGCTGTGCCTCCATTCGGCGACCACGGCAACCCTTGAGCCACCATGGCAAAGCTTTTGCCTCTCTTCTGCCTCCTTTGAGCCACCTGTAGTGCCTCCTCAGCCTGCCTATAAATAGAAGGCTGGTACCTTCAGTGGTTCATTGTGTTTGCAGTGAATGGTGAACAACTCGACTCAAGAAAGTCTCCAGACTCAACAGGCACAAGACATCATGCCTCCCAAGAAGTGCACAAGACCAAGGGCAAAGAACCGCAGAGGTTCTCTGTTGTGTCAGCCAGGGGCGGACCCACCAGGTTCGTGGTCTCCTTCTTCTGTGCCTGTTCATCCTTCTCCTAAGGACAGCAATGGCCATCTGGTTCACCAGCAGTGCTTGGTGACCTTGTAAGATGGCAGTATGCAAGAGGAGTTGGTTGTTCATCCCAAAATCTTTATCTTCTGGACATGTTCTCACTTTGGCAGCGAGGATGAAACTGATGGAAAAGCGCCAGAATCAGGGCATATATATACCCAGGCACTCCAGGTTGCCCAGCAGTCGCCAGGGGTCACCCAAACAATGCTCAAGGGTCGCCTAGGAGGCAGAAGCATGGCTGAATGGTCGCCCAGTGGTCGCCGTTAGTTGCCGTTGGTCGCCGATGATGGCACAGAGGAGGCTCAATGGTTGCCCAAACATTGCTCGGGGGTCGCCTATGTAGCTTCTAATCGCGTTGGTTGCCGTAGGTTGCACAGGGGAAGCAGGCAGGTGGCGCAGTGGACGCACAGGTCGCTCGTATATCGCCATGAAAATGCCCGACAATTGCATTTTTGGTGGTTCAAGGGAGGCACAAGGATCGCTGGAGCAGTTACATAGAAACAGGATTTTCTGGGTTTAGGTGACCATTGAGCGTCCTGGCAATTTTTTGGTCGTTCAAAGGTGGCACAAAGGTCGCAGCCCTGTGTAAAGGGGGTCTAAGCCAACACCAGGATGCATTGCACGTAGCAAATGAAATACCCCCAAGCAATTGATGGAATGATACTTTAACAACGATTGTAGCAATTTCCAGCTACATGGCGGCAATTACCTCGAACAAACAATGTTGCTTCAATATTTACAATACATATATCAAGTATGTAACTTCAAATATATTGTCGCGTCCCTGGCGTTAACACCTCGAGAGGACGAATGTCTGACATGAGCTTTAACTCTGAGGCATACTTCGAACTTGGCGGGATTATCTTTTCGCGCGTGCGGGAAGGTTTGAAGTCTTACCTGATCGGACGGCCAACACTGGGTTAATCCGAACCCACAAACAAAGAAACGAAACAAGACAAGAAATTGAAATTCAACAACTAATGATTTAATGAAAATAATGCAAGCACAATAAAAATGTTGAGGTAAAAACGAATAGTCATAGGCTAAGGTGAGGGACCCTCCAGCAGACTCCATTACAGACACAGGGAGAAATAAAATGATTTCGTAATCGGCCGGCACTCAGCTTTGCAGTTCAACCAAGGGCTTGTCGACATTTGTCACCTCCAAACCACTGTGCAGGAAGTTCACAAAATGGCGCGGAGTCGGGCTCCTCGACGTCCCAACGTGAGGTACTTCTCGCGATGCTGACTGCCCCAAACCTCTCTTCAGTCTCTTTCCACAAGCGCACACGAGCCAAAGATGCGCCACTGCCTGCGACCAAGCCAGAACAAAGAGAAAATGCGACCGCCTCCAACAAACGCCACGACCAGAAGAAGGAATGCGACCGCCTCCAGCACCTGCCAGCACAAAAGAGACCAAGATGGCGAGACGGTGTCTTTTCCTTTCTAGCGCTCGCATGTTCCACCTGACATCACAGTCTGTCCAATGACCGAGCACAACTCAATCATCCCATCGCGCCTCCACCAATCACGAAGGCCGGGGCGTGGCCTCCTCGTTACAAGTCTTCAGGGGGCGGAGTCTAGTCATCGTTCGGGAATGTTCGGATGACGTTGGGGTTTCCTTGCTGATTGGCAAATGCTGTTTCTGTGGGTCCTGGCGGCATTGTCAGCACGAGTCCCATTACAGCGCTATCGTAGTTTTACTGAGCCCTCAATTTCCTGGCTGGCCGAATGTGATAAAATCGTAGGGAAGACCACAGGAGGCAAATTACACACTCAGGAATTAATATTTTAGCCCTAGAATTAATTCGCACAAAGCCACGCCCCTTAAGGCGACATGCAAATGCTCTTACCCGGAAGGACGGCCTACTTACGTACATCGAGATGGCTGCTTCGCGGCATACGGAGCATTCTAAACCTACACGATTCTAACTCCCTAAGGTATTCCATGCCTACCCCCAGAAACATAACAATATTTAAATACAAGTTTTACACATACAGTCTTGATCCATGAAACACATGAGATACACCAGAGGCAGACAACATTTACCATAAATATATCGAGTATGTAACTTCAAATATATTTAAATACAAACTTTACATGCTTGATCCATCTAACACATGAGATACACCAGACACAGACCATGTTTACAATAAATATATCAAGTATGTCACTTCAAATATATTTAAATACAAACTTTACACTTCCAGGTTTGACCCATGTAACACATGAGATACACCAGAGGCAGACAACATTTACAATAAATATATCGAGTATGTAACTTCAAATATATTTAAATGCAAACTTTACATGCTTGATCCATGCAACACTAGATACACCAGAGGTAGATGATGTTCACAATATATGTCCATTATGTAACTTCAAATATATCCATCTAAACCTTACATCAGCCAACTATGATGAATTGACGGCAGCTTTCTGAAAATGGCGGATGTGACGTATGGGAGGCGACTACGTCAGTCTTAATCTTAAGCCGGAAGTGACATATGGGAGGCTCGCAAATTAATCACTTGCACCTGTGAGGTCCACAGATTAATCATGTACACACATGAGGCTCACAAATTATCGAATCTGGGTGTTGGTTAGAGATATATACCATATAAAACACAATGTGTGTGTGTGTGTGTGTGTGTGTGTGTGTGTGTGTGTGTGTGTGTGTGTGTGTGTGTGTGTTTGTGTGTATGTCCCCCTTCATAAGGGCAGGTTTTAAAGGCTTTGAGTAGTGCTTTAATAGGGATTTGAGTGGGGGGGGGGGGGGGGGGGGAGGACTCTGAAGATCCAAAATACCCAAAAAGACCCTGAAGACCCAATGGACCCCAAACATCCAAAATACCCCAAAGATCCAAAATACCCTGAATACTGTTAGACCCAAAAGACCATGAAGAACCAAAATACCCCAAAAACCCGGAAGACCCAAAAGAGCCCGAGGATCCAAAAGGCCCAAACAACCCTGAGGACCCAAATGACCCAGAGGACCCAAAAGACCCCAAGGACTTAGAAGACCCCTGAGGGCTCTGAAGATCCAAAATACCCTGAAGACCCTGAGGACCCAATGGACCCCAAACACCCAAAATACCCCAAAGACCCAAAAGACCCTGAAACCCCCAAAAAACCCTGAAGACTGTTAAAAACCCAAAAGACCATGAAGACCCAAAATACACCAAAGACCCAAAATACCCCAAAGACCCTTAAAGACCCAAAAGACCCTGAAGATCCAAAAGACCCTGAAGATCCAAAAGACTGAAAAGACCCTGAAGACCAATGGATTCAAAGACCCAAAAGACTCTGAGGACCCAAAAGACTCTGAGGATCCAAAAAATCCTGAGGATCCAAAAGACCCAAACAACCCTGAGGACCCACCCACCCAGAGGACCTAAAATACCCCAAGGATGCAGAAAACCCACAAAAACTCTGAAGACCCAAAAGACCCCAAATATCCAAAAGACTGAAAAGACCCTGATGACCCTAAAGATCCAAATTACCCCTAAGACCCAAAATACCCTAAAAACCCTTAAATACCCCAAAGATCCAGATTGAGGACCCAAAATACTCAAATGACAAAAAAGACCGAGAAGACCCAAAAGACTCAAATGACCCAAAAGATGCCTATGAACCAGAAGACCAAAAATACACAAAAGACGCTGAAGACCCAAATGACCCAGAGGACACAAAAGACCCCCAAGGACACAAAATACCCCAAGGGCACAAAAGACCCTATGGACACAAAATATCCCAAGGAATCTGAAGACCCAAAAGAAGAGTAAATATGCCTCTTACATTGGAATTGTAGTCGGTGGCTAACTGAGCTTCAAGGTCGGCGTACAGAAGTGGTATTTTTGTAATCACAATAAATCGTCAAATTTCTGCCTTGGTAAAGCTGTCCCGGTCAACTGTAAGTGCTGTTATTGTGAAGTGGAAACGTCTAGGAGCAATAACAGCTCAGCCGCAAAGTGGTATGCCAAGCAAGCTCACAGAACGGGACCACGAGTGCTGAAGCGCGCAGCATGTAAAAATTGCCTGTCCTCGGTTGCAACACTCACGACCGACTCCCAAACTGCCTCTGGAAGCAACGTCAGTACAACGACTGTTTGTCAGGATCTTCATGAAATGGGCCTCCATGGCCGAGCAGCCGCACACAAGCCTAAGATCACCATGCACAATGCCAAGCGTTGGCTAGAGTGGTGTAAAGCTCGCCGCCATTGGACTCTGGAGCAGTGGAAACGTGTTCTCTGGAGTGATGAATCACAATTCACCATCTGGCAGTCCGGCAGACTAATCTGGGCTTGGTGGATGACAGGAGAATACTATCTGCCCGAATGCAGAGTGCCAACTGTAAAATTTGGTGGAGGAGGAATAATGGTCTGTGGTTGTTTTTCATGGTTCGGACTGGGTCCCTTAGTTCCAGTGAAGGGAAATCTTAACGCTACAGCATACAATGACATTCTAGACAATTGTGTGCTTCCAACCTTGTGGCAACAGTTTGGGGAAGGCCCTTTCCTGTTTCAGCATGACAATGCCCCCGTGCACAAAGCGAAGTCCATACAGAAATAGTTTGTCGAGATCGGTGTGGAAGAACTTGACTGGCCTGCAGAGAGCCCTGGCCTCAACCCCATCGAACATCTTTGGGATGAATTGGAACGCCGACTGCGAGCCAGGCCTAATCGCCCAACATCAGTGCCCGACCTCACTAATGCTCTTGTGGCTGAATAGAAGCAAATCCCCGAAGCAATGTTCCAACATCTCATGGAAAGCCTTCCCAGAAGAGTGGAGGCTGTTGTAGCAGCAAAGGTGGACCAACTCCATATTGATGCCTATGATTTTGGAATGAGATGTTCGACGAGCACATGTGGGTGTGATGTTTGGGTGTCCACATACTTTTGGCCATGTAGTATATATATATATATATATATATATATATATATATATATATATATATATATATATATATATAATATGTGTGTGTACATTAAACACACCACACACACACATCTCACCCCCACCATTCCCATATTTATGGATCCTGGATCTGCCCCTGCCAGATGACTCATCTGTAGCCTAAAAGGCAGCCTGATGCGCCCACGGGAAGCTCGAGCGCTAATTGCGTTCAGCGGAATCTTATCGGCACAGCGAGTGAAATGGCACATCGACGGTCATGCTGAGAAGAGCAAGAGAATGAAATAAGTTAAATAATAAACAGATAAATAAATAATGAGGATCCACAATTAGGAAAAATTGACCCTGTTTTGGTCGTCTTTTTATCTTCAGGCAAAATTATCTCCTTTTTTTAGAGTGGGGTTGCAAAGAGAATGCAACCCGTCGCAAATGGTACTTAAACACCCCGAGGATGCAATCACGTACACCGTACAGCGAAAACTCTTTACCTGACCTTCCAGGCAGTCCCAATTGCAACTCCCACTCTACGACGTCTCTGCTTGCTTTGGTGGAGGTGAGATAAGTGAGCATGGTTCGCTTGCGAGGGTTTGAGGCCATTACTAAGACCTTCGAACCCAAATGAGTGCACGCCCCTGCCATCATGGCATAGACTCAGAGGGCAAGATCTTTTGAAGCTGGATGAGATTGTCACGTGTGAGGGGCATATCGTTTGGGAAAATCGAAAAGTGAGTATAAACCTACATCTACAGTAAAAGGTAGAAATTTCCAGGTTCAAGATTAGAAACAATCAACGCATTATTCCTAAAGAGCTCATGTAGGCTGAAAATGCCAAGGGGGTTCATTGTAGAGTGTGTGATGAAGGGTCGTCAAAGTTAAAATTGTTAATATGACAATTAAAATTGTTAATCTCCTTACATCCTGTGTCTTGGATGTTTTCTTGTTATTTTTTCTTTATTTATTTATTTTGTTTTGCTTTATCCTTATCTTTTTCTAACCTTCCCTTATTGCTCCTTACCTAGAGTGGCTTTATGGCCTTATTTGGGGTGATTTCCATAAAAATGACCGAAAGGTCCACCTCTTTAAACCATTCCATGTTGAAGGTCCAGGTTGCCCCTGGACTCTCATAATTAAGGATCTTATTTCCGCATGGCACGGGCCCATGTGCGGCGGTGACCACAGTACGTCCCAATGGGGATTTAAATGCACAGTAGAAGGACTATAATATAATGAGAGCTAAGAATGGGGACTAGACTATTAAACATCCGGATAAAATACGATAAAAAAATAATGGCCTCTCTGAGTGGTTATCACTCGAGAAAGGAAACTGAGGGGTACGATGGGGAAAATCTAAAAAATAACATGAAAGACCATGCAGAGCAGGATACTTGCAAAATCCCCCCCCCCCCCGCCCCCCAAAAAGAAATTAAAAGATTAAGATGAAAATAAACGATCTTAATCAATGATCAGGTCAATCAGATGAAAATTGATCATTTTAGAAGTTTGACCTTGATTTGACCTTTGACCTTTTGTCCTCAAAAATTGTTTGTTTCCCAATTCAGTGATGAACTATGTAATTGCTGTTTAATATCCAGGTTAATTGGATGAAAAGTGAGGATTTTTAAGATGAAAATTTATGATTTTAGAAGTTTGACCTTGAGTTGACCTTTGACCTTTTGTTCTCAAAATTAGTTGGTTTCCCAATACAGTGATGTACTATGTAATTGCTGTTTAATATCCAGGTTAATTGGATGAAAAGTGAGGATTTTTAAGATGAAAATTTATGATTTTAGAAGTTTGACCTTGAGTTGACCTTTGACCTTTTGTTCTCAAAATTAGTTGGTTTCCCAATACAGTGATGTACTATGTAATTGCTGTTTAATATCCAGGTTAATTGGATGAAAATTGAGGATTTTTAAGATGAAAATTTATGATTTTAGAAGTTTGACCTTGAGTTGACCTTTGACCTTTTGTCTTCAAAAATAGTTTGTTTCCCAATTCAGTGATGCACTATGTAATTGCTGTTTAATTTTCAAATTAATTGTATGATTTCAGCGACTCAATATGCAAATGCTGTTAAACTTTCAAGTCCATCGGAGAAAAAATAACGATTTTAGAAATCTGACCTCAAGATGACGTTCGACCTTTAACCTCAAAATGAATAGGCCTCTCAGTTGAGACTAGCCGTACAGCTTGGTAAAGTTTCATCACAATTGGCTCAGAATTGTGACCGAATGTAGGCGAGTGACAAACGAACAAACAGACAGAATAACAAAGTCAACTGACCAACAATAAATATACTTGAAAAATCTTCGATTTTGCAAGTAACAAGAAGAACCACTCCTATCGCATCTCCAGGTGCATAAAGCTGCCGAGGTCGTTTTCCCTTGGTGAAGGGGCACTGTCTTGGACCTTCGGCCTTCCCTGTAAGCTGGTACTCATTTTGCTGACATCGGAAGGGTTACAGGGCGGAGTCAACCCACCTGGTGTTATAAGGATAATGGCACGACAGTGGCTCAAACTCAGGACCTATGATAAACTCAGGACCTATGATAAACTCAGGACCTATGATAAACTCAGGACCCGAGCTGTGATCTTAAAGAAATCACCTGAACCATTAAAGCGAACACCAGACTTTGTTGCGATGGTAACGTTGTATCGGAAATCCACCTAGTCAACATGACTATTAGAATCTGTCGAACCATCTACAATGTAGAACCATCTCTCTCTGTCTGTCCAACAAAATCCTGCTTTCTTTCCTCAGTTCAATTCTAGGCTCCAACCCCCTCAAAGATTGAATAGCAATGGGAACGGTAAGTTATGTTGGAGGAAATGGTAAGTCAGAGACAGAGGTAAGGATGAGTATTCTTGTGGATTTGAATGTATGGAGGTGGGTGGAGGGAGTAATGGCAGATGTAGAGATTTCAAGGCGATGGAAAGGAAAGGTTCTGATGTCTTGTGTAATTCCATCATACCTTTATGGTTTGGAGATGGTGGCAACTGGGTCAGGAGGATTGTGGGAGTGAGGAGGGTGGATAGAAAGAGGATGACCCAGATGCAGATGTGGACAGGGAGGAGATTGGTGGAATGCCAGCTGAGATTTGATGCGGATGGGGGAAGAGGGAATGGCAAAGAGAGTGGATAGTTTGAGGGACAAGGTAGGAGGAAAAGAGGTAGACCACGGTTGAGATGGGAGGATTGTGTGAAGAGGGATATCAGTAAAGTGGAGGTGGTTGGAGAGTGGGGAGAGTTGGCTGAGGACAAAGGGGAGTAGAGGAGTATCGTGGTCAAGGCAGGGCAGGAGCTTGGTACGTTTGGACCTCACCCATTATAAAGGGAAGAGGAGGAGAGTGGTATGCACACTCGTCTCTGGGTTTGAATCTGGATTCTCGACCGAGGTATAAACTGTCATCCCGGTGTCTCGCAGGCAGGGCGATGCATATTGTGCGATGTCCATCGGATGGATGTGACCCTTCGACTAGCATTTGTTAGAGGACGTTAGAGATCCTTCGGTGTCTTTCGTGAAAAGTAGGTGAGTTATTACCGGCACCCTGAACAAATTACAAATTTTTGCCACTTTCAGCCGAACTTCAGGCCTTGTCAGCCGGTCATGAAAGACTTGGGCCAAAAACATTTTCCGGCCGACTGCTGCACGAGGTGGGAATAATTAGTCGTGGGAAAAGCTAGTAGTAGTTACTGGACTGCTAGTTGTAGTCATAGTAGAAGTAGTAGTAGT
This sequence comes from Myxine glutinosa, assembly GCF_964187855.1. NCBI lineage: Eukaryota > Metazoa > Chordata > Myxini > Myxiniformes > Myxinidae > Myxine > Myxine glutinosa. The sequence goes on from NC_136270.1 coordinate 117,178,761, forward strand.
AGCGTTTTTGTTAGACCATGCCACTAAGGACTACTCTTAGTAATGGCAGACATTGTGACCGAATGTAGGCCGTTGGTCCATTGGATCAAATTTTCATTGGTCTTCACTACCTTGCAGCACACCTGCCTGCCGGACTCGGGTGGGGGAGTCTTTTGGGTCCTCGGAGTCTTTTGGGTGCTCGGGGACTTTTGGATCTTTTCGGTCATTGTGGACTTCTGGGTCTTTTGGGTCTTCGGGGACTTTTAGGTTATCTGGATCGTTTTGTTTGGGTCCTCAGGGACTTTTGTGTCTTTTGAGCCCTCGGGGACTTTTTTGGCCTCAGGGACTTTTGGGGTCTTAAGGATCTGAGGGGTATTAAAGGGTCTTCAAAGGTTGAAGGGGTCTCAGCAGTCTAAAGAGTTAAAAGGTACTTTTCAATAGTACAAGAACCACCTTTAGAAGCCATTTTTCCCCGCAGAGCAGAGGTTGGCCTTTTTTGGGAAACCTGGCCCCCTTTTTGAAGCAATGTTTATGGCCATAAAAATAGCCCTTCCAGCCGCCAACCCTGTTAGTCGCCTCTTGCGACACACAGGGAATTACCAGTGAACTGGTACTCACTTTGACGACCTCAGAAGAATGACAGGCTGAGTCAACCCCCCTGGTGTTCATTCAGCAACCAACCGGGATTAGCGAACCCAAGATCCTAGGATCCCAAGCCGGCACCCTAACCGCTAAGCCACCACCAGGTGTTCTTGTCAATAGTACGTAATACGTAATTAATTAATAGAAGTACGTAATTAATAGACAAAAAGTATGCCTCACACACAGACACATGCACACACAACTCATCCATTTATAGTAGAAGAATGACTGCAGGGGTCTGTGCTCAAGGCATATAACCAGTCAGCGTCACCGACACCCAGCGAGCAACATGTTCCGCCATTTGGTACCCAGTCGGTCCACCATTTTTAAATCCCACTTGTGGAGATTCGAACCAACAAGGCGTCAATTTGGTGGAATTCAGTGTATGAGTGGGAGAACGTTATATTTATTTTTTGTGGAGACAATATTTTGAAGCAAACACGGAATTGAGGCATTCAGCCTTCTCATGAGTGGAGTGCCAGCCAATTGGTAGCACTTGAAATTCTGCCTCAGAATGAAAAGAAAGGTTTTTGTTTTTTCAAAAGTGGGACACCACGGACATCAAGACTAAAAACACATAATGCCTCTCTCTGGGAACCATCATAATTGAAAAATCAAACAATGGAAATATTCTATTATAGAAAAGTAATAATGGAAAAATGTAATGATTGAAATTCAAAAAAATTTGAATAATTGAAAATTGAAAGAAAAAAAATGAACATTGAAAAAAAATTGATTATTAAAAAATTGAAAGAATTGAAAATTGAAAAATTAATTAAATGAAAATTGAAAATTGGAAAAACTTATGTTATGGAAAATTTAATAGTTTAAAATTGGGGAAATTTATAGATTTGAAAATTGAAAAAAAAAAAATGGAAAAATGATTCTTCAAAAAGTGGGACACCACAGACATCAAGTATAAAAACACTTATTGCTTCCCTCCAGAGTAGTGTATATATGTTGCTTCTGGGACACTCTCATTTTCCCATTGACTTACATGTTAATTTTTCCCCTCCCTCATTGCCCCTAAACACCTCTATTTCTCTCACCCTGTTCTTTACGAACCTTCTAACCTTTTGACATGTTATCCTTATTCATTAGACCACTTAAACAATGGTCCTTCTGTGTGAACCTGTGATCCTTCTGACCTTATGGACCTTTTAACCTTTTACTCTTAATATCATCTGGTGAATCATCTTTGACCCACTCAAACAACGACCCTACAAATATTTGTTTATGTGTGGGAAATAATTTAATTCTCCTACAACTCTCCTCACCGTCTAATACATTAACAAAAAAGATGTTTGAGTTTGGTTCTTTATTAAGATATTGTAACTGAGCTAAGATAAAATGGTAAACCTCCCTCAATGTTCTTGTTTGAGCGCCTCCAGTGCCACATACCATTTTTAAATTAAAGTATATATTTTCCTGACAACCATCAAAGTTTTCCGTCCACTCAAAAATATTTCCATCTTTTTTACCCAATTCACCGGTATTTAAATTAATTCTCTTATTTGTTTTGTAAATTGTTTTACCAGTTGTCTTTTCAATTATACCTATTTGATATTTTTCACATTCGTTATGTTTACCATTTACATACCAAGGTTGATTACACCTCCACTCTTTAGTCTGGTTGGTACTTGGTTTACCCACTTTTTGGTAAACCACGCCCACTTTTTACTAAGCCCGCCCACTTTTTGTTAAGCCACGTCCACTTTTTGTTAAGCCACGCCCACGTTTTACTATGCCCCGCCCACTTTTGCTAAGCTCCGCCCACTTTTGCTAAGTCCCACCCACTTTATAAACTCTTCAGCATTGTATCATTTCCAGGTAATACATTACATCATTTTCAGGGAATTTCCATCACATCATTTCCAGTTAAGACACGCCCAGGTTTGCCCAGGGAATTTCCTCAGGAAATGACACACACCCAGCCCTTCTTATAAAAGGCACCGACCACACAGGCTTTTTCAAACACGCTTTCTGCTTCACTTGAGAATGGACTACTATGCCGAAATGGAATGGGATAACTTTGCTATTCCTTGGAGTCCTACTACCTGTGTAGAACTCAACCTTCAGATTGATGAACTGGACTCGAACCTCTTATCAATGGAGGTAAGTTTGTTTATTTATTTATTTATTTATTTAATTTTTTTTTTTTTTTTTTTTTTTTTTAGATGAGACTCATGTAAGAGTTAACAAAGTTTATTTTAATATTCATAGAGCTTGATTTATACAAATAAAAATATTGTATTAAATTAATACATTGTTATTTTCTTTCACAGGAAATTGTATCTGAGATACGAAATGAAAATTCTGCTTTTAACACAACTTGGGATGAAGTTATTTTTTTGTTTGAAGACATTTTGAACAACCAAGACCCCCAGAACGAGTTCTACCTTGATGACCCAGACAAAGAGTTATACCTTGGAGATCCACAAAATCCTGAAAAAGAGTTTTACCATGATGATACTTGTTGTGAGTTATCAAAACAAAACCCACTGAACAAGTTCTACCTTGATGAGCCAGAATACAAGTCATACATTGGAGACCCACAAATTTCTGAAAATTGGGAAAGGGGAGTTCTCCCTGATGGTTCACAGTTATACTATGTGAGACACATCATAGAAACCCTAAAAAATTGGGCAAGGAGAGTTCTCCCTGATGGTCCGCAGTTATACTATGTGAGACACATCATAGAAACCCTAAAAAATTGGGAAAGGGAAGTTTTCCCTGATGGTCCGCAGTTATACTATGTGAGACTTATCACGGAAACCCCCAATATTTCTGAAAATTGTGGTTCTACCTTGGGGACTTGGAAAGATGGTTATATTTTTGGAGACTCGGAATGGGGGTTTTGTTTTGATGACTCGGAATGTGATACCTATCTTGGAGGCTCAACAGGAATGTGGTTATACCTTGGGAACTTGGAAAGTTGGTTTTATTTTGGAGACTCTACCTGTGGGGTCCATCTTGGAGACTCTTTGGATTCTAAAGCAATGAACAATGTTCTTTGTTTAATGACGCTTGATTTAAGCAATATCAAGAAAGTTCGAGGAAGAAAATGCTGGAAAATTCTTTCTTCCCATTTCTACTTCTTCAAACTTGAAAGCCTTGAAAGACAGAATTGGCAGAAGAGGAAAAAAAAAAATGAAATACATATTTTAAAAAAGAAGAAAAAAAGATTATGTTAGGGTTTGGGTGGGATTTTGAATGTGAGGGTTAGGGATGGGGTTGGGTTAGGGATGGGGTTGGGTTAGGGATGGGGTTGGGTTTGGGATGGGGTTGGGTTAGGGATGGGGTTTGGTTAGGGTTGGGATTTTGAATGTGAGGGTTAGGGATGGGGTTGGGTTAGGGATAGGGTTGGGTTAGGGTTGGGATTTTGAATGTGAGGGTTGGGGTTGGGTTAGGGATGGGGTTGGGTTAGGGTTGGGATTTTGAATGTGAGGGTTAGGGTTGGGTTAGGGATGGGATTGGGTTAGGGTTGGGATTTTGAATGTGAGGGTTAGGGATGGGTTGGGGTTGGGTTAGGGATGGGGTTGGGTTAGGGATGGGGTTGGGTTAGGGATGGGGTTGGGTTAGGGATGGGGTTGGGTTTGGGATGGGGTTGGGTTAGGGATGGGGTTGGGTTAGGGATGGGGTTGGGTTAGGGATGGGTTGGGTTAGGGATGGGGTTGGGTTAGGGATGGGGTTGGGTTTGGGATGGGGTTGGGTTAGGGATGGGGTTTGGTTAGGGTTGGGATTTTGAATGTGAGGGTTAGGGTTGGGGTTGGGTTAGGGATGGGGTTGGGTTAGGGTTGGGATTTTTAATGTGAGGGTTAGGGTTGGGGTTGGGTTAGGGATGGGATTGGGTTAGGGTTGGGATTTTGAATGTGAGGGTTAGGGTTGGGGTTGGGTTAGGGATGGGATTGGGTTAGGGTTGGGATTTTGAATGTGAGGGTTAGGGATGGGTTGGGGTTGGGTTAGGGATGGGGTTGGGTTAGGGATGGGGTTGGGTTAGGGATGGGGTTGGGTTAGGGATGGGGTTGGGTTAGGGATGGGGTTGGGTTTGGGATGGGGTTGGGTTAGGGATGGGGTTGGGTTAGGGATGGGGTTGGGTTAGGGATGGGTTGGGTTAGGGATGGGGTTGGGTTAGGGATGGGGTTGGGTTTGGGATGGGGTTGGGTTAGGGATGGGTTTGGGTTAGGGATGGGGTTGGGTTAGGGATGGGGTTGGGTTAGGGTTTGTATATTATTATGACTCACTCACACATACACAAAAGTTAAGCCCCAACTGGAAAGTTGAGGGATTCTGTGTTTGGGGTTCACAGATTTAAAAACGTATCCCCATTATACACACACAAAAGTTAAGCCCCAACTGAAAAGTTGTGGGATTCTGTGTTTGGGGTTCACATATTTTAAAACGTATCCCCATTATACACACACAAAAGTTAAGCCCCAACTGAAAAGTTGTGGGATTCTGTGTTTGGGGTTCACAGATTTAAAAACGTATCCCCATTATACACACACAAAAGTTAAGCCCCAACTAAAAAGTTGTGGGATTCTGCGTTTGGGGTTCACAGATTTAAAAACGTATCCCCATTACATTTTATTTATTTATTTATTATTTTCAAGGGTATTATCTGCTTACTTGTGTTTTTTGTAATTCTTGTGAGTAAAATGAACCCAAGATTTCTTCTCCATTTAAATCATATAATTTGTAGGTCCAAGGGACTGTATCCATTACATCAATGATTTTAAATAATTCACGAGTCCATTTTTGTGTATAACCTTTCTCAAAATGACTTTTCCATTTGTATATTCTTACAATATCACCAACTTTAAACTTGGGCTTTCTCAAATTAATCTCCTTTTCATATTCTAATTTTGTAAATGTTTCCGATGGTTTTGATTTTGTTGATGAATGAACTGTATTATTGTAATTATCTACAATATCCTGAATTAAATACACCCATTTTTGAGAACCGAATTGTGTGAATTTTTTATATAATTTCTCTTTTAAAGTACGATTAAAACGCTCAATAACAACTGCCTTTCCTTCATTAAAGGTGCTGTATAATTTAATACCCTTCCCCTTAAGAAATTTCATGAATATTTTGTTATAGAACTCTGTTCCCTCATCAGTCCATAACTTCTTTGGTTTCCTTTTATCCCGATCAAATATTAGCTTAAAGGCTAACATGAAAGTACCACCCCTTTTATTTTTTAAAGGGACAACCCAGGCAAATCTACTCCTCAAATCAATAACGGTTAAAGCATACCTGTATCCCCTGTCATTATTCAATTCAATTAAATCAGCGGACCATATGTGGTCGGTGTATTTAGAATAAACCTTCCTTCTTTTAACTTTGTGATTATAGGTTTGTGTAATTCTTCAGCCAAAAGCTCCTCAGTCTTGATGACATCATTAGAGCCTAATAGTTTTTTGAGGAATAACCAAGACCAAGTTTCAATTTAGCATTTATCAAATTTCTCACAATAAACCTATCAACTTTCTCTCTCAACGTTGGATTTTGTATCAAAGACAAATTATACAACATTTCGCTGTCGGCTTTATGTTTTTCAGTCAACGTAGTGGTTTTCCCATAAGCAATATCATGCTTCATACACACTTCGTCAACCCTATTTGTAGGTTTAGACCAAGGTTTAGGATTGTCAGCCTCATCTAATCTTTTATCCAGGTTTGTTCCTGGACCACAGAAAGAATACCCTGGAAGGTGTAATTCCCCTGGAATTCCAGTTGTTGTAAATTTACTTCCTGACAGAAACTTTTGTATATCTCCTCCTCTTTTAGGTGAGATGAATTGGCACTTTTTAGAGCCACACACTTGACATATTCCTTTTTGATAAACTCTATTATTTTTAGCTTTAACAGAAGAGATATTTTTAGATTTAGTTTTCTTTTTACATTTGAGACAATAACTCATATTTATTTATCAGAAAAATTCCGACAGAGTATCAAAACCTTTTTGGTTTTTAACATATACATTTCTATCTTAATTTTTAAAACATAAAGAATCCTAAGGAATGCCTTCACTCTCTCCTCCATTTATTTACAAATAAAAACTAACTAAAGTCAATGACACCAACATCATCAATCACATAATCTTTTCCTTCTTCTTCTTCTTCTTCACCACTTTCACATTTAAATCTCCTCCCTGAAATTGAAGACATTGACGTTGTTATTTTTGAAACCATTATCTTCATAAGAGTTGTTAATTCTTTAATTTCCTCTTCGGTGCATTGAGATTGATTTATTTGCTGTAATACACTCAATCTTTTACGAATCTCACTGATTTCCATCTTTTTATATTTTTCCTCCCTCTCTCTTTGCTCCCTTTCCTCCCTCTCCTCCTTCTCCTTTTTCTCCCTCTCCTCCTTCTTCTTTTTCTCTCTTTCCTCCTTCTCCCTTTTCTCTCCTTCCTCCTTCTCCCTCTCCTCCTCCTTTTTCTCCCTCTCCTCCTTCTCCTCCCTCTCCCTTTCCTCCTTCTCCTTTTTCTCTCTTTCCTCCTTCTCTTCTTCAACTCCTTCCTCATCCCTTGCTACCCTTGAGTTTGAACCCCAAAGAATATTATACATATACTCATCTGGATTTTGAGATATTCTTGTATCTATAATTATTTTTCTCATAATAGGATACCAATAAGATTTGTTGACGATTTCTAAAAGAGTTTTATATTTCATAACTTTGAGAAGTTCATTTTTATTTAATATTTTAAACGAGTCTCTATTTGTGGGTTTAACAATATCAGTATAAGGCCAGTTTTAATGACAAAATTCCCATGTATATGCTCCAAATCATAAGGTATGTAATACCGAGCACCCTTTTCTTGTAGTATCCTTGAATACAAAAATTATAATTCTCTTGTAGTCTTCTTCCTGCCATTTATGTATCAGAAATATATGTGAGATTAATATTATGACAGGTAATACCACCCCATCTTCCCACTACCAAATTGGTTTGTATTCCGTGGCTTTCTATCCTTATCTCATGACCTTCCTTCTTTGTCATGCTAACCATCGCTATACTATCATATATTTTTCTTTTCTTAAAACCATGTATTTGTTGTTTATTAATTGTACTTCCACATAAATCCTTATCCTCATCAAGTGGATAATATTCTTCTTTACGAGACTGATTAAAATCATGTAGGTCTTCTATGTTTATTGAAAAAGACCAATTATACCCTAAATCAGGCATATCATACCCCCATTTATTAATTCGCATATTAACTATATGTCCTTCTTTATAAAATTCAATTGTAAGCAGGTAGTTAAATTCAATGAGGAAAGGTGTATGGTCAGTATAACCAGGTGTTGTGGTTGTAAATTTTACTTGTTTAACAAAACGTGCTGTTTTCTTTAAATATATATATTGTGATAAATCACTTAATCTAATTAAGTCATTCGCATCTGTAGGGTTTGGATAATTGATTAATTTATAAGTATTCTTCATATTAATATTTTTACTTACACTATATTTTTGTCGTTCAGCCTGTGCCTTTGTATAATAATTTGATAAATCAATATCCTGAGAGGATTTTCCAAAGATAGAACCATCTTTTCCAACATAAGTCATTTATATTAGATTTAAAATGATATCATAAAAATTTTCATTATTGTTGAGTTGAAATAATACATATAAACATAATTGACCACAACATTTAGAATTAATTTCTTGAACTTGAAATGTTTGATAAACACCATTCTGTAAGAATTGTATTACTTCAACAGGTGGTGGCATACCATAACTATCAAAATAATATTTATCCTGACTATTATGAATACAAACCCAATGAGAACCATTCTGTGTGTCTAAATTCATAATAATATTCTTTGTATTCTTATTTATATGTATTAATTCATCTCTCATACAAATAACCACATTATCAATTTTTAGTGTTTTACAATACTTAGCTAGTTCTATATTTGACGTTGTATTCTTTCCAAATTGTTTAAACCATTTATCCATTTATTTATGAGAAAGATACAATCCATTACCCCGTTTAGTTAGTTTAACACCCGCTTGAGCGATAGAGGAAAGCATATCTCCAACCAACAATCTAGCTTTATCAGGTAGACTTTCAAGTTTTTGAGCAAAATCTACAATTACACCACTTCCACTAATTTGTTTCTCCAACTCCTTGTTATGTCTTTCCAATTCTTTTTGAGCTTTTAGTTGTGCCTTCCTTTCGTTAGCAGTTTTTACCGCTGCTGAAATACCACCAGTCAATGCTCCCGCCGCACTTAAACCAGCAAATAAAGGAATTAGAAACGGGAGAAATCCTCCTCTTGACTCGTCTATTGAATATTTCTTTAACATAGGTTTCGTCATTTTAATTTTAAGTGATCCAACATCATTTAGTGTTTTTACTTGTGTGTGTGTGAGTAAAACATCAATTCTTACAGCTCCTTTTCTTTGAATTGTATTAACATTAATAATACAAGGCTTTTGATTTTGAATACAAGATGTTAATTTATTAAGATTGATTTGATTAACATATACCCCAACCATTTATTTATGAGAAAAAACCTATGTGATATTAATCATAACACCATTATCTGTATTAATCTGTAATTCTGTTTCCTCCAAAAGCAAACAATATGCATTAACCTCTTCACTCTCCCCTCTTTCAATGTATAGAGAAGTATCCACTCGATTAGACTTTATAGTTTCCTTTTGAGAACTCAGGTCAATTGCATAGATTGTATAAAGTTTTTGAAACGCAACCATATCCAAAATAGGATCATTATTACCGTTGCTTTCACACACCATTTGATAAGACTTGTAGGCTTCCGCATAATCATTTTTTTCCCAATCAATTTCCAATCTATCTCGCGGATAAAATGTGCCATCAAGAGAAACCCGAAGTTGTTTCACCTTAGCATTATCACTCAGCGCATTATTCTTATTAGTACCGTCCTCTCCATCTGGTTTTTTAAAAATGAGCCAGAGGTATCGTGGCTTTCCTTGAAGAACACCCAAATTCCAAGTGTAGGTAGTGTGTTCCAGTTTAACGTGTTGACATCTTCTTTTAAGGTATGATACATTTAGCGGTTTCTTTGAGTTAAGTCTTCTATTTAACATCTCTTCCGTTTTAAGATTAGGAGTATATTCACTGATATACCAACACAAATCATTAACTAGAACGGGCACTCGGTAGAGCGCATACCTTCGCCGCAGCTACTTTTGTTGCCAAAATAAAAGACTACAAGATCTGTGTAGCAAAGCATTTTGGCATTAGTTTCATACAAATTGGACACAAATTGACCGCGCTATGGTAAAAAGACGATTTTGACCTTTTCATGACCTTGACCTTGACCTTTGACCCGATCGATTCCAAAATCTAATCACATGGTTCCCGGATAATAACCTATCATCCCACCAAATTTCATGCGAATCGGTTGAATACTTTTTGAGTTATGCGAATAACATACACACACACACACAGACATACAAATAAATACACAGCGATCAAAACATAACCTTCCGCTTTTGCGAAGGTAATAACAAATTTACTGTTGTCTCCAAAAGCATTTTCAACCCCAAAAAGCAACCTATTTACATTATCATTCCTTTGTAGTTGAAATCTAATTTTAAGACCATACAAAACTTTGTCATAATCACAAAATTCAAATATACCTTTCAGAGGTACTGCTACGGTAAAACTATTCTCAGCTTTTGCGTCATCATTATACATTGACTTCCTTTGACTATAACCAGGGTCTGCGTTTGTACCCGTTGACATATCAGGAATAAAACCTTCAACAGCTCCCTTACCCATTCTATCACTAAACGAATATAGTGTAAATTTCATCATTTCAGATGTAGCAGAGACATAATCAACCGCTTCAACCTCTTGTGTTCCAATATACAGGCGGACACTGTCAAACATTTTCCAGAAGAAATCATTTACGAGTGTAGCATTAGTATTATTCGCAGCCTTAGTGAATTTAAATTTACACAGCAAGAAACTATCAGCTATATTCAAGTAAGTTTGTTGATTATTTATTTCAAAACTTTTTGTTCCGTTTGAATTCCAGTCTGTTCCTGTTATAGCATTTACCTTAAAATAGTCTTCCTTTTTAGTGGAGTTTGAAATGATAATCGTATCATCCAAATCATAGATACTATCAATCGCTTCCATACTTGTATTTATATAGCATTAAAATCGTTGAAACCCTGACCCAAGTATTTTAATGATTTTTTGTCGTTCTTGTGAAGTTAGTTGAGTTTTACCTTTTTTTATTTCTTTGATTGCTTGTAATTTATGAGACTCCTTTTGAGCATCTTTTATACTCTTTATAGCACCCGCAACGGAGCCCACGGCAGAAGCAGTTGAACCAATTAGGTCTTTATGTTTAAGGATGGTTGAACCAATACCCATTAGAGTATCAATTATCCCATCTCCTTTATTTCGAAATTGATGACCTACACCTCGTTGTCTCTTAGGTTTATAGTATCCTCTACCCACATACCTTGTATAGTATGGTGAAAGGTACATGCCCTCCCCTGTAATTATTTTATATTTTCCCAACTCGTGTTTTCTCACAATAACCATTATTTATTTATTGAAAAACTTCACGTAGGTGAATTCTGATGGATATAATTTCATCATTAAAGGATATCATACGATTATCTTGGTCGGTTATCCTAAAATTTACTCTGTATATGGTTTTTCCTGACACAGGTAAATAGACAAGATTTTTTGGTTCCATATTAAATTTATAACCAATCGGGGTTGAGTATGCACTGAATGAAAATATTGTATTTGTTCTTATTCCATCGTTATAAGCACCATCAATCAAATCACAATGAATTAATACTGAATTTATACCGGAGGATATTTGGATAACATTATCACTGTAAAACGTCCCGTTATTTTCAATCTTTTTTGAAGAGAAACCCAATAGCTCTCTAAACGAATTTTCAATCGTGAAATCAACTTTATAATTATTTTTAAGTTTAATAGTTGATTTTGAAGTGTGTTTTTGAATATCTATTACAATATTTTTTGGTTCATCACCTTTTTCTTTCATAAGGCGAGAGACTTCTGAAGATATTTGAGAAATCTCGTAAGCTCCAGGTGAAACGGTTATAGTTTTATATCCACTTCCTGGATTATAACTAAACTTGTTGTTTTTCTCTGTGATATTAAACAAGGTATTATAAGTTTCCATCGACAATAAAGATGCCTCATATGAGGTAAGGGGGTCAAGTTGTAGTGGGTAAGGGAATGAAGCTGTGTAATCGCTCGTTGTGAAATTAAAACTAAGAATTGTGCTTCTCATCTTATTTAATATCTAATAAAATATCTTTGTATTGACATTTATTAATTATTTTCATATTCATCAACTGATCTAAAATGGCTGAGGATTCATTAAAACAATTGTTGTTTCCAGCCTTCTTACTACCTAACAACAATAATAGCCTACTAACTAATTGTGATGGGTCATTTGGAAGAAAACTAACACCTGAACCAAGCTTACTTAAAGCATCAATAATATGTTTCTCCTTCTCATTCTTCTTACTTTTACCAGCAACAGAAACTCCATAATCAAGTGCATTTAGCAACTCAATATATACCCTATCTTCCTCTCTTTCCATATCAAGTGGTTCCTCAAAATATTTTGAACCGCTGAATCCGGGGTTTGTTAGAAGAAACATTAATCTTGGAGTTAATTTAACATTTGGTTGAGTAGAACTCAAGAACATCAATTCATCATTAAATATCAATACCTTTTCTTCCACAAGATGGAACACTGCTGGTTCTTCTGTTGGAATGAGACCTGCTCTGGTTTTTGAATCTGCCAAATATTCATTGTTTTGAAGAGCTTCCACTACATAATTAGGGGGTTGATTTACCTCCTCAAGTTTCTGAAATAATTCTTCATCATTATATTCTAATTTTCCAAGTTCTTGTTTTGTTATCTGACTAAAATCTTTGAGCAGTTGAAGTTTTTTCGGAGTAAATTCTACCGTGGGAACTGTAGGGTGTTGAGTTTTTAAAAGCGGTTTAAAAAAATTCTCTTGTTTTCTTTCAAAGGGGTCTTCACCAGTTAGTTTCTGTCTCCGTTTCTTCTTTATCTCTTACTGTTGTTTTACAACTTTTGAAACCAACTCTTGATGTTCTTTAAACTTTCTTGCTCTTTCTTCGGTATTCATTTTCTGTATTTATTTATTGAAAAATATCATTTAATGAATTGTAAAGGTCAATGGGAAAATTTTCCTTTTCTTCATCATTATAGTAAATATGTTGAAATAAATCCTTTTCTTTAAATATTTCATCAAATTCTTTATTGGTATTAATACGAGTTGTTATTTCTTCTTCACTTATACTTGTATCTCTGCTTTTCATATGTTTGCGTTGAGTCTCCTCATCGATATCAAAACCGAATGATAAAATCTTAACTCCATCACCACACAAATGTTTAATAATTTGTCTCATTCCTTCAGGATTAGTTTCTAAAATCCCAAGACCATTAGATTTCACTTTATTTAACTCACTCCTACAATGTGAATATTTTGTAGAACCAAGAGAGACCTCCTCAAATATTTGACCTTCGTTCCTCAATCACATATGTTCCTCCATTGAAATGTAGTAATAATCTTTCCCTTCTACTTCTCCTGGTCGCTTTGCTCTGGTTGTAGTACTCACAAAACGAATCATAGGGTGTTTTTAAAAAAAACTTACAATCTTTTCATTTTTACTATTCAAGAGTTTAGATTTATGAAAGTTCTTTCCAGAAGCAGATTTACCCACAAGGTTAATAATAATTGTTGTCATTTATATATGTAATTATGTTTAAAATAAAAATACATCCTTTAATATCTCATCTTGTTTCACAACAATATATTTATATTTTCCAATCGTGTGTTTCATATAATTTTCAAATTCTTTTTTACTACATAACGTAGAGCAATTATCTCTCCAAAAAATATTTACATCTATTGAATTTAACTTAAATAAAATAAAAGTATTGGCATTGTTTCTTATTGAGCGTCGAGGGAGTTGAAAATATGACTGACTAAGATAAATACAATTACAAGAAGAATGTCTCCCTCTTGTATAGTAGCTGTCCATTACTGTTTGGTTTCTCTCATTAACACAATCATCAAAGATGACGAGGTTCTTTTTTGATTTATCTAAATCTTGAGGTGAAGGTATATCATCCGTATTATCACTGAGAATACAAGTTATGGGTTTTGGTTTCGATTTTGATTTCTGTGTATCACAAAATAATTGTATTATATCTTCAATATTATAATCATTTAGTTTGTTTTGAAGTTTAAATAAACCGATAATGTCTTCCTTTTTAAGACCTGCATTAAAACCCTGTGAGAGTAGTTGATACTCGGGTTGAAAACTAGACTTTGTAAAAATTATTAAATTATCATAATCTAAAAAATTAGGACCAAGGAGCATCTTTAAAAGTAAACAGGTTTTTCCACATCCGCTTGAACCAACTATTAGACATCTCAATGAATTTGGAATGTTTTTATGGTTATTAAATTTTATCTTATTTTCCCAAACGGGTAAAAAATCATTCATTTATATATTTGGAAAACAAGTCATCTAACTTTTTTTGAGCTATTTTAGAAACTCTATATTTTATCCTGAGTTCGGGTTTAATTTCAAAATAATTCATTATTTTATTTATATAGTATCTTGTATTAACATTTCCATTAAAATTATTTTGAATAATAAATATCATTAAACCCTTATACATTTCCTCAATACAAATAGTCTCTTCCCTTGAAAGAAATGGTGTATTTATCATCACAATACTTAACATTCATCTCTCTTATTAATCTTGTAAAGTAATTCATTTTTGGTTCTAATTTAAAAGAGTTATATATATTTTTATATTTTTTATTATCATTAATTAAAATTAAATCACAGAAAATACATTGTTTATATGAACCCTCATTATTAAGCCCTATTCTATCACAAGCCAGACAATTCTCTAATTTATCATATGGAGAGTCTGGAAATTCTAAATATCCTTCAGAACTTATCATATTTATATGGTAAATTTTTACTTAAACTAAACGCAAGTTTATTCATTAATAAATACAATGTTTCAAAGCACAAAAGACAAATTTCAATCAATCTCTACTTCGGTGAAAGATATAGAAAAATATGTCAAAGATGTTAAATTGAACAAAGATAAATATGGAAATTTTTGGGTAAAACCAGTTATGGAAAATAACATGAGCCCCTCTATTTCATTTAAAGGAAGAGCTCTAACTATACCTGGAAAGACATCCATTAAAGTAAATCTAACAAAAGTTTCTCCTCTACTCCTGACAATTTATTCAAAGCTTGAAAAAGTGATTGACCACGATACTTTGAAAAAGAATGATAAGACCATCAACAATACTCGTGGAGAAATTTGTATTTACTTTAATAATCCAAAGGGTGTAGATCTAAGTAAAATGAATGATGTTAATATTTCTGGTGAAATGTCATTTCGTTCTATGATAGTTAGAGATTATTTAAAGATAACTTTTGATATTAAAAATGTAGAGATTGAATCCGTTAATGAAAGAAAGTATATTGGTATAGATGGAAAGGTTTTTTCTGCTAATTAAATATGAGTCATTACAGCAGTGAAGATTTTACTATTTCATTGAACTCGGGCGATAGTGATGATAGTATTTCATTGAACTCGGACGATGGTGATGATAGTATTTCATTGAACACAGATGATAGTTATGATACTAATAGTTTGTGCTCAAATGATAGTTATGAGAGTAGCTTTATTGATGACTCTGAGTATGATTCTGAGTATTCATGTGATAGTTATGACTTAGATGATTCTGAGTGAAAAAGTGTTTTAGTTTAAGCACAGCGATATATATAAAACGGAGCTGTAAAGCTCAAAAGTGTTTTATTTTAAGCACAGCGATATATATAAAACGGAGCTGTAAAGCTCAAAAGTGTTTTATTTTAAGCACAGTGATATATATAAAACACCACGTTTTCTCACGCAAAAATATGGTTTATTGTGATACTTGCGAGAAGGAAGTAAAATATTATAAACAACATATTCTCACCGCAAAACATACATACAACATTCTTAACAAACTTTCCCCTCTTCCACCTAAAACAAAACATTGTAAGGTCTGTAAAACAACCATCCTCAAGAAGGGGTTTAAAGCCCATCTTAAAACTAACAAACACTTGTCAAAATTGTTTACTATTAAAAATACTGATGGTGCTTTCAAAAGACATATCAGGATTCGAATCTTTAACTTCAAACCTCCCGAACCAAAGTCTATAGTTGATGCTGTTGAAATAGTCAAACCTGCTGTTCAAACATTGATTGAAAAAACACTAAAAGAAATGAAACCACTTAAATTTTATATGGGGGTAAAATTAGAAATGACAAAGGATAAAGGAGTTATAGATACACCATACATGAGAACTGAGCCACACTTTATATCTTCATATCAAGATTTTAAAACATCAGGAGTCTATGATGAACTTATTAAACAAGAGCAAGATGTGGATAATTCAATCGTAGGAAGTGGATTCAATATAGGAAAAATTATTTACATAGACATTCATATTCTTAAATCAGATCCTCTAAAAGCTTCTTCTTACATTGATTTACCCAGTGTTATCAAAAATAGAAAAGCAGTTATCAATATCAAAAATAAAGACAATAAATGTTTTCTCTGGTCTATTTTAGCACAATTACATCCTCCACATTTTCATGATGAAAGAGTATCTCATTATAAAAAATATGAGAATACATTAAATACGAAAGATCTAAAGTTTCCGATGACTTTAAATGATATTCCTAAATTTGAAAAGATGAAGAATTTATCAGTTAATGTTTATGGTCTAACAGAAACAAACAACATTCAGGTTTTAAAGCTTTCTGACAATTGTAAACAAACTCATATTAATCTTCTATATTTTAATTCAGAGGAAAATTCACATTATACATACATCAAAGATATTGCTAAATTAATAAAACCACAAGTATGTAAAAGAACAAATAAAATATATATTTGTATGCGTTGTCTTAACTTCTTCCATACACAAGAAAGATTAGATAAACATTCAAATTATTGTGGTGAACATAAATCAACGGTAATCAACATGCCTAAAAAAGACTCAAAGATCACATTCAAAGATGAAAAGAAAACAATAAAACATCCATTTGTTATATATGCTGATTTTGAAAGTATTTTAGAAAAAATTGATACTGCTTCTCCAGATCCAAAAGAATCATACACAAATAAATATCAAAAACATACTCCTTGTGGTTTTTGTTATTATATCAAATCATCCGTTGGTGATAAATATAACAAGTTAGAGATGTATAGAGGCTCAAATACCCCAGAGGAGTTTGTGAAACGACTAGAAAAAGACTGTGTTCGATTAACCAAGATAATGAGAGAAACCAATAAACCAATGTCCTTAACAAGTAAAGAAAAAAGGGAATTTATAAAAAACAATGTCTGTCATATTTGTGAGGAGAAAATTGGTAAAGGTCTAAAGGTTAGAGACCATTGTCATCTCACTGGTAAATATAGAGGTCCGGCTCATCAAAGTTGTAATATTAATTATCAACTCCCCTCTTTCATTCCTGTCTTTCTTCATAACAACGCTCATTATGATACACATCTATTTATCAAGGAACTCTCAAAGACTTCTGGAAGTATCTCAGCAATTCCAAACACGGATCAGAAATACATTTCATTCACAAAAACAATTCACACATCTCCTATTACTCATATCAGATTTCTTGATACATTTAAATTCATGGCAAGTCCATTGGTTAACCTGGTTCAAAATCTAAAAGAGTTTCCATGTCTTTCAGAGTATTTTTTAGATAAAGATTTTCTAACACAAAAGGGAATTTACCCCTATGACTATATGGACTCATTTGAGAGATTCAATGAAACACAACTTCCTTCAAAAGAAAATTTCTATAGCAAATTAAACAACAGTAATATATCTGATAAAGATTATGTACACGCACAAAATGTTTGGGAAAAATATAACATCAAGAATCTTGGCGAGTATCACGATTTGTATCTCAAAACTGATGTGCTTTTATTGGCCGATGTATTTGAAGCCTTTAGATCTGTTTGTCGCACTGGATATGGATTGGATCCTGCTCACTACTACACAGCACCTGGATTGGCCTGGAGTGCGATGTTGAAAATGACAAAACAAGCTTTGGATTTGATAACCGATGTTGATATGCTTTTGATGATTGAAAAGGCAAAAAGAGGTGGAATTTCACAAGTCTGCTCGAGTAGATACGCAAAAGCAAATAACAAATATCTTCCAAATTATGATCCAACGAAAGAGAGTTCTTACTTGATGTACTATGACGCGAACAACCTGTATGGCTGGGCAATGTCTCAGGCTCTTCCTTATGGAAAACTTAGATGGGTAAAGGAAAAAGACTACAAAAACGTTTTACAAGATGTATGTATCTCTACACAAAAAGAATTGGATGAAGAAAAAGTTGGTTATTATTTTGAAATTGATTTAAAATATCCAGAGGAACTCCATAACCTACACAAAGATCTCCCATTTGCTTGTGAGAAAGAAAGTCCAAAGAAAGAATGGTTGAGTGATTATCAACGATCGTTTGATATAGGTGAATCAACAGAAAAATTACTTACTACATTATATAACAAGAAAAATTATGTTCTACACCAAAGAAATTTGCGACAATATTTATCAAAAGGTCTAAGAGTAGAGAAGATCCATAGGGTTCTAAAGTTCAATCAAAGTCATTGGTTAAAGGGGTACATTGATTTTAATACACAAAGAAGAACAGAGTCAAAAACAGATTTTGAGAAAGACTTTTATAAATTGATGAATAATGCGGTCTTTGGTAAGACTATGGAGAATGTGAGGAAAAGACAAAATATCAGACTATCAACATCTTGGGAACAAGCATCAAAATTAATTAATAGACCGAGTTTTACTCGAGCTGAGGTCTTTACTGAGAACTTTTGTGCGATCCATTTGATTAAAGAGAGTATTGAAATGAACAAACCTATTTATATTGGAACAACAATTCTTGATTTATCAAAGTCATTAATGTATGATTACTTTTATAATAACTTGAGGAAGAAATATCAAAATGATGTTAATCTACTTTATATGGATACAGATAGTTTTATTTTGAAAATTAATACCAACGATGTTTATTCAGACATGAAAAGAGACATTAATATCTATGACACGAGTAATTACAGTCCAGAGAGTGAGTTGTTCTCTTCTAAAAATAAAAAGGTGATTGGAAAGTTCAAGGATGAATTAGGAGGAAATGTTATGAGTGAATTTGTGGGATTGAGGTCAAAGGCTTATGCTTATAAATACATTGTGAATAACGTTGAAAAGACTGATAAGAAGTTAAAAGGTGTAAAGAAAAATGTTATTAAAGAAACAATAAACTTTAAGGATTATTATAACTGTTTAACAACAAAGAAAGAAGAGTTTAGAAAGATTAATGGAATAAGAAGTTATAAACATCAATTATATTCAGAAGAGATAAATAAGAAAGCATTGGGGGCTTTTGATGATAAGAGGTTTATTTTAGAAAATGGAATTGATAGTCTCCCTTATGGTTATATAAGTATATAAGTGATAAGATATATATAAGTGATAAGATATACATAAGTGATAAGATATATATAAGTGATAAGATATATATAAGTGATAAGATATATATAAGTGATAAGATATACATAAGTGATAAGATATATATAAGTGATAAGATATACATAAGTGATAAGATATATATAAGTGATAAGATATATATAAGTGATAAGATATATATAAGTGATAAGATATACATAAGTGATAAGATATATATAAGTGATAAGATATATATAAGTGATAAGATATATATAAGTGATAAGATATATATAAGTGATAAGATATATATAAGTGATAAGATATACATAAGTGATAAGATATATATAAGTGATAAGATATATATAAGTGATAAGATATATATAAGTGATAAGATATATATAAGTGATAAGATATATATAAGTGATAAGATATATATAAGTGATAAGATATATATAAGTGATAAGATATATATAAGTGATAAGATATACATAAGTGATAAGATATATATAAGTGATAAGATATATATAAGTGATAAGATATATATAAGTGATAAGATATATATAAGTGATAAGATATATATAAGTGATAAGATATACATAAGTGATAAGATATATATAAGTGATAAGATATATATAAGTGATAAGTTAAAAAGGGGGGGTTGGGGATTTTAACGGGCTACCGCCGCCTTTTTTACTATTATATAAATGATAGAACCAAGTATCAACCAGACTAAAGAGTGGAGGTGTAATCAACCTTGGTATATAAATGGAAAACATAATGAATGTGAAAAATATCAAATAGGTATAATTGAAAAGGCAACTGGTAAAAAAGTTCACAAAACAAATAAGAGAATTAATTTAAATACCAGTGAGTTGGGTAAAAAAGATAAAAATATTTTTGAGTGGACGGAAAACTTTGATGGTTGTTAGGAAAATATATACATTAATTTAAAAATGGTATGTGGGAGAGGAGGCGCTCAGACAAGAACATTGAGGGAGGTTTATCATTTTATTTTAGCTCAGTTAAAATATCTTGATAAAGAACCAAACTCAAACATATTTTTTGTTAATGTAATAGACGGTGAGGAGAGTTGTAGGAGAATTAAATTATTTCCCACACATAAACAAATATTTGTAGGGTCGTTGTTTGAGTGGGTCAAAGATGATTCACCAGATGATATTAAGAGTAAAAGGTTAAAAGGTCCATAAGGTCAGAAGGATCACAGGTTCACACAGAAGGACCATTGTTTAAGTGGTCTAATGAATAAGGATAACATGTCAAAAGGTTAGAAGGTTCGTAAAGAACAGGGTGAGAGAAATAGAGGTGTTTAGGGGCAATGGGGGAGGGGAAAAATTAACATGTAAGTCAATGGGAAAATGAGAGTGTCCCAGAAGCAACATATATACACTACTCTCCAGGAACTACATTAAAAAAGTAAATAATGGAAAAAATTAAATAAATAAATAATTAAATTCAATAATTTAAAATTTAGGAATTTGTAAAGATTTGAAAATTGAAAAATAAAAAAATAACTAAAAAATAAAATGGAAAAATGATTCTTCAAAAAGTGGGATTGCACTCCATGGACACCAATACATCACCTGATGCCTCCTCTGGGAACCATAATTATCAGCGGTTTACATGCTGTGTGTAACATCACGAAGCACTAACATCAGAGTGACCATTAAGCCGGGTTTCCTTTAAGAATTCGCAATACACATCCCACAACTTCTTTAACCGCTCCAATCATTTATAGCGCTTTCTCGTGGAGGTCGGTTGGTCCAGACCCTTCAAGAACCGGCAGGCCAGGTGTGAAGTGCAACTGGGACTGATTTGGGCAAGGATTTGTAATTTGTTCAGGATGTCGGTGATAGCTCGCCTACTCTTCACTAGATACACCGTTGGGATATTTAACGTCATCAACTCAAGTTAGCAATCGGTACACCCAGCCCAGATTGACGTCCATCTTTGTGGATTCAACAGCAATCCGATGATTTACAGTGCGGTCGGGATTGGAACCTAGACTGAGCGTCTCCACCATCCCGTCAGTCTCCCTCGGTCTCCCTTCAGCACTCGCAAGTCGCAATGCATAAGGAGAATGTAAAACGTCTTTGAAGCGCCATGCATTGGTCATGAGAGCACCGCATGTAAAAGCTTCCATTCGCATTAGTTCGATTCAGGCCCACAGGGCACACACAGGCAGGACCATGAAATATTAACATGCCTGGGAAAGGGCTCGTTAGTGCGTCTCCGCAAAGCCCCCCTTGGGTCTCCTTTTGAGTTGCGGGTCCAGCTGGGATCGGGATGCAGCTGGAGCGGGGAATAGTCCAAGGGTTGAGGTGGGGGGAGGTGAGGAGGACAGGGCTCCTTGGGGGAGAGAATGACGAGGAATTTAAAGGAGTTTCAAATAATTTGGTGGCGAGTGGGAGGAGCTAAAGGTGAGATGTGGGGGGGGGGAGTGATTTGGGGGGGGGGGAGTGATTTGGGGGGGGGGGGGGTTATATGATTTTTGGTGGAGGGAGGAGGGGAAATTATATTATTGGAGGAAGGCTTGATGGAGAGGGGATATGGTTAAAGGAGGAGGAGGGGTGATTTGGGGAGGGGTTTACATGATTTTTGATGGAGGGAGGAGGGGGAATTATATTATTGGAGGAAGGCTTGATGGAGAGGGGAAAGGGTTAAAGGAGGGGGTGGCGTGATGTTAACCCCCTTCAGCGCAGTGTATGAGTTACTGCAGATTCAGTTTCTCGTGATTTATCTGCTGCACTTGGCACGATATTATTTTGAGACGTAACATTTCCTTGCATTTTCCTTGCTTGAAAATACTTTGAGTACGGTTTTAATAAGATGCTGTAGGGGTAAAATAACTAACGAACCCAATGTACCATTGAAGGAGTAGGCACTTTACATGGAGCATCATAGACTCATTGTGACATGGTGGTCTCCATGGTTACCAACGAGGAAAGGTCCTTTGTCTTAGTGGACAATAAGAGGTGTCCTTAGTGGACAATGAGGGGTCCTTAGTGGACAATAAGAGGGGTCCTTAGTGGACAATGAGGGGTCCTTAGTGAACAATAATAGGGGTCCTTAGTGGACAATAAGAGTGGACAATAAGAGTAGTCCTTAGTGGACAATAAGAGTAGTCCTTAGTGGACAATAAGAGGGGTCCTTAGTGGACAATAAGAGGGGTTCTTAGTGGACAATGAGGGGTCCTTAGTGGACAATAAGAGTAGTCCTTAGTGGACAATACGAGTAGTCCTTAGTGGACAATAAGAGTAGTCCTTAGTTGACAATAAGAGTAGTCCATAGTGCACAATAAGAGTAGTCCTTAGTCGACAATACGATTTGTCCTTAGTGGACAATAAGAGGGGTCCTTAGTGGACAATAAGAGTAGTCCTTAGTTGACAATAAGAGTAGTCCTTCGTGGACAATAAGAGCAGTCCTTAGTTGACAATAAGAGTAGTCCTTATTGGACAATAAGAGTAGTCCTTCGTGGACAATAAGAGCAGTCCTTAGTGGACAATAAGAGTAGTCCTTAGTGGACAATAAGAGTAGTCCTTAGTGGATATTAAGAGTAGTCCTTAGTGGACAATAAGAGTAGTCCTTAGTGGACAATAAGAGTAGTCCTTAGTGGACAATAAGAGTAGTCCTTAGTGGACAATAAGAGTCGTCCTTAGTGGACAATAAGAGGAGTCCTTAGTGGACAATAAGAGTCGTCCTTAGTGGACAATAAGAGGAGTCCTTAGTGGACAATAAGAGTAGTCCTTAGTGGACAATAAGAGTAGTCCTTAGTGGACAAGGAGTCATCCTTAGGAACTAGGGGGGATCCTTATGGATTAGGAAGGGTTATTAGAGGACTAGGAAAGGTGGAAACTTGACACCTGTCCCACGAAGGTATGCCCAGGCCTTCAGCCCATGTAATGCTGCCCAAAGGCTGGCGTATGAAAAAAGATAAAATACCATGGAATCTTGAACATTTATACTCTCGATACGTCGAGGTTTTTTCGGAAGTGAGTACATTATTCAGATACTGATGGATCTTTCATGGCTTTTCCAGTGAGAACAAATCACATGGAAGCAGATTTGCTCGCATTGCGCCGCCTTGCGCTAGATAAGGTAATTCCATCTACCTTCCTCTCCCTTTCCCATCTTACCTAATTTTATTTTTGCCAACACCAAGAGACATGGCCTCGGGTTGCCTTGGGCTTATTTATTGATGGAATGAAATCTGACAATAGACCTGTCATATTGTGGCAATTCTAAAGGGGTACTCCATGGTGGAACACACCTTATTTCCAATAAGACATCCAAAAATAAGAAAAAGCTGGAGGTCGACCTGGTTGTATTCGGATTAATAGATAACAAATATCACGTGATGTGTTTTGTCATTGATGTTTTACCTCTGCCACCGAAGGTAGACAAAGGTTATGCTTTCACCCATATTTGCTTTCTTTCCACTGGAAAGGGGTAAAAGTGTAAAGGTTATGCTTTCTATTGGAAAGGGCTAAAAGTGTAAAGGTTATGCTTTCTATTGGAAAGGGGTAAAAGTGTAAAGGTTATGCTTTCTATTGGAAAGGGCTAAAAGTGTAAAGGTTATGCTTTCTATTGGAAAGGGGTAAAAGTGTAAAGGTTATGCTTTCTATTGGAAAGGGCTAAAAGTGTAAAGGTTATGCTTTCTATTGGAAAGGGGTAAAAGTGTAAAGGTTATGCTTTCTATTGGAAAGGGGTAAAAGTGTAAAGGTTATGCTTTCTATTGGAAAGGGCTAAAAGTGTAAAGGTTATGCTTTCTATTGGAAAGGGCTAAAAGTGTAAATGTTATGCTTTCTATTGGAAAGGGGTAAAAGTGTAAAGGTTATGCTTTCTATTGGAAAGGGCTAAAAGTGTAAAGGTTATGCTTTCTATTGGAAAGGGGTAAAAGTGTAAAGGTTATGCTTTCTATTGGAAAGGGGTAAAACTGTAAAGGTTATGCTTTCTATTGGAAAGGGCTAAAAGTGTAAAGGTTATGCTTTCTATTGGAAAGGGGTAAAAGTGTAAAGGTTATGCTTTCTATTGGAAAGGGGTAAAAGTGTAAAGGTTATGCTTTCTATTGGAAAGGGCTAAAAGTGTAAAGGTTATGCTTTCTACTGGAAAGGGGTAAAAGTGTAAAGGTTATGCTTTCTATTGGAAAGGGGTAAAAGTGTAAAGGTTATGCTTTCTATTGGAAAGGGGTAAAAGTGTAAAGGTTATGCTTTCTATTGGAAAGGGCCAAAAGTGTGAAGGTTATGCTTTCTATTGGAAAGGGCTAAAAGTGTAAAGGTTATGCTTTCTATTGGAAAGGGCTAAAACTGTAAAGGTTATGCTTTCTATTGGAAAGGGGTAAAACTGTAAAGGTTATGCTTTCTATTGGAAAGGGGTAAAAGTGTAAAGGTTATGCTTTCTACTGGAAAGGGGTAAAACTGTAAAGGTTATGCTTTCTATTGGAAAGGGCCAAAAGTGTAAAGGTTATGCTTTCTATTGGAAAGGGCCAAAAGTGTAAAGGTTATGCTTTCTATTGGAAAGGGGTAAAAGTGTAAAGGTTATGCTTTCTATTGGAAAGGGCCAAAAGTGTAAAGGTTATGCTTTCTATTGGAAAGGGGTAAAAGTGTAAAGGTTATGCTTTCTATTGGAAAGGGGTAAAAGTGTAAAGGTTATGCTTTCTATTGGAAAGGGCCAAAAGTGTAAAGGTTATGCTTTCTATTGGAAAGGGCTAAAAGTGTAAAGGTTATGCTTTCTATTGGAAAGGGCTAAAACTGTAAAGGTTATGCTTTCTACTGGAAAGGGGTAAAACTGTAAAGGTTATGCTTTCTATTGGAAAGGGCCAAAAGTGTAAAGGTTATGCTTTCTATTGGAAAGGGGTAAAAGTGTAAAGGTTATGCTTTCTATTGGAAAGGGCCAAAAGTGTAAAGGTTGTGCTTTCTATTGGAAAGGGGTAAAAGTGTAAAGGTTATGCTTTCTACTGGAAAGGGGTAAAACTGTAAAGGTTATGCTTTCTATTGGAAAGGGGTAAAAGTGTAAAGGTTATGCTTTCTACTTGAAAGGGGTAAAACTGTAAAGGTTATGCTTTCTACTGGAAAGGGGTAAAAGTGTAAAGGTTATGCTTTCTACTTGAAAGGGGTAAAACTGTAAAGGTTATGCTTTCTATTGGAAAGGGCTAAAAGTGTAAAGGTTATGCTTTCTATTGGAAAGGGGTAAAACTGTAAAGGTTATGCTTTCTACTGGAAAGGGGTAAAAGTGTAAAGGTTATGCTTTCTACTTGAAAGGGGTAAAACTGTAAAGGTTATGCTTTCTATTGGAAAGGGCTAAAAGTGTAAACGGTTATGCTTTCTATTGGAAAGGGGTAAAAGTGTAAAGGTTATGCTTTCTACTTGAAAGGGGTAAAACTGTAAAGGTTATGCTTTCTATTGGAAAGGGCTAAAAGTGTAAAGGTTATGCTTTCTACTTGAAAGGGGTAAAACTGAAACGGTTATGCTTTCTATTGGAAAGGGGTAAAACTGTAAAGGTTATGCTTTCTATTGGAAAGGGGTAAAACTGTAAAGCTTATGCTTTCTAGTGGAAAGGGGTAAAACTGTAAAGGTTATGCTTTCTAGTGGAAAGGGGTAAAACTGTAAAGGTTATGCTTTCTACTGGAAAGGGGTAAAACTGTAAAGGTTATGCTTTCTATTGGAAAGGGGTAAAACTGTAAAGGTTATGCTTTCTATTGGAAAGGGGTAAAACTGTAAAGGTTATGCTTTCTATTGGAAAGGGGTAAAACTGTAAAGGTTATGCTTTCTATTGGAAAGGGGTAAAACTGTAAAGGTTATGCTTTCTATTGGAAAGGGGTAAAACTGTAAAGGTTATGCTTTCTATTGGAAAGGGGTAAAACTGCAAAGGTTATGCTTTCTATTGGAAAGGGGTAAAACTGTAAAGGTTATGCTTTCTATTGGAAAGGGGTAAAACTGTAAAGGTTATGCTTTCTAGTGGAAAGGGGTAAAACTGTAAAGGTTATGCTTTCTATTGGAAAGGGGTAAAACTGTAAAGGTTATGCTTTCTATTGGAAAGGGGTAAAACTGTAAAGGTTATGCTTTCTATTGGAAAGGGGTAAAACTGTAAAGGTTATGCTTTCTAGTGGAAAGGGGTAAAACTGTAAAGGTTATGCTTTCTAGTGGAAAGGGGTAAAAGTGTAAAGGTTATGCTTTCTAGTGGAAAGGGGTAAAAGTGTAAAGGTTATGCTTTCTATTGGAAAGGGGTAAAACTGTAAAGGTTATGCTTTCTATTGGAAAGGGGTAAAACTGTAAAGGTTATGCTTTCTATTGGAAAGGGGTAAAACTGCAAAGGTTATGCTTTCTATTGGAAAGGGGTAAAAGTGTAAAGGTTATGCTTTCTATTGGAAAGGGGTAAAACTGTAAAGGTTATGCTTTCTAGTGGAAAGGGGTAAAACTGTAAAGGTTATACTTTCTATTGGAAAGGGGTAAAACTGTAAAGGTTATGCTTTCTATTGGAAAGGGGTAAAACTGTAAAGGTTATGCTTTCTATTGGAAAGGGGTAAAACTGCAAAGGTTATGCTTTCTATTGGAAAGGGGTAAAAGTGTAAAGGTTATGCTTTCTATTGGAAAGGGGTAAAACTGTAAAGGTTATGCTTTCTAGTGGAAAGGGGTAAAACTGTAAAGGTTATGCTTTCTAGTGGAAAGGGGTAAAAGTGTAAAGGTTATGCTTTCTATTGGAAAGGGGTAAAACTGTAAAGGTTATGCTTTCAATTGGAAAGGGGTAAAACTGCAAAGGTTATGCTTTCTATTGGAAAGGGGTAAAACTGTAAAGGTTATGCTTTCTATTGGAAAGGGGTAAAACTGTAACGGTTATGCTTTCTATTGGAAAGGGGTAAAACTGCAAAGGTTATGCTTTCTATTGGAAAGGGGTAAAACTGTAAAGGTTATGCTTTCTATTGGAAAGGGGTAAAACTGTAAAGGTTTTGCTTTCTAGTGGAAAGGGGTAAAACTGTAAAGGTTATGCTTTCTATTGGAAAGGGGTAAAAGTGTAAAGGTTATGCTTTCTAGTGGAAAGGGGTAAAACTGTAAAGGTTATGCTTTCTAGTGGAAAGGGATAAAACTGTAAAGGTTGTGCTTTCTAGTGGAAAGGGGTAAAACTGTAAAGGTTATGCTTTCTAGTGGAAAGGGGTAAAACTGTAAAGGTTATGCTTTCTAGTGGAAAGGGGTAAAACTGTAAAGGTTATGCTTTCTATTGGAAAGGGGTAAAAGTGTAAAGGTTATGCTTTCTAGTGGAAAGGGGTAAAACTGTAAAGGTTATGCTTTCTAGTGGAAAGGGGTAAAACTGTAAAGGTTATGCTTTCTATTGGAAAGGGGTAAAAGTGTAAAGGTTATGCTTTCTAGTGGAAAGGGGCAAAACTGCAAAGGTTGTGCTTTCTAGTGGAAAGGGGTAAAAGTGTAAAGGTTATGCTTTCTAGTGGAAAGGGGTAAAACTGGAAAGGTTATGCTTTCTAGTGGAAAGGGGTAAAACTGTAAAGGTTATGCTTTCTATTGGAAAGGGGTAAAACTGCAAAGGTTATGCTTTCTACTGGAAAGGGGTAAAACTGTAAAGGTTATGCTTTCTATTGGAAAGGGTAAAACTGTAAAGGTTATGCTTTCTATTGGAAAGGGGTAAAACTGTAAAGGTTGTGCTTTCTATTGGAAAGGGGTAAAACTGTAAAGGTTATCCTTTCTATGGGAAAGGGGTAAAACTGTAAAGGTTATGCTTTCTACTGGAAAGGGGTAAAACTGTAAAGGTTATGCTTTCTACTTGAAAGGGGGTAAAACTGTAAAGGTTATGCTTTCTACTGGAAAGGGGTAAAACTGTAAAGGTTATGCTTTCTACTGGAAAGGGGTAAAAGTGTGAAGGTTATGCTTTCTATTGGAAAGGGGTAAAAGTGTAAAGGTTATGCTTTCTAGTGGAAAGGGGTAAAACTGTAAAGGTTATGCTTTCTATTGGAAAGGGGTAAAAGTGTAAAGGTTATGCTTTCTAGTGGAAAGGGGTAAAACTGTAAAGGTTATGTTTTCTAGTGGAAAGGGGTAAAACTGTAAAGGTTATGCTCTCTAGTGGAAAGGGGTAAAACTGTAAAGGTTATGCTTTCTATTGGAAAGGGGTAAAACTGTAAAGGTTATGCTTTCTATTGGAAAGGGGTAAAACTGTAAAGGTTATGCTTTCTATTGGAAAGGGGTAACACTGTAAAGTTTATGCTTTCTATTGGAAAGGGGTAAAACTGTAAAGGTTATGCTTTCTATTGGAAAGGGGTAAAACTGTAAAGGTTATGCTTTCTATTGGAAAGGGGTAAAACTGTAAAGGTTATGCTTTCTATTGGAAAGGGGTAAAACTGCAACGGTGGTGCTTTCTATTGGAAAGGGATAAAACTGTAAAGGTTATGCTTTCTTTTGGAAAGGGGTAAAACTGCAAAGGTTGTGCTTTCTATTGGAAAGGGGTAAAACTGCAAAGGTTGTGCTTTCTATTGGAAAGGGATAAAACTGCAAAGGTTGTGCTTTCTATTGGAAAGGGGTAAAACTGTAAAGGTTGTGCTTTCTATTGGAAAGGGGTAAAACTGCAAAGGTTGTGCTTTCTATTGGAAAGGGGTAAAACTGCAAAGGTTGTGCTTTCTATTGGAAAGGGATAAAACTGCAAAGGTTGTGCTTTCTATTGGAAAGGGGTAAAACTGTAAAGGTTATGCTTTCTTTTGGAAAGGGGTAAAACTGCAAAGGTTGTGCTTTCTATTGGAAAGGGGTAAAACTGCAAAGGTTGTGCTTTCCATTGGAAAGGGATAAAACTGTAAAGGTTGTGCTTTCTATTGGAAAGGGGTAAAACTGTAAAGGTTGTGCTTTCTATTGGAAAGGGATAAAACTGTAAAGGTTGTGCTTTCTATTGGAAAGGGGTAAAACTGTAAAGGTTGTGCTTTCTATTGGAAAGGGATAAAACTGTAAAGGTTGTGCTTTCTAGTGGAAAGGGGTAAAACTGTAAAGGTTATGCTTTCTACTGGAAAGGGATAAAACTGTAAAGGTTGTGCTTTCTATTGGAAAGGGGTAAAACTGTAAAGGTTATGCTTTCTACTGGAAAGGGATAAAACTGTAAAGGTTGTGCTTTCTATTGGAAAGGGGTAAAACTGCAACGGTTGTGCTTTCTATTGGAAAGGGATAAAACTGCAAAGGTTGTGCTTTCTATTGGAAAGGGATAAAACTGCAAAGGTTGTGCTTTCTATTGGAAAGGGGTAAAACTGTAAAGGTTATGCTTTCTATTGGAAAGGGGTAAAACTGTAAAGGTTGTGCTTTCTATTGGAAAGGGGTAAAACTGTAAAGGTTATGCTTTCTATTGGAAAGGGGTAAAACTGTAAAGGTTATGCTTTCTATTGGAAAGGGGTAAAACTGTAAAGGTTATGCTTTCTATTGGAAAGGGGTAAAACTGCAAAGGTTATGCTTTCTATTGGAAAGGGGTAAAACTGTAAAGGTTATGTTTTCTATTGGAAAGGGGTAAAACTGTAAAGGTTATGCTTTCTAGTGGAAAGGGGTAAAACTGTAAAGGTTATGCTTTCTATTGGAAAGGGGTAAAAGTGTAAAGGTTATGCTTTCTAGTGGAAAGGGGTAAAACTGTAAAGGTTATGCTTTCTAGTGGAAAGGGATAAAACTGTAAAGGTTATGCTTTCTAGTGGAAAGGGGTAAAAGTGTAAAGGTTATGCTTTCTAGTGGAAAGGGGTAAAACTGTAAAGGTTATGCTTTCTATTGGAAAGGGGTAAAACTGTAAAGGTTATGCTTTCTATTGGAAAGGGGTAAAACTGTAAAGGTTATGCTTTCTAGTGGAAAGGGGTAAAACTGTAAAGGTTATGCTTTCTACTGGAAAGGGGGTAAAACTGTAAAGGTTATGCTTTCTACTGGAAAGGGGTAAAACTGTAAAGGTTATGCTTTCTACTGGAAAGGGGTAAAAGTGTAAAGGTTATGCTTTCTATTGGAAAGGGGTAAAAGTGTAAAGGTTATGCTTTCTAGTGGAAAGGGGTAAAACTGTAAAGGTTATGCTTTCTATTGGAAAGGGGTAAAAGTGTAAAGGTTATGCTTTCTAGTGGAATGGGGTAAAACTGTAAAGGTTATGTTTTCTAGTGGAAAGGGGTAAAACTGTAAAGGTTATGCTTTCTAGTGGAAAGGGGTAAAACTGTAAAGGTTATGCTTTCTATTGGAAAGGGGTAAAACTGTAAAGGTTATGCTTTCTATTGGAAAGGGGTAAAACTGTAAAGGTTATGCTTTCTATTGGAAAGGGGTAACACTGTAAAGTTTATGCTTTCTATTGGAAAGGGGTAAAACTGTAAAGGTTATGCTTTCTTTTGGAAAGGGGTAAAACTGTAAAGGTTGTGCTTTCTATTGGAAAGGGATAAAACTGTAAAGGTTATGCTTTCGACTGGAAAGGGATAAAACTGTAAAGGTTGTGCTTTCTATTGGAAAGGGGTAAAACTGTAAAGGTTATGCTTTCTACTGGAAAGGGATAAAACTGTAACGGTTGTGCTTTCTATTGGAAAGGGGTAAAACTGCAACGGTTGTGCTTTCTATTGGAAAGGGATAAAACTGCAAAGGTTGTGCTTTCTATTGGAAAGGGATAAAACTGCAAAGGTTGTGCTTTCTATTGGAAAGGGGTAAAACTGTAAAGGTTATGCTTTCTATTGGAAAGGGGTAAAACTGTAAAGGTTATGCTTTCTATTGGAAAGGGGTAAAACTGTAAAGGTTATGCTTTCTATTGGAAAGGGGTAAAACTGTAAAGGTTATGCTTTCTATTGGAAAGGGGTAAAACTGTAAAGGTTATGCTTTCTATTGGAAAGGGATAAAACTGCAAAGGTTATGCTTTCTATTGGAAAGGGGTAAAATTGTAAAGGTTATGCTTTCTATTGGAAAGGGGTAAAACTGTAAAGGTTATGCTTTCTAGTGGAAAGGGGTAAAACTGTAAAGGTTATGCTTTCTATTGGAAAGGGGTAAAAGTGTAAAGGTTATGCTTTCTAGTGGAAAGGGGTAAAACTGTAAAGGTTATGCTTTCTAGTGGAAAGGGATAAAACTGTAAAGGTTATGCTTTCTAGTGGAAAGGGGTAAAAGTGTAAAGGTTATGCTTTCTAGTGGAAAGGGGTAAAACTGTAAAGGTTATGCTTTCTACTGGAAAGGGGTAAAACTGTAAAGGTTATGCTTTCTATTGGAAAGGGGTAAAACTGCAAAGGTTATGCTTTCTATTGGAAAGGGGTAAAACTGTAAAGGTTATGTTTTCTATTGGAAACGGGTAAAACTGTAAAGGTTATGCTTTCTAGTGGAAAGGGGTAAAACTGTAAAGGTTATGCTTTCTATTGGAAAGGGGGTAAAAGTGTAAAGGTTATGCTTTCTAGTGGAAAGGGGTAAAACTGTAAAGGTTATGCTTTCTAGTGGAAAGGGATAAAACTGTAAAGGTTATGCTTTCTAGTGGAAAGGGGTAAAAGTGTAAAGGTTATGCTTTCTAGTGGAAAGGGGTAAAACTGTAAAGGTTATGCTTTCTATTGGAAAGGGGTAAAACTGTAAAGGTTATGCTTTCTATTGGAAAGGGGTAAAACTGTAAAGGTTATGCTTTCTAGTGGAAAGGGGTAAAACTGTAAAGGTTATGCTTTCTACTGGAAAGGGGGTAAAACTGTAAAGGTTATGCTTTCTACTGGAAAGGGGTAAAACTGTAAAGGTTATGCTTTCTACTGGAAAGGGGTAAAAGTGTAAAGGTTATGCTTTCTATTGGAAAGGGGTAAAAGTGTAAAGGTTATGCTTTCTAGTGGAAAGGGGTAAAACTGTAAAGGTTATGCTTTCTATTGGAAAGGGGTAAAAGTGTAAAGGTTATGCTTTCTAGTGGAATGGGGTAAAACTGTAAAGGTTATGTTTTCTAGTGGAAAGGGGTAAAACTGTAAAGGTTATGCTTTCTAGTGGAAAGGGGTAAAACTGTAAAGGTTATGCTTTCTATTGGAAAGGGGTAAAACTGTAAAGGTTATGCTTTCTATTGGAAAGGGGTAAAACTGTAAAGGTTATGCTTTCTATTGGAAAGGGGTAACACTGTAAAGTTTATGCTTTCTATTGGAAAGGGGTAAAACTGTAAAGGTTATGCTTTCTATTGGAAAGGGGTAAAACTGTAAAGGTTGTGCTTTCTATTGGAAAGGGATAAAACTGTAAAGGTTATGCTTTCTACTGGAAAGGGATAAAACTGTAAAGGTTGTGCTTTCTATTGGAAAGGGGTAAAACTGTAAAGGTTATGCTTTCTACTGGAAAGGGATAAAACTGTAACGGTTGTGCTTTCTATTGGAAAGGGGTAAAACTGCAACGGTTGTGCTTTCTATTGGAAAGGGATAAAACTGCAAAGGTTGTGCTTTCTATTGGAAAGGGATAAAACTGCAAAGGTTGTGCTTTCTATTGGAAAGGGGTAAAACTGTAAAGGTTATGCATTCTATTGGAAAGGGGTAAAACTGTAAAGGTTATGCTTTCTATTGGAAAGGGGTAAAACTGTAAAGGTTATGCTTTCTATTGGAAAGGGGTAAAACTGTAAAGGTTATGCTTTCTATTGGAAAGGGGTAAAACTGTAAAGGTTATGCTTTCTATTGGAAAGGGATAAAACTGCAAAGGTTATGCTTTCTATTGGAAAGGGGTAAAACTGTAAAGGTTATGCTTTCTATTGGAAAGGGGTAAAACTGTAAAGGTTATGCTTTCTAGTGGAAAGGGGTAAAACTGTAAAGGTTATGCTTTCTATTGGAAAGGGGTAAAAGTGTAAAGGTTATGCTTTCTAGTGGAAAGGGGTAAAACTGTAAAGGTTATGCTTTCTAGTGGAAAGGGATAAAACTGTAAAGGTTATGCTTTCTAGTGGAAAGGGGTAAAAGTGTAAAGGTTATGCTTTCTAGTGGAAAGGGGTAAAACTGTAAAGGTTATGCTTTCTAGTGGAAAGGGGTAAAACTGTAAAGGTTATGCTTTCTACTGGAAAGGGGTAAAACTGTAAAGGTTATGCTTTCTATTGGAAAGGGGTAAAACTGCAAAGGTTATGCTTTCCACTGGAAAGGGGTAAAACTGTAAAGGTTATGCTTTCTATTGGAAAGGGGTAAAACTGTAAAGGTTATGCTTTCTATTGGAAAGGGGTAAAACTGTAAAGGTTATGCTTTCTATTGGAAAGGGGTAAAACTGTAAAGGTTATCCTTTCTATTGGAAAGGGGTAAAACTGTAAAGGTTATGCTTTCTACTGGAAAGGGGTAAAACTGTAAAGGTTATGCTTTCTACTGGAAAGGGGGTAAAACTGTAAAGGTTATGCTTTCTACTGGAAAGGGGTAAAACTGTAAAGGTTGTGCTTTCTACTGGAAAGGGGTAAAACTGTAAAGGTTATGCTTTCTACTGGAAAGGGGTAAAAGTGTAAAGGTTATGCTTTCTATTGGAAAGGGGTAAAACTGTAAAGGTTATGCTTTCTACTGGAAAGGGGTAAAACTGTAAAGGTTATGCTTTCTACTGGAAAGGGGTAAAACTGTAAAGGTTATGCTTTCTACTGGAAAGGGGTAAAAGTGTAAAGGTTATGCTTTCTATTGGAAAGGGGTAAAAGTGTAAAGGTTATGCTTTCTAGTGGAAAGGGGTAAAACTGTAAAGGTTATGCTTTCTATTGGAAAGGGGTAAAAGTGTAAAGGTTATGCTTTCTAGTGGAAAGGGGTAAAACTGTAAAGGTTATGTTTTCTAGTGGAAAGGGGTAAAACTGTAAAGGTTATGCTTTCTAGTGGAAAGGGGTAAAACTGTAAAGGTTATGCTTTCTATTGGAAAGGGATAAAACTGTAAAGGTTATGCTTTCTACTGGAAAGGGATAAAACTGTAAAGGTTGTGCTTTCTAGTGGAAAGGGGTAAAACTGTAAAGGTTATGTTTTCTAGTGGAAAGGGGTAAAACTGTAAAGGTTATGCTTTCTATTGGAAAGGGGTAAAACTGTAAAGGTTGTGCTTTCTATTGGAAAGGGATAAAACTGTAAAGGTTATGCTTTCTACTGGAAAGGGATAAAACTGTAAAGGTTGTGCTTTCTATTGGAAAGGGGTAAAACTGTAAAGGTTATGCTTTCTACTGGAAAGGGATAAAACTGTAACGGTTGTGCTTTCTATTGGAAAGGGGTAAAACTGCAACGGTTGTGCTTTCTATTGGAAAGGGATAAAACTGCAAAGGTTGTGCTTTCTATTGGAAAGGGATAAAACTGCAAAGGTTGTGCTTTCTATTGGAAAGGGATAAAACTGTAACGGTTGTGCTTTCTATTGGAAAGGGGTAAAACTGCAACGGTTGTGCTTTCTATTGGAAAGGGGTAAAACTGTAAAGGTTATGCTTTCTATTGGAAAGGGGTAAAACTGTAAAGGTTATGCTTTCTATTGGAAAGGGGTAAAACTGTAAAGGTTATGCTTTCTATTGGAAAGGGGTAAAACTGTAAAGGTTATGCTTTCTATTGGAAAGGGGTAAAACTGCAAAGGTTATGCTTTCTATTGGAAAGGGGTAAAACTGTAAAGGTTATGCTTTCTATTGGAAAGGGGTAAAACTGTAAAGGTTATGCTTTCTAGTGGAAAGGGGTAAAACTGTAAAGGTTATGCTTTCTATTGGAAAGGGGTAAAAGTGTAAAGGTTATGCTTTCTAGTGGAAAGGGGTAAAACTGTAAAGGTTATGCTTTCTAGTGGAAAGGGATAAAACTGTAAAGGTTATGCTTTCTAGTGGAAAGGGGTAAAAGTGTAAAGGTTATGCTTTCTAGTGGAAAGGGGTAAAACTGTAAAGGTTATGCTTTCTAGTGGAAAGGGGTAAAACTGTAAAGGTTATGCTTTCTACTGGAAAGGGGTAAAACTGTAAAGGTTATGCTTTCTATTGGAAAGGGGTAAAACTGCAAAGGTTATGCTTTCTACTGGAAAGGGGTAAAACTGTAAAGGTTATGCTTTCTATTGGAAAGGGGTAAAACTGTAAAGGTTATGCTTTCTATTGGAAAGGGGTAAAACTGTAAAGGTTATGCTTTCTATTGGAAAGGGGTAAAAGTGTAAAGGTTATGTTTTCTAGTGGAAAGGGGTAAAACTGTAAAGGTTATGCTTTCCAGTGGAAAGGGGTAAAACTGTAAAGGTTATGCTTTCTATTGGAAAGGGGTAAAACTGTAAAGGTTATGCTTTCTACTGGAAAGGGGTAAAACTGTAAAGGTTATGCTTTCTACTGGAAAGGGGTAAAACTGTAAAGGTTATGCTTTCTACTGGAAAGGGGTAAAAGTGTAAAGGTTATGCTTTCTATTGGAAAGGGGTAAAAGTGTAAAGGTTATGCTTTCTAGTGGAAAGGGGTAAAACTGTAAAGGTTATGCTTTCTATTGGAAAGGGGTAAAAGTGTAAAGGTTATGCTTTCTAGTGGAAAGGGGTAAAACTGTAAAGGTTATGTTTTCTAGTGGAAAGGGGTAAAACTGTAAAGGTTATGCTTTCTAGTGGAAAGGGGTAAAACTGTAAAGGTTATGCTTTCTATTGGAAAGGGGTAAAACTGTAAAGGTTATGCTTTCTATTGGAAAGGGGTAAAACTGTAAAGGTTATGCTTTCTATTGGAAAGGGGTAACACTGTAAAGTTTATGCTTTCTATTGGAAAGGGGTAAAACTGTAAAGGTTATGCTTTCTATTGGAAAGGGGTAAAACTGTAAAGGTTATGCTTTCTATTGGAAAGGGGTAAAACTGCAAAGGTTGTGCTTTCTAGTGGAAAGGGGTAAAACTGTAAAGGTTGTGCTTTCTTTTGGAAAGGGGTAAAACTGCAAAGGTTGTGCTTTCTATTGGAAAGGGGTAAAACTGCAAAGGTTGTGCTTTCTATTGGAAAGGGATAAAACTGCAAAGGTTGTGCTTTCTATTGGAAAGGGGTAAAACTGTAAAGGTTATGCTTTCTATTGGAAAGGGGTAAAACTGCAAAGGTTGTGCTTTCTATTGGAAAGGGATAAAACTGTAAAGGTTATGCTTTCTTTTGGAAAGGGGTAAAACTGCAAAGGTTGTGCTTTCTATTGGAAAGGGGTAAAACTGCAAAGGTTGTGCTTTCTATTGGAAAGGGATAAATCTGCAAAGGTTGTGCTTTCTATTGGAAAGGGGTAAAACTGTAAAGGTTGTGCTTTCTATTGGAAAGGGGTAAAACTGTAAAGGTTGTGCTTTCTATTGGAAAGGGGTAAAACTGCAAAGGTTGTGCTTTCTATTGGAAAGGGGTAAAACTGTAAAGGTTGTGCTTTCTATTGGAAAGGGGTAAAACTGCAAAGGTTGTGCTTTCTATTGGAAAGGGGTAAAACTGTAAAGGTTGTCCTTTGTATTGGAAAGGGATAAAACTGCAAAGGTTGTGCTTTCTATTGGAAAGGGGTAAAACTGCAAAGGTTGTGCTTTCTATTGGAAAGGGATAAAACTGTAAAGGTTGTGCTTTCTATTGGAAAGGGGTAAAACTGCAAAGGTTGTGCTTTCTATTGGAAAGGGGTAAAACTGTAAAGGTTGTCCTTTGTATTGGAAAGGGATAAAACTGCAAAGGTTGTGCTTTCTATTGGAAAGGGGTAAAACTGTAAAGGTTGTCCTTTGTATTGGAAAGGGATAAAACTGTAAAGGTTGTGCTTTCTATTGGAAAGGGATAAAACTGCAAAGGTTGTGCTTTCTATTGGAAAGGGGTAAAACTGTAAAGGTTGTGCTTTCTATTGGAAAGGGGTAAAACTGCAAAGGTTGTCCTTTCTATTGGAAAGGGATAAAACTGCAAAGGTTGTGCTTTCTATTGGAAAGGGGTAAAACTGCAAAGGTTGTGCTTTCTATTGGAAAGGGATAAAACTGCAAAGGTTGTGCTTTCTATTGGAAAGGGGTAAAACTGTAAAGGTTGTGCTTTCTAGTGGAAAAGGGTAAAACTGTAAAGGTTATGCTTTCTATTGGAAAGGGTGTAAAACTGTAAAGGTTATGCTTTCTACTGGAAAGGGATAAAACTGTAAAGTTTGTGCTTTCTATTGGAAAGGGGTAAAACTGTAAAGGTTATGCTTTCTAGTGGAAAGGGGTAAAACTGTAAAGGTTATGCTTTCTATTGGAAAGGGGTAAAACTGTAAAGGTTATGCTTTCTATTGGAAAGGGGTAAAACTGTAAAGGTTATGCTTTCTAGAGGAAAGGGGTAAAACTGTAAAGGTTATGATTTCTATTGGAAAGGGGTAAAACTGTAAAGGTTATGCTTTCTATTGGAATGGGGTAAAACTGTAAAGGTTATGCTTTCTAGTGGAAAGGGGTAAAACTGTCAAGGTTATGCTTTCTCGTGGAAAGGGGTAAAACTGGAAAGGTTATGCTTTCTCGTGGAAAGGGGTAAAACTGTCAAGGTTATGTTTTCTAGTGGAAAGGGGTAAAACTGTAAAGGTTATGCTTTCTAGTGGAAAGGGGTAAAACTGTAAAGGTTATGCTTTCTATTGGAAAGGGGTAAAACTGTAAAGGTTATGCTTTCTATTGGAAAGGGGTAAAACTGTAAAGGTTATGCTTTCTATTGGAAAGGGGTAACACTGTAAAGTTTATGCTTTCTATTGGAAAGGGGTAAAACTGTAAAGGTTATGCTTTCTATTGGAAAGGGGTAAAACTGTAAAGGTTATGCTTTCTATTGGAAAGGGGTAAAACTGCAAAGGTTGTGCTTTCTAGTGGAAAGGGGTAAAACTGTAAAGGTTGTGCTTTTTTTGGAAAGGGGTAAAACTGCAAAGGTTGTGCTTTCTATTGGAAAGGGGTAAAACTGCAAAGGTTGTGCTTTCTATTGGAAAGGGATAAAACTGCAAAGGTTGTGCTTTCTATTGGAAAGGGGTAAAACTGTAAAGGTTATGCTTTCTATTGGAAAGGGGTAAAACTGCAAAGGTTGTGCTTTCTATTGGAAAGGGATAAAACTGTAAAGGTTATGCTTTCTTTTGGAAAGGGGTAAAACTGCAAAGGTTGTGCTTTCTATTGGAAAGGGGTAAAACTGCAAAGGTTGTGCTTTCTATTGGAAAGGGATAAAACTGCAAAGGTTGTGCTTTCTATTGGAAAGGGGTAAAACTGTAAAGGTTGTGCTTTCTATTGGAAAGGGGTAAAACTGTAAAGGTTGTGCTTTCTATTGGAAAGGGGTAAAACTGCAAAGGTTGTGCTTTCTATTGGAAAGGGGTAAAACTGTAAAGGTTGTGCTTTCTATTGGAAAGGTGTAAAACTGTAAAGGTTATGCTTTCTCATGGAAAGGGGTAAAACTGTAAAGGTTATGCTTTCTATTGGAAAGGGGTAAAACTGTAAAGGTTATGCTTTCTCGTGGAAAGGGGTAAAACTGTAAAGTTTATGCTTTTTAGTGTAAAGGGGTAAAACTGTAAAGGTTATGCTTTCTCGTGGAAAGGGGTAAAACTGGAAAGGTTATGCTTTCTCGTGGAAAGGGGTAAAACTGTAAAGGTTATGCTTTCTCATGGAAAGGGGTAAAACTGTAAAGGTTATGCTTTCTAGAGGAAAGGGGTAAAACTGTAAAGGTTATGCTTTCTACTGGAAAGGGGTAAAACTGTAAAGGTTATGCTTTCTACTGGAAAGGGGTAAAACTGTAAAGGTTATGCTTTCTACTGGAAAGGGGTAAAACTGCAAAGGTTATGCTTTCTACTGGAAAGGGGTAAAACTGTAAAGGTTATGCTTTTTACTGGAAAGGGGTAAAACTGCAAAGGTTGTGCTTTCCATTGGAAAGGGATAAAACTGTAAAGGTTATGCTTTCTAGAGGAAAGGGGTAAAACTGTAAAGGTTATGCTTTCTACTGGAAAGGGGTAAAACTGTAAAGGTTATGCTTTCTACTGGAAAGGGGTAAAACTGGAAAGGTTATGCTTTCTACTGGAAAGGGGTAAAACTGTAAAGGTTATGCTTTCTACTGGAAAGGGGTAAAACTTCAAAGGTTATGCTTTCCATTGGAAAGGGATAAAACTGTAAAGGTTATGCTTTCCATTGGAAAGGGATAAAACTGTAAAGGTTATGCTTTCTAGTGGAAAGGGGTAAAACTTCAAAGGTTATGCTTTCCATTGGAAAGGGGTAAAACTGTAAAGGTTATGCTTTCTACTGGAAAGGGGTAAAACTGGAAAGGTTATGCTTTCTACTGGAAAGGGGTAAAACTGTAAAGGTTATGCTTTCTACTGGAAAGGGGTAAAACTGTAAAGGTTATGCTTTCTACTGGAAAGGGGTAAAACTTCAAAGGTTATGCTTTCCATTGGAAAGGGGTAAAACTGTAAAGGTTATGCTTTCCATTGGAAAGGGATAAAACTGTAAAGGTTATGCTTTCTAGTGGAAAGACTGAATATATATATACACTAGCTTGACTTGCCTCACCACGTGTCGTTACACAGGAACGGGCTTGTTTTAGCTGAGGATAATGACTGTACCGAGGTTGCTGTGTTGTCATGATTTACACCAATCATAATACAAACAATTATTTTGCACATATTTATTTGTAATGTTTGTGATATTACATTTTTATAAGCAATTTAGGTTGAAAAAATAATAAATAATTCAAAAAAGAACTCAGCACATACATATGGGAGGGGTATGTGCAGACAGGACATTTGTTACGATTACACCTCACCACCACGTATTTCAAAACACCTCACAACCATGTAATTAAAAACTCCTCACCACCACGTAATTAAAAACACCTCACCACCACGTAATTTAAAACACCTCACCACCATGTAATTAAAAACTCCTCACCACCACGTAATTAAAAACACCTCACCACCACGTAATTCAAAACACCTCACCACCAAGTAATTTAAAACACCTCACCACCAAGTAATTAAAAACTCCTCACCACCACGTAATTAAAAACACCTCACCACCACGTAATTCAAAACACCTCACCACCATGTCATTAAAAACTCCTCACCACCACGTAATTAAAAACACCTCACCACCACGTAATTCAAAACACCTCACCACCAAGTAATTAAAAACTCCTCACCACCACGTAATTAAAAACACCTCACCACCATGTAATTCAAAACACCTCACCACCACGTAATTCAAAACACCTCACCACCAAGTAATTCAAAACACCTCACCACCACGTAATTTAAAACACCTCACCTACGTAATTCAAAACAACTCACCACCACGTAATAAAAAACACCTCACCACCACGTAATTAAAAACGTCTCACCACCACGCAATTAAAAACACCTCACCACCACGTAATTCAAAAGACCTCACCACCACATAATTCAAAACACCTCAGCACCAATTAATTCAAAACACCTCACCACCACGTAATTAAAAACACCTCACCACCACGTAATTCAAAACACCTCACCACCATGTAATTCTAAACACCTCACCACCAATTAATTCAAAACACCTCACCACCACAAAATTTAAAACCTCACCACCACGTAATTAAAAACACCTCACCACCATGTAATTAAAAACACTTCACCACCACTTAGTTCAAAACACCTCACCTCCACAAAATTCAAAACGTCTCACCACCACATAATTCAAAACACCTCACCACCACAAAATTCAAAACGTCTCACCACCACATAATTTAAAACACTTCACCACCACAAAATTCAAAAAGTCTCACCACCACATAATTTAAAACACCTCACCTCCACAAAATTCAAAACGTCTCACCACCACATAATTTAAAACACATCACCTCCACAAAATTCAAAACGTCTCACCACTACGTAATTCAAAATACATCACCACCACGTAATTCAAAACACCTCACCACCAATTAATTCAAAACACCTCACCACCAATTAATTCAAAACACCTCACCACCAGTTAATTTAAAACACCTCACCACCATGTAATTCAAAACACCTCACCACCATGTAATTCAAAACACCTCACCACCAATTAATTAAAAACACCTCACCACCATGTAATTAAAAACACTTCACCACCACTTAGTTCAAAACACCTCACCTCCACAAAATTCAAAACGTCTCACCACCACATAATTCAAAACACCTCACCACCACAAAATTCAAAACGTCTCACCACCACATAATTTAAAACACCTCACCTCCACAAAATTCAAAAAGTCTCACCACCACATAATTTAAAACACCTCACCTCCACAAAATTCAAAACGTCTCACCACTACATAATTCAAAACACATCACCACCACGTAATTCAAAACACCTCACCACCAATTAATTCAAAACACCTCACCACCAATTAATTCAAAACACCTCACCACCAATTAATTTAAAACACCTCACCACCATGTAATTCAAAACACCTCACCACCAATTAATTCAAAACACCTCACCACCATGTAATTCAAAACACCTCACCACCAATTAATTAAAAACACCTCACCACCATGTAATTAAAAACACTTCACCACCACTTACTTCAAAACACCTCACCTCCACAAAATTCAAAACGTCTCACCACCACATAATTCAAAACACCTCACCACCACCAAATTCAAAACGTCTCACCACCACATAATTTCAAAACACCTCACCTCCACAAAATTCAAAACGTCTCACCACCACATAATTCAAAACACCTCACCACCACCAAATTCAAAACGTCTCACCACCACATAATTCAAAACACCTCACCACCACCAAATTCAAAACGTCTCACCACCACATAATTCAAAACACCTCACCTCCACAAAATTCAAAACGTCTCACCACCACATAATTCAAAACACCTCACCACCACCAAATTCAAAACGTCTCACCACCACATAATTTCAAAACACCTCACCTCCACAAAATTCAAAACGTCTCGCCACTACGTAATTCAAAACACATCACCACCACGTAATTCAAAACACCTCACCACCAATTAATTCAAAACACCTCACCACCAATTAATTCAAAACACCTCACCACCAATTAATTCAAAACACCTCACCACCAATTAATTCAAAACACCTCACCACCACGTAATTAAAAACACCTCACCACCAATTAATTCAAAACACCCCACCTCCACAAAATTCAAAACACCTCAACACCACGTAATTTCTAACACGCAAACAGTTTCTAACATCTAAGGCAATGAGATATATTCCACTTTATTCCAGCCTCACATAATTTAAGCCCAAAAATATGGGCAATACCCCTGGGCCCCTCACCTGGTAGAATAAACAGTGTATTACACTGACTAAAGGTATTTTTCATCAATTTCAATGGTTGCTAGAAGAACACAGGGCACATGTACAACCAGACTAACGTAATCATAAGACTTTATACAAACAAACAAAAACAAACAAAAAAAAAAAAAACGATTTTGGGGGGCAACCCCCCACCCCATATACCTCTTCAAACCCCAATTTTTCTAATGCCTTGAACAAACTTTGGTACTTCATGGGTGTTGAAGGTTGTGGTCAAGTCTCATTGAAATTGTGCGTGTAGTTTCAGAGAAAAGAGCAAATACCTATTTTGGGGGGAACCCCCCACCCCCGTACCCTCCTTTAGGGCCCGATTTTTTTTAATGCAGTGAACAAACTTTGGTACATCATGGGTGTTGAAGGTTCTTGTCAAGTTGAAACGAAATTGTTTGTGTAGTTTCTGAGAAGAAAGCAAATACCTATTCCCAGCCAGCAGGTAAAGCTGGGGCACAGCTGGGAAATAGGTGGTTCAGATGGGCTAAGGTTGACACTTGACAGCACGATAAAGCTTTTGTTTTGAGTGTGTTTTTAAACTGGGTTCCTCATGGGTCTCATCTGGGCTGCCGTCGTCATTCTACAACTAGAATGACACTCTTTGACGTCATATCCCATCTTACAAAGCTGGCTGGGGCTCACATGGGTTTTTGCCAGTTCGGTGGATTGAACTGGACTTTGAGTTGAAAGTTTGATTTTTCATAAATCTATATACATTCTATAAGATAGATGTTTGTCTGTGTGTGTGTTTCGCCATTTTTCTCAGGGATGGGTGAACGGATATTATCTTCGTCAAACCTTCAGATGTCTGTACTTGTTATCATTAGTTTTGTTATAAGGATGGGCGTTGTAAAAACGGCACGATAAAGCTAACTTAGCACTGATATACACCTCAAAACGCATCCCCATTGGCGGAGAAAACCCCCGTGGGGAGGGGGGGCAAATGAATTCGCTACAACCTTCATTCTGTGACCCTTAGTCATCCTGTCAAATTTGGTTGAGATTGGATAAGTAACGACCGAAAGTATTGCGGTCAAAAATCGTCAGACAGACAGACAGACAGACAGACACCAAATTGCGTATTTTAGTACAATGCTGTTTGTTAGTTTTAAGGGTGTAGTACTGGTGAAAAGTTGAGAAAACTACATAGGTACCTTTGAGAGGCCTTTACACAAAAACAAAGTCAAGTTAATATCTAATTTTCAGTTTTTCTTGAAAGATATAATCTTGGCTTTAACTCAGACCAGTTTCAACGCTTCTTTGTCATATTACATGCATATAATTTGCATAAATTAGACCGTCAATAAAAAACAAGGAAAAACAAAGAACACATTTCTACTTCTATCTTCTATGTCACCTATCATTCTTTTCACACAAAACTTGGTACATGTATTATACATGTGTTACTCTACTACCTGATGAGAGGATTTTGTGAAATTATGTCAAATGTTCACTAATTAGCTAATTATGCCAATTACCAGATAAAACTTGGTTGTCCTTCAATAAATCCACAATGGCTACTCCTATAAACAAAAGCCTTCATCATTTTAAAG
This sequence comes from Myxine glutinosa, assembly GCF_964187855.1. NCBI lineage: Eukaryota > Metazoa > Chordata > Myxini > Myxiniformes > Myxinidae > Myxine > Myxine glutinosa. The sequence goes on from NC_136270.1 coordinate 117,222,664, forward strand.
GAAGTGATATTCTGAATATCCTGTCCAAATTTCAGCCCAAAAGAATGATGCAAATTAAAGTTATAACAAATTTCATGCAAAATATTATATTGAATTGAATTGAAATTTGAATTTTTCAATATTTAGGGGTACAGTACTTCTATGACCTCTAATAGCATGATTCTTGTTTATAAGACTATAGGGAAACTGTTCAGCTAAAAAAAACAAACAAACAAAAAAAACACCTGTTCACCAGTACTACACCCTTAACTTGTTTTAACATCAATAATTTGCTGTACAAAGCCCATTCGCTTCAGGTTCGGCTTTTATAGCCCGATTTGGGCACCTACAGTACGGGGGAGTATATGACGCATGGTGTAGGGTACAAGGGGATATAGAATGGGTAAAGTATGGGGGGGGGGGGGGAGAGGGAAACGTCTGTGAATGGAGAGAGGAGTAGGTTTGCAGGTGTGAGCTGTTGTGGAACATCTAGGTCACCTGTGTATATAAAAAAAAAAGAAAAAAAGTAATAACAACAATTCATGCATGTATGGCATCACACATGAAGTGAGCGGATGTGGTGCACAATATACCGCTCCTCTATATAAAGTGCAGGTATTTTATTAATAACGGATGGCCGGCTTTCGTGCGCTCGGTATTAATTTCCACGCTCCTGAAGTCGCACGACAAACACCGAACGTGTTTCTCGGAAATCTGCCAGAGACTACACATGTAAACTGGTCGAAGTAACAGAAACTGCTCCCCCCATACAATTCACTTTATGTTGAGATTGCTCTTTCACTTAAATCGCCACCTTATTTATCTTGAGAAAATTGCGCAAGGTTCTAATTTGGTTTTTCATTTGAACACGCTTCATTGTAGCCGGTATGCTGACACATTCTCTTATTGCCTTATAAGTTTGAGTTTGTGGGAAGGAAGGGGAATTGGAGGTATGCTGAAAGGAGGAAATTACAACATACATTTAAATGCTTGTTCTTGTTTACATACACCACAAAAGGCTCATATAGTACACTAGTGCGTGGACAGCGAATTATCCCATGCCAATTGCTTTCACTATATTTGAGGCGCAGTGAAAACTTTGGAAAACAACGTTTAACATTGTTGATTGCCAATGAAGTGGCAAATGGACACACATAGTCTTAAGCAATAGAAATGGTGATATGGAGTAAATAAATAACAGCATATATATACATATCTATATATCTATATATATAGATATAAATTCGTGTTAAATTGATATATGTGGGAAAATTTCATGCGCAGAACAGGAATCAAAACCAGGTCCTCTGGAAAACCTATCATTGCTCTGCCATCTGAGCTATCTGGGTGACCCTGACTGAGCATGCAATTTTTTCCGACATATGATTGCCACTCAATTTTCCGTCAATGCTTCCGGGGCACTCGCTGCCAACCATAGGAGCACCAACGGCCTGAACGCGAGAGGGTCTTCCTCCAATGGGGGAACAAGTCCATGTCCTCTATTATAAACACCACTGGGGGCGGAGTGAAGCAATAAGATTAATGAACAGGATTAATGTAATGTACAAGTGTGTACAGTCACGTGAAAAAGTAAGTACACCCCATGTAAAGTTTTGACTTTTTCAACATATTTCAACATACAGCTATTTGATCTTCATTTCAACAATATTGATAGATAAAGGTGATAGAATATAACAAATATCATGAAACATTTACATTTTGTAGTCCATTGTATAATTTAAATAAACATAAATGCAAATTTCGCATGTGGAAAAAGTAAGTACACCCCGACATTTATCACTACTTCAAATACCTAAAATTAGAATCAGGTGCACCAGCTCAGGTGCAAATGATTAGAACATCGTTAGCGAGGATCTTCGAGGAACCTGTCTTATTTAAACCTCAGACATTTAGTTTGGTTTGCTCTTTGTTGTTGAAGTGTGCGGCATCACCATGCCTAGATCAGAAGAGCTCTCTGAGGCCTTCAGAAAGAAGGTTATAGATGCCTACGAGTCTGGGGAGGGATTTAAAAAGATCTCAAAACAATTTGAAATCAATCATTCGACTGTCCGGAAGATCATCTACAAGTGGAGAAGATTCCAAACAATTGCCAACTTGTTCAGGCCAGGCTGCCCCAGCAAGTTCAGCCCGAGAGCAGACCGCAAGATGCTGAAAGAAGTCTCGAAGAACCACAGAATGTCATCACGGGACCTACAGGTAGCTCTTGCCACTGTTGATGTCAAAGTGCACGAGTCTACCATTAGAAAGAGGCTGCACAAATTGGATCTACATGGGAGGTGTGCCAGGAGGAAACCTTTGCTGTCCAGAAAGAACATCAGGGCAAGACTAAAGTTTACCAATGAACACCTAGGCAAAGACCAACACTTCTGGAACAATGTGCTCTGGACAGATGAGTCAAAGGTAGAGCTATTTGGCCACAGTACCAGAAGCCATGTTCGGCGAAAACCAACGACAGCATTTGACCACAAGAACCTGATACCAACTGTAAAGCATGGTGGTGGAAATATTATGGTTTGGGGCAGCTTTGCTGCATCAGGGCCTGGGCAGCTCACCATCATAGAATCCACTATGAATTCTTCATTGTACCACAGGGTGCTTGAGGATAATGTGAGGCCACCTGTCGGAAAGTTGAAGCTCAACCGAAGGTGGACCTTGCAACATGACAATGACCCTAAACATACCAGTAAATCCACCAAGGAATGGCTGAAAAGAAAGAAATGGAGGGTTCTGGAATGACCAAGTCAAAGCCCGGATCTAAATCCCATCGAGATGTTGTGGGGGGATTTGAAACGAGCTGTGCATGCAAGAAACCCCTCAAACATCGCACAGCTGAAAGAATTCTGCATGGAGGAGTGGGCAAAAATTTCTCCCAGTCGATGTCAGAGACTGGTAGACAGTTATAAGAAATGCCTACTTGAGGTTGTTTCTGCAAAGGGGGCAATACCACCTATTAGAGCCAAGGGTGTACTTACTTTTTCCACATGCGAAATTTGCATTTATGTTTATTTAAATTATACAATGGACTACAAAATGTAAATGTTTCATGATATTTGTTATATTATATCACCTTTATCTATCAATATTGTTGAAATGAAGATCAAATAGCTGTATGTTGAAATATGTTGAAAAAGTCAAAACTTTACAAGGGTGTACTTACTTTTTCATGTGACTGTGTATATATAATATATACATCATTTTCTCTCTGTGTCTGTCTGTCTATCTTTGTTCTTTATGCACGGCCACATCTTTGTTCTTTATGCACGGCCACATCTTTGTTCTTTATGCAAGTTGCAAACTCCAAACTCAGGATACAAATTCAACTTTGTGTGGGGGGTCATATTGGCTATGTGGCCACGACCTCACGTGGGGATATGGGGTGCCGGGGGTCGGTGCGCATAAATTGTCGATGTAAATGTGCACCGTGTAGTACCTGGTGGTGGTGGTACAGGGTATTACAATTTCCTTCTTTACCTGGGCATCGCACTGGTTGAAGAAATCTTTGCTTGGGTAAGTTTGTCCTCCTTCCCTTGTCCCCCCCTGTTCTACCCAATAAAAGACATATGCTAATTTCAAGCCAAATAATTCCTGAACCTCTCCATTAAGAGGGCCTGGCTACTTGCACGGCTGGCATATTCATCGTTCGAACTTTCTCCGACTTCATCCAAGATATTGAGCAACACTTGGTAAGACAAAATGTCTCTCAAAGACCCTGTTCTCAGAGTCCGTCGAGTTGGGCAAAGTGGTCTCAGCTGACAGCAAGTCTCCTTGGCAGTGCGATTTGTGCAAATATGATAGATCGCTTTCAAGAAAACTTTATCAGTTTGATTATTTCAAAGATGAGATCCAGCACATCTCGGATGAGCTTGTTTTTGCGAGAAACGTCTTGAAGGCACAAAGCGGCTCAGTGGACCAAGCAATTTACTGCAACAGCTGAGCTGTTCTCATACCGAATTCGAGGAGCAACACCACAAATCCTTCCCTGCATATTTGATGCCCCCATCATAAACTTGACCTCGACGACGTTTACCGAGCCCATGGTTGCAACATATTAGCCTCAGGACATCTTTTGGGGTCTTTATGTGGTTTTCACTGGTATAGCTGGCACCTCAACAAATTCCAGTGGTTCCTCGTATACTTTGAAGCTGAAGCAACCCACTTTACGCAACTGTTGTTGAAATGTTCTTTGCAGGAACTTTGAGTCATTTCACCGGCAATAATTGAGTTTCAGCCTGCTTCCTTCACTTCAGCCATGACTGAACGTGGAACAGCAAGATCCATATGTCATCAGTTTGTTAACAATCTCAGGTGACATGTTGTTTTATTGACTGATTCAGTTGTCCATTTCCGGATTGACGTTCCCTCTCAGTTTAATTAGCTGAAGCAAATTGCTTTCAGCATCATCAATGACCTCCAGTGGGATGTGGTCTGGCCTGAACAAATACTGTAGGCATTGAATCTGGCATACGAGGCCCATTCTGTCTTCGCTGGTCTGCACTCAACTCAATGTTCCTTCTGTCTGGGTAGCATATCTGCAGGTGGGGGTTCAGAGTGGGGGCAGATATGTCAACAAGTCACGTGAAAAAGTCTCAAGTCTTTGTGGGCAAGTTTCAAATAAAGTCTCAGGTCTTTGAGGGAAAGTCTCAAGTATTTCAGGGCAAGTCTCAAGTAAGTCTCAGGTCTTTGAGGGTGAGTCTCAAGTCTTTGTGGGCAAGTCTCAAGTATTTCAGGGCAAGTCTCAAGTAAGTCTCAGGTCTTTGAGGGAAAGTCTCAAGTATTTTAGGGCAAGTCTCAAGTAAGTCTCAGGTCTTTGAGGGTGAGTCTCAAGTCTTTGTGGGCAAGCCTCAAGTATTTCAGGGTAAGTCTCAAGTAAGTCTCAGGTCTTTGAGGGTGAGTCTCAAGTCTTTGTGGGCAAGCCTCAAGTATTTCAGGGCAAGTCTCAAGTAAGTCTCAGGTCTTTGAGGGGCAAGTCTCATTTGAGTTATACATATGGTCCAATTACAGTAGCTTGCCCTGGTGGGTGATTTTGAGTGATCATAAATTATTATGTTTTGTATTTTCTGTTTCAATTATAGCAATACAACTGTTGTATAATATTATTTCTCATAAAAAGAGCTTTAGAATGCACTTGAGATTATTAAAAATGGAAGAAAACTGACCAAGCTATGAATTTTGGCATGCTGGAAATAATTACATCCTTGATACGGATGCGAGCCAGGAAGGATTGGGAGCTGTGTTGTCACAAATGCAACAGGGAGTCGAGAGGGTTATTGCGTATTGCAGTCGGGAAATTTCTAGGCCCGAACGAAATTACTGCTTACCCGCAAAGAACTATTGGCCTTACTGTCTGCAGTTGGACACTTTCACCCTTACCTTTATGGGAGAAAGTGTGTGATCCAGGTAGATCATGCCTCCTTGCAATGGCTTCTTCGGTTCAAAGAGCCGGAGGGACAAATTGCAAGGTGTCCTGAGAGGCTGCAGCAGTATAATTTCACTGTGCAACATCGGCCTGGCAAGGCACATGCCAATGCAGACGCTCTCTCTCGGCGCCCCTGTTGGGAGGCACAGTGTAAGTTCTGTGACAGGCAGGAAGCCAAGGATTCGATTGGGCAGGACCAAATTGATGCATGCCTATATGCAGCGAGAGTGACCAGGCGAACTTTGCCACAACCCCCACCTGAATTGGGCGATGTGAATTGGCGAGAGAGTCAAAGGGAGGATCCTGTTTTGGGGCCCCTTTTTCATTGGCTAGAGGAGGACAAAAGACCTTCCTGGGAGGAGATTGCTCCACACGGGGCACAGGTAAAGGCCTATTGGGCACAATGGCAGGTGTTGGGTTTGAAGGATGGCTATTTATTTAGGAAGTGGGTAACACCAATGGGCGATGTAGCTTCCTGGTTGATCGTGGTACCGGACAAATTGAAAGAAGTGGTAATGGGGCACGTACATGGGACTAGGATGATGGGGCACTTGGGCATGGCCAGAACTTTGGCAACATTGTGGCAGAGGTTCTTATTGGGTGAATTCTGGCAGTGACATTCAAATTTGGGTGAGATCCTGCGACCTTTGCTGCGGTAAGAAGGGACCCCCAGGCCCCGCTCAAGTAAGGCCCCGCTTCAGGTGTACAACGTGGGAGCACCACCTGAGGAGGTGGCTTTAGATGTAGTTGGGCCTCTGCCAACCACCAGCTGAGGGAACCGGTACATCATGGTGGCAATGGACTACTTCACAAGGTGGCCAGAAGCATACCCATTGCCCAACCAGGAAGCCCGGCTGGTAGCTCAAGTTTTAGTTGAAGGCTTCTTCTCCTGGTTTGGTATACCAAGGGAGCTGCATACTGAACAAGGCTGGAACTTTGAATCCGAGCTCCTGTGGTCATTGTGCAAGCTCCTCCAAATTAACAAGACCAGGATGACCCACCCCTCTTAGGCCCCAATCGGATGTGATGGTGGAGAGGTTTAACCGCATCCTGCTAATGCAGTTGGCCCTCTTCACCTCCGAGCACCACTGGGATTGAGACAAGCACCTCCCCTTTGTACTGATGGCATACCGGACCGCCCAGCATGCGACCACTCAGTGCACCCCCGCCTTGTTGATGTTCGGTTGTGAAATGCGAGTCTCCACAGATTTGTTGATGCGACCGTCAACAGAGGAACCAGGTGGAACTTCTGTGGAAAGTTATGCCAACAATTTGAGAAATAGCATGGAAAAGGCTCATGAGTTTGCGAGGAAGCAAAATGGCTTGATGCCCGAGCACAGGAAAAACCGGTATGATGCCCGAGCACACTCAACCCGTTTCCTTCCCAGAGACCTTATTTGGCTCTACTGGCCCCAGAGGAGGAAGGGCGTGTGCCCAAAACTCACCTCACCTTGGAAGGGCTTCTGGGTGGTACTCCGGCAGGTGACTGATGTGGTTTTCAAAAATTCAGATGGGCCCGCATACCCTTTCACATATAGTCCATGGGGATCAATTGAGACCCTACCTGGACGGGAGGCTCCGGGATGGATTGGAAGGGTGCGGGGGGAACTTGGTGTGGTGGATGACTCTCTTGGACCTGACCAACCTGCGACAACCTGCACTTAAGGTAAGGTGCCTTGATGCATACTGCCCCATGGTTTCAGTACTTGCTCACAAATTGCGACATGAGTAATTTGGAGTTGGGGTGGGCAAGAGTGACTGCATTGTCGGTGACTGGATTGGGTTGTGTGCCACAAAGTGTCTTGTGGGTGGCGTTTGTTTATGTGAAAAGGTTTTGTGTTTTTGTGTGGTCGGAAGAAAGGATTGAGCTGTGGTTGAAGAGTGAATTTGGGAATTACACCATGTAAGCAGGCCATGGCAGTACACCAACGAATACCATCTCTTTATTGCATGACAGTTTGAGAATTGAATGGCAGCGGGGGAGGAAATGTCATTTTGGGATTTTGTGGGTGAGGAAGGTGTGTGTGTCTGCAGGAATGGATCAAGCTCTAGAGGAGCGGTGACTGCACCCCCCCCCGCCCCCCTCCAAGGTAATTTGTCCCTGGCAGCCGGTGGTGTCTGGAATTGGAAACCCGTCGGAGGGGGTCTGGTTGGATGACTAGCATGTATGGAGACCCCTGGTGACCCGGAGGCTATGAGAGCCTGAGGCCAAAGGAGCCTGGATGTTGTGGAGAGCCTCCCTGGCAGGACGTACAGCGAAGGAGCTGTTTGGCTGTTAGGGGCCGAGAGTTGAAAGTGGGAAGGGGGGGGGGGGGGAGTTGAAGAAATTGCAAGTCCGGTACTTGCTTTTGAACTGCAGACACCACAGCCTGAAGCGCCCCCACCATCTTGCTTGTACCGTACCTCCCCACTGTCTAATTGAGGTTCCCACCTGTGTGTAATTACACTGAAGCCATGGTCTTGCAGGGGGGTTGGAATGAGTGTTTTGGTTATTGAAATGTGTGTGACTGATTATTGGGGTTTGTGTGAGTGAATAGGGGAGGATCCACCGAGCCATGTCATTCACTTTTACCAGAAGGACAGGGCCTGTGGAAATTTGGGTAAATTGGGATGGCTCCGCAGGTAACGTTGGGCATTGTGGCATCCACCGGGGAATGTGGTCTTTAGAAGGGGGTTGTACAAATGTTTTTGAATTTTATTAAGGTTTTATGGTTAAGGTAGGTTTTTGTGTTTGACATTTTCTTCCCACCCCAGGAGTTAGGATCGAGGAACCCAAGTTTTGTAAATATTTGAACGGTTGCTTAAGGGGTGTAGAATGTTAAGGAAAACAGGTAAGTTAGCTACGACACGTTTCCCACAGTCCTTCCTAATTTATTTTATAGGCTAATTAAGTGTGAGTCAGTAAGCGTTAAGGCTGGAACAGTAACGCCTGCATTGAACCTTGCAGGAGCTACGGTTCCAGGGGGGATGGAGGGGGATGGGTTTCGTTTGTGGGGGTAGATGGAATACCTTAGTCGAGATAGAAACATGTAAATTAGCATTCTCCGAGTGTCACGAAGAAGTGCTATCTCGGTAGCTATCTAGGTAGCTGTCTAAGGATAAATCCCCTGTGTGTAAATGCCTCTTGTAATTTTTCCTAATGTTCTTATAAAACTCAGCTGGCCAGGCAAATTACTCCATTCGCTCAACACGCCGCCAGGTCCGCAAAACCCGGCACATTTGCTGATCGGCACGTAAATCCCGCCTCACGACCGCCGACATCATCCGAACATTCCCGAACAATGACGAGACTCCGCCCCTCCCCCCCCCCCGACAACAGGTAACGAGGAGGAATTAGGAATTTCAATTAGGAATTTTAGTTTTTGCCCCACCTTTCGTTATTTGCATTTATTTTCATTAAATTATTATTTGTCTAATCTTACTTGTGTTGTATTTTGGATTTTGCTCTGCCCTCTTTATGTTTGTGGGTTCGGAAAACCCCTGCATGTGTTCCCGATCAGATAAGGCTTGGGCCTTCCCGTGCACACCAAAAACAATCCCGCCAAGGTTCGGAGTATGCCTCGGAGTTTAAGCTCGTTTCGGTCATTCGTCCTCTTGGGGTCTTAACCCCGAGGACACGACAGTATATATATATACATATATAGTTGGAGTTTTGAGAAACCACTAAAAAGTAATGGCAACCATCATGCAGGTCCCTTTGAATAGTTATTTCATAGCAGACCATTATCTTAGTCCCTTTCCCTTATTTCGGGTTATTAGGTCTTTATGCATTGGGGAAAGGAAAGATAGGTCCTCCACCCATAAGGGATGATGTACCAGGCAATGCACCAGGCTCCAAGGCACACCATGGTGTGCAGGTTCAGAAATCCACCAATCAGGGTGAAAGTTACTTTGGGGGAACTTGTGGGGCGGAGTAATAGGCTCCACCAATCGGGAGCCAGGAGACCTCCAAGATTCCCCCCACCCTCGGCGAGGGTGAACAAAGGGATTTTGAACATGTTTTTGCATGCTCTTGGTTCTTGGACATTGTGGACCTAACACGGGCCTGGATTGATTCTCTTTCTGCCCACTCAGCATGTGGACACTCTGCACTCTGGCCGCTCTCTCTCACCCCACTGAGTACGTGGACATTTTTGCTCTTGGCTGGTCTCCCTCTTGCAGGCCTCTACACCTGCATTATTCCACTCTTGGGCATGGACCTTTATGACTCAGCACATGTGTATTCGCTCTATCTGGCCCTGCTCTCTCGGCCCACTCACCACATGTCTGCAAGATTATTCGACTCTGGGCCTGTCTCTCTCTGCTGGGTTCACTCAGCCTCTGCATGTGATTGCTCTCTTGGCCGGACTCTCCCTGCTTCCTCGCGCTGCACGTGGACATGACAAAGAGGCCTTGAACTTGCTCATTTTGCATGTGTTCATTGTTCTCCGCTGGCTGCCGGACTCTCTATTGGTGCACGTGCGCACGACCTTACCTGCCTAAGTCCGTTCTGATGATCGACTTCACTCTGCCGTGCTTGGAGGCATCTGAAGCATCATAGCCTTTGTGCTATCAGGTTTCCTACGTTCGTTGGTTTGTCCCCTCCCCTCCCCAGTGAAAGTGTGCTGGGCCCATGTGATGTTTATTTGTAGTAATCGCAATAAGGCATAGAATAAGCTAAGTTCCTGCTTCTCGTTCATTTTTCTTTCCTATTGAATAAATACATTGTAAATATCTGTAATAAATCAAATTGTTAAACGTTTCCTTTCTCTATGTCTGTGAAAGTATTTTCCTTCGTTGATCCGCCATTGCCTGCGCCCAGGTGAACATCGGCCGTAACGACATTACCATTACTTCGGCGGTTACCAACGGTTTTCGCTCGGCCATCTAAATTGGTGTACCGCCAGAGGGTACGGTGCATTCCCCGATTGGGACCATCACGTGTTACAGGTAAGCTATTGCGTAACGGACAAATCGGCGTTTGTAGTTGCCGATTCGCAAACTGCTCAGCACGAAGTTATTCGTGCGCAGCAGCCGCAGGTCCAGTAAGTTCAGGAGGGAACTGAGGTTAACCCCCTTGTAGTAAACCCGAATCCCGGGCCGTAATAATTTGGTGTTCAGGAGCGAGATTCCTGTCCGAGCACCGTAACACATTGGTGCCGGGAGTGGAATTCCACTCCGGCAACTGTAACAATATATTTATATACAGGGTGAATCAAAAGTAGCGCCCGCGCCCGATTTCTGTTTTTTCGGCTGTCAGATTCTTTCTGGGATGTCATGTTGTTAATAATTGTCTTGCAGATTATTAATTTTCTTAGTTTATTTATTTTTGTTTTTGTTTTGCAGGTTATTGCTGAGAGTTTGGAAAGTTACTGAATTTGCACCAAATTGAACCGTGAATTACCTTTCAATGAATCAACGCATTGCGGCCGTGAAACATTACTACAAATGTAATGAACAACCAACGATGGCGGCATGCCGTTTGGCACAGGAATTCGATATTAACCCACCCCAGGGAAGAAACATACGATTGATTGTCGAGAAATTTGAAGCAACAGGGAATTCTGTTTTTCTGAATTCTGAAGCAACAGGGAATAGCCACTGCAAAGAAGTCCGGTCGTCCAAAAACGGCAACGAATGTAGCTAAGGCTGAAGAAGCCATCAGGAGACTGGAACAAAGTCCGCAAAAGTCAACTCGCCGTTTATCTGCAGAGTTGGAAGTGAGCCAATCAAGTGTTATCCGTATCCTTCACCAGAAAAACTGGAAACCTTACATTCCACGCTTACTGCATGCCCTTCATGATGGAGATGACGACTGCCGTCTTCAATTTTGCGAAGAGTTCTTAGCTAAACTTGACGAAGAGGACACAATGCTAGACAACATCTGGTGGTCAGATGAGGCATGTTTTAAGCTTAACGGCACAATTAACAGACACAATTGTGTCGACTGGGCTGCGGAGAACCCAAGAGTGACAGTTGAGAAGGAGGTAAATTTACCTGGCGTGACAGTTTGGGCAGCCATATCTCCATTAGGGATAATTGGACCCTTTTTCTTTGAGGGATCTGTCACTGCAGAAATTTACCTGGAAACATTTAATGAAATCATTTATTTCTACCATCTTGTACACTGTAATACAAATGGCAAACAAACAATCAATTGACAGAAATATATATATATATATAAACCCTGGTGTTGGGCTAGCGGCTAGGGTGCCGGCTTAGGATAAACCAAGGATACCTGGGTTCGAAATCCCGGTCGATTGCTGAATTAACGCCAGGGGGGTTGACTCAGCCTGTCATCCTTCCGAGGTCGGCTAATTGAGTACCAGTTCACTGGTAATTCCCTGCTTGTCGTTAAAGGCGGCAAAAAGGGTTGGCGTCAGGAAGGGCATCCGGCCATAAAACATTGATTCAAAAAGGAGGCCGAAAAAAAAAACAACCACGGTTCCCGAAAAAGGCCAACCCCTGCCTTGCGGGGAAAAATGGCCTCTAAAGGTGGTTTTTATATATATATATCTATATACAGACTTGGCATTTAATATGGAATATTTTTTTTGTGGGGGTGAACTTACTTTTCAAGATGCCTTAGAACCAAAAGTTCATTGGAATTATGTTGAAATTATTCTAGATTTTTGTTAATGTGACCTTTAAAAGAAACAAAAACCACATTTGACATTTCAAAACAAATAAATTGATCCTTGAAAGTGATGTAAACTGATATCGAACTCAATTCATGGACAGTACAGTTAAACTTCTGTGCGTTTTCCAGAAGTATCTCTTTATTTTGCACATTAGCCAAATTTTTTTTTAACAAAAACAAAATTTAAATTACGACTGGGATTACGGACAGTAAAATTACAGTTCATTACTTCGTGTAACCCCCATGAGCATTCAGGAGAGCACGTACACGTTGAGGCATGCTGTTCACGAGATTTGCCAAGGTTTGGACAGGAATCGCTTGCCATGCAGTGACAATAGCCTGCTGCAATTCACGCACAGAGGTCGGCTGCTAGTCCAAGTGGTCGATTTGACGCGTTAATTCTGCCCACAAGTTCTCTATCTGATTCATATCTGGGGACATGGCAGGCCACTCCATATGCTCTACACCACGGTCAGCAAGAAAGTGTTGGATCATGCGAGCACGATGAGGCCGTGCATTGTCATCTTCGAAGACAAAGTTTCCTCGAAAGGCTGCACGAGCAAATGGAAGCAATGTTTCTTCCAGAATGGCCCTGTACTTGAACTGGTTCAGGTTTCCATTCAGAACAACCAGGTCAGTTTTGCCCCCTGCATGAAAAGCAGCCCAAACGGTCACCCCACCACCTCCAGCTTGGACTCCTGGCACTACACAATCTTTGTTGTAAGCTTCATGCACTTGTCTGCGCACTCGGATGCGGCCATCTTGACGATAGACCAGAAATCTAGACCAGTCACTGAAGATCACGTGACTCCAGTGTCCTGGCTGCCATTGACGGTACTCTCTGGCCCACTGCAATCGGCGCTGGCGGTGTTGTCTGGTCAGGCGTGGCTTTCTCAGGGGATGCCTGGCACGATAGCCTGCTTGAACCAGTCGTTGGTTGACTAGACTTCTGGATACAGGCACATTTGGCAGTTGCTGCCACTCAGCCCTAAGCCGATTAGCTGACTTGGTACGGCCATTGCGGACTAACCGGTGCAGCTGGCGATCATCCCTCCTTGTGGTTCTGTGGGGACGTCCTGGCCTCGGTATTGGAGTAGGGACACCCCTCTGAGCATTTCGTTTCAGGATCTTTGACACCTGTCCTTGAGTGATGCCATACTGCCGAGCAATAGCACGCTGTTTCATGCCGTAATTTCGTAAAGCCACCACTCCATGACAAACAGCATTGTCGAGTTGGCGGACCATCTCCAGAGGAAGCGGCAATAACTTTTGGAGACATGCAGCAGTTGTTTTCCAATAATACAGAACGCAACAACCCTTGTATACCTGACTGTGAAGCCAATCATCAAATGCACCTGTCCGTACATTTTGCCACGCCACCTGTGATATAATCCTGTTGTTGACTTCTTGCTGCGACAGACAATCAGACATGGTTCTTTTAACAAATAAATCACCAAATTGTAAAAGAAACTCACCAGATTGATATACTGAGTTCAGAAAGTAAACCCAAGTCAAGAAAAAAAAAAATTCCATATTAAATGCCAAGTCTGTATATATATATATATATATATATATATATATATATATATATATATATATATATATATATATATATATATATATATATATATATATATATATATATATATATATATATATATATATATATATATATATATATTGTTACAGATCGCGGTTAAGATGTTATAGACCGAGCGGTGGTGTAAAACCGCGACCTAACAAAACTCACCCGATTCCACCCGAACGTTGGTTGTATCGCACCCTAGCTGCTCAATGAGGGAAAAGACAAAAGCGACGCAATGCAAGAGGAAAACGGAGACGAAAAAAAGGTTTGAAATACTACTACATTTATTCCTACTATTTACACACAAGCAAAAAGACAGATGTCACGTTTATTTACAAGCACTAGACGCAGGTGACACAGTGCAAATTTAGCTTACCTACAGACTTAACTTATATCCCAGGACAGAACAAACAGAACGCTGACTCACGCGGGGAATGCCAGGGATGGCAGAAGGTGGATGGCTGGAGGGAGAGGAAAGGTCCAAGGGGGGGTCTTGCAGCTCAATCGTGCGTTTGGCAGCCGCCGTTCCTTTTTGTTGGCCCTGCTCCAAACCGCCGTTCAGGCCCCCTTTTGCGGTTGCCGGGTGTCGCTGCTGCGGCGGCCTCCGTCCGCTGCGTTCCCAGGACTTGTCTCACTGGTCTGGTCCCTCAACCCTCAACTCTTTCTTGCTTCTCTCACTCCTCACCACCGACTCCTCACCGCAACCAACTGACCACCGACTCCTTTCTCTGGCAACCGACTGTGACCAACTCCTTGCAACCAACTCCTCCTCTCTTAACAACCCTTCTTTTTCCAACCCAGAGTGCATCTCCCCTTTCTTCTTCCTTCTCTCCACTTCCGGTTGCGCCCTTTTATAGCGCCCCCAGCGATCACGCCCCCGGCGCTTTGGACACGCCCATCGGGGCGCTCACCTCGGCCCTGGCTGGTCGCACGACCCTCGGGCTCCGCCCCGGACGACGACGGGCGGGCGCGCCCCTCCCCTCCTCTGACGAGGTGGAGACACGCCTTTCTTCCCTGACTCGAGCCTCGTGGTCAATGGCGGTTATTGGAGGGGAGGTGATTGGGAATCGAGGGCTCAGCAATGACGAGAGGGGATGTAATATGGCAATCGAGGGTCGGCAATCACGAAAGGGGGATGTGAAGGAAATGGGGATTTTTGGGGATGGGAATGAAAGGGGATCTATTCTCTTTCACTGGTGCAATGGAGTACTTCAATTAATGGGAGACACAGCCTTATCCTAAAACACAGAATAAGATATAACTGTCAAAAGAAAAGATATATCGTGTCCTGCATGTATGTTTTTATGGACTAACTACGGGAACGCCCTTTGACCTTTATACAACCACAACGGAGGGAGGAGGGGTGATATTTTACAACATTTTACCACCACAACAAAATTAAAAAAAACATTCTCATATTCACAACACTGCACCCTCCTCCCCTTAGGCACGTCCCGGGCCTATTACTTTTACCTTAGTGTGGCATGTAGGTGTAGTTCCCTCTACTTTTAACCTGACCCTGAGTGCGACTGGTTTTAAAACATAAATAAATGTGTCCCGCTGCTCCATTGCACCCTGCCTAACAGACTTACGCCCACAGTTAACCGAATTGCGGAATGGTCTTCAAACTATACACTGACGGTGGGGAGCATTATTTACACTGACGCTAATTTTATTTACAAAACTAACCCAGGACCTGTAATTGTTCTTTCTGGGGGGAGGACAGTCTGCTCTGCATCAATGCACCATTAAAGCACCCAAAAACGCACCAATACACACCCAAGCACCAATCGGTGCAGTCACCATTGTTCAATGAATAAAATAAAACCAACAAACCCAACCCTGCAGGTGTCTCTTGCTCTTCGGCTCCCTCTGCTGGTCATTATTATTTCTTCCAGTTGTTGTCATTTTCATTTGCTTTGCTTACTGGCGGCCTATTTGCAATAAAGCTTGCCCAAACGTGTCCATTTTATTTATCTTTATTTATGGCCCACAGGGCCGACTACGTGTGGTTCACCTGTGGGGCATCGGTGCCCTGTGGCCAAGGTCCGCCAGCAAGATTTCGGGCCCTCATGGCCGGTTCCAGCAGAGGGGCCTTGCCCCAACCCATGGGGTCCATAAGTGGTGCTCGGCCACTGACATGTGGTCCATAATGTGGTGCATCGATGCAGACAGCTGGTTCTGGGAATTTCGGGCGCACAATGGCCGACCCACGCACGCTCCCCTCGGCGCCCAACGGCGCTCAGGTCCTCATGTGGGAGACAAAAAGGGGGGACAAGACAGATGAGCGAGGGGTAAGGTCTCAAGGGTACACATCAAAAAGGCAATGCAAGGCGAAATGCGTACGGAGGGCGAAGTGAGAAAGCTCGTCCCTACCGTACGTCACCCCCCTGTTACCTAGCCCACCCTTGCCCTTACCCCATATGTACAAAACCTACACATTACCAATTCGTCACTACTGTCACGTCTTCCCCATATTTCCCCTATATCAAATTCGTCACCACAATCCCTCTACTTCAAAAATTTGCCATCACCAATTCATCATCAATCCTCATAAGGAGGGAGAGATGGAATTACGCACAATGCCACACCCACGTCATGATGCGTCTCACAATCCAAACATTTGCATCATCAAAAATAATCAAAACATGGCACGGTGTGGAGTACCTGTCACCTCAGGTGAGTGGATGCAGATGGTGCGAGGAGATCCTTCATCCTAACTATCCTCTAAATGACTTTAACACACTTTACACTACCCGGGGTCTTTCCCTGCCAATCCATTGGCCAACTTACACTATGGGTTCTAATAACCAATTCCCATTGGCCAAACTGTGGTGCTCCTCAATTTGGGGTCTCACTCCCCCGATTCATCTCCCGGTGCTCTAGCACAATTTCTGGGCTGCGACGTGTACCTCTCCCAACAGGTCTACCCACCTGCACACCTCCACCACTGTAGTTGCCACCCGAGCTTACCTAGCTCCTCACCCTAACCTAACTACCTGGGGACAGCCCCTCTCCTGGCTCTGTCACCCCATGGTGCCCTCTGGCACTGGGCTACCCGGGTCCGTCCTCCGGATCCTCGGGCCCCATCCACACAACTACTACCGGCTCCCAGAGCCCACCTGCGGCCTCACCTGGCCAACATCCTTACAGTGGTGGAGTGCCCAAACCAACTACACACACTAACAGGCTACACGCCCAGCCATTTCCACAACACCAACGCACCCATCCACATACCATTCTGTCACCCGCACCACAGATGCCAATATCCAACCACAATTTACCTGTACCCTCTATCTAACACTTACACTACCCGCCCCGGGTATCCGTGATGGGGGTCCACTCTTCCCCCATTCACACCTTCGCACCATCCACTCCACTCCACAATTTCCACCATTCTCACTCCACGACCATCCATTTCACTACTCCATACCATTTATTCCATACAGCCACATACACCTGTTCTTCATTCACCTGTCGTTGCACACCTGTGCAATCATACCTGGTGCCACCTGCACCCTCCTTTCTTCCTGGACCATTTGGTCAACACAACACGCAATCACCACTACTCCCTCATACACTGCTCCACACACCTGTTCAGTTGCACACCTGTGCAATCACACCTGTTCCATTCTCACCTGTCCAATCCTCACACACACGGCATCATCTCAGCTAACTACTCCCCTCTGAAACTTGCGCTTCCCAGTCGTCCCTTTAAACTATTGCGCTCCCACGTCATTATAATCCACACTAATCTACCTGCGTCCCCACTACAGGTATCAGTCACTAGCTAACCTTAACGTCACCTAATGTCATCTTCTAGGGCCCTATCAATATAACCTAACCCACCCGGGCTAGTTTTCACTGCCATACACCCCATAAGCTATTGCTCCTTTGCCCCACGTCTGTGAGGGATGGTGGATTTGCCATCCCACCACATCGGGGGTCTCTCACTATCAATTTTGCTCGTCCAAATCCACAATTCAAAAATTTTCCATTTACTGCCAATCTATTCACTTTTCTAAATTTTGTATCAAATCACTGCTATCACTATCACCATCCCCCGTCTACTTATTAGGTCCTCTCGGTGCGCCAATTCACATCTACAGCCCGGCTTCGTACAGCCGAGCAATGAACGCGGGTCGTTTTGTGCCAGCGGCTGGATACGTCCCGCATTCGGGGCAGGGACGGAGGCTTACCCGGGCCGAGATCCCATGCACCACCTCGGCGTGGAGCCATCCAATGTCCCGATCTCGACCTGCCGGCACGTCTCAATAGAAAGTGGTCGCCATGACGACCCTTCCTATCGGGCTGCCCGCTCCGCCCAGTGGAGCCCGGACGCGGCCGTTCCACGCGAGGCCCAGCGTGGATCGCGCACGGCGGTTCTTTCGAAACCGCCGTGGTTCGGATCCCCGCCGGTTCTCGCGGCACGCGAAGCCCGGCACGCACCGAGGGCCCGAGTCGGCTATAAGTCGTTCTAACCTTTAACCCGGTTATCGTCGACGCTTCACCTGCAGGCTTACATGCATACGCTACCCCTTTCGTGCTCATACATGCAGCCGTTCCCATTCTCCTCGTACCTTTCCTTACGCACCTCGGTACACTCACTCCGCTCACCGACTTGGTCACACACCTGACCACCGAACACCTTGGCACACATTCGTCGCTCGCACACCTCACCAACACACCTCTTCGCGCCCCTTTCTCGGTCACCTCCTCTGTGACAATCACAGGTGTGCTCTCACTCGCACACCCAACCACGTGCCTCACTACCAACTCAAATGTGCCTTCCCACACACGCTCTACCATTCCAGGTGTGCATCCTTGCTCACCTGTCACAACCAACTCACGCTCCGTTTCACTCTCACTACTCTCACCTCCACTCTTGACAGCGCACTCACCCTTACTCTCGACGGCACACTCTTTCCTCATGCACCCGTCCGTTACACACCTTTCTCGCGCATCCTCTCGCGCACACTTTTTCGTTACTTCCTCCGTAACACTCACACACCGCGCTTCCCTGTGCTCCCTCGCACACGCGCTACGACCGGCTCACTCCTGACGGCACACTCACTCCTCGGCGTGCACTTTTTCCTCACACACCCCATGGTCGGACTTTCTCGCACACCTCGTTTTTCGCACACCTGACCTGTCACACACTTCACCACCGGCCTTTCACGAACACCCGGGTCTACACCACCCCCCAAGCCGACTGAATCTCCTCTCACATCATATACATTGCCACTCACCTCCGTACTTCGTCTTCGCACCTCCTTTTCCACCTGCAAACTTTTTATTTGGTTAGTGAGCATCACGTCATGAGTTGAGCACCGACCTTGCACATATTCCATTACCTCCTCCTGGATTTCTCTCTTAGTTTCTGTCCGTCCCTTCTTAATTTCACTCACCTCTTCTCCCACTTCCTCTAATTTTTGTTTAACCTCTTTTATTTCTCGGTGCGTCTCCTCAAGTTCGTCCTCTAAGGCTACCGTGACCGTCTCTATGTGCATCCTCACCTGCCGGTCCTTTGTCTCCATTATCTCTGTCACCTCCTCCACCCTCATTGTCAGTTCCTCACGTACCATCTGACATTGCCTCTGCGTCGCTATTAATTCGTTTTTAATTTCTTTTTGTGTCGCCTTTAACCCTCCGAGTACTGCAGTGTTCTTTTGAACCTGCTCCACTAACTTAGTTTGTCCCTCTGTCAGCTGCTCCACCTCCTCCGTCAGATCTTCTATTCCCCCTTGTAACTTAGCCGTATTATTCCTCACTTCTTTCTCTATACGCTTTTCGCCTCGCTTTACCTCCTCGCGTAGCCCCGAGACCTCCTCACTCACCCCTCGTCGTATTTCCTCCATCTGGTTCCCCATCTGTTCGATTTCCCGGGCGGATTGTTCCCCTATTTCCCGCAATTTGTCCTCCATCCTATTTTCTAACCCCATTAACCCATTTTTCACCCCCTCTAACTGATTCTCCTGGGCAGCCATTCTATTTTCCACCCCCGTTAACCCATGTTTCATCCCCTCTATCTGATTCTCCTGGGCAGCCATTCTATTTTCCACCCCCGTTAACCCATTCTTTACCTCTTTTATCCCATTGTCTAACCCCTCACCGGTACCCCTCGCTTCGTCCCTCATTACCCCCATTTGGTTTCCCATTACCCCCATTTCGTTTCCCATTACCCCCAATTGCTTATTCTGAGCCTCCATCCGGTTCCCCATTTGATCCATTTTTGCATTCAGTTGGGTCAAGAATAATCTGAGGTCAAACCCGGTTTGCCCAGCGTCCCCAGCCGCCACCGCGGGCTCGCCCTCCGCGGCGCCGCTATTTTGGGACCCTTCAACCACGTGCGCGAGCGCGCCATTTTGCGCGCCTGATATTCCCGCAACCACATTGCCATTTTCCTCCTCCCTTTCTTCCCCGAAGTCCTGGGTTACTTCTAACCCCTCTACCTCTCCCACCGGCATCCCGTCGCCTTGGACAGCCATGGCGCTATTTCAAAATTCGGGCTTTTCCTTTAAAACAAAACAAATTTCGGTATTTTATAATTTTGAGCGCGTGAAGCGCGCTCCGGGTCGATCTCACTCCCCGACACCAATTGTTACAGATCGCGGTTAAGATGTTATAGACCGAGCGGTGGTGTAAAACCGCGACCTAACAAAACTCACCCGATTCCACCCGAACGTTGGTTGTATCGCACCCTAGCTGCTCAATGAGGGAAAAGACAAAAGCGACGCAATGCAAGAGGAAAACGGAGACGAAAAAAAGGTTTGAAATACTACTACATTTATTCCTACTATTTACACACAAGCAAAAAGACAGATGTCACGTTTATTTACAAGCACTAGACGCAGGTGACACAGTGCAAATTTAGCTTACCTACAGACTTAACTTATATCCCAGGACAGAACAAACAGAACGCTGACTCACGCGGGGAATGCCAGGGATGGCAGAAGGTGGATGGCTGGAGGGAGAGGAAAGGTCCAAGGGGGGGTCTTGCAGCTCAATCGTGCGTTTGGCAGCCGCCGTTCCTTTTTGTTGGCCCTGCTCCAAACCGCCGTTCAGGCCCCCTTTTGCGGTTGCCGGGTGTCGCTGCTGCGGCGGCCTCCGTCCGCTGCGTTCCCAGGACTTGTCTCACTGGTCTGGTCCCTCAACCCTCAACTCTTTCTTGCTTCTCTCACTCCTCACCACCGACTCCTCACCGCAACCAACTGACCACCGACTCCTTTCTCTGGCAACCGACTGTGACCAACTCCTTGCAACCAACTCCTCCTCTCTTAACAACCCTTCTTTTTCCAACCCAGAGTGCATCTCCCCTTTCTTCTTCCTCCTCTCCACTTCCGGTTGCGCCCTTTTATAGCGCCCCCAGCGATCATGCCCCCGGCGCTTTGGACACGCCCATCGGGGCGCTCACCTCGGCCCTGGCTGGTCGCACGACCCTCGGGCTCCGCCCCGGACGACGACGGGCGGGCGCGCCCCTCCCCTCCTCTGACGAGGTGGAGACACGCCTTTCTTCCCTGACTCGAGCCTCGTGGTCAATGGCGGTTATTGGAGGGGAGGTGATTGGGAATCGAGGGCTCAGCAATGACGAGAGGGGATGTAATATGGCAATCGAGGGTCGGCAATCACGAAAGGGGGATGTGAAGGAAATGGGGATTTTTGGGGATGGGAATGAAAGGGGATCTATTCTCTTTCACTGGTGCAATGGAGTACTTCAATTAATGGGAGACACAGCCTTATCATAAAACACAGAATAAGATATAACTGTCAAAAGAAAAGATATATCGTGTCCTGCATGTATGTTTTTATGGACTAACTACGGGAACGCCCTTTGACCTTTATACAACCACAACGGAGGGAGGAGGGGTGATATTTTACAACATTTTACCACCACAACAAAATTAAAAAAAACATTCTCATATTCACAACACTGCACCCTCCTCCCCTTAGGCACGTCCCGGGCCTATTACTTTTACCTTAGTGTGGCATGTAGGTGTAGTTCCCTCTACTTTTAACCTGACCCTGAGTGCGACTGGTTTTAAAACATAAATAAATGTGTCCCGCTGCTCCATTGCACCCTGCCTAACAGACTTACGCCCACAGTTAACCGAATTGCGGAATGGTCTTCAAACTATACACTGACGGTGGGGAGCATTATTTACACTGACGCTAATTTTATTTACAAAACTAACCCAGGACCTGTAATTGTTCTTTCTGGGGGGAGGACAGTCTGCTCTGCATCAATGCACCATTAAAGCACCCAAAAACGCACCAATACACACCCAAGCACCAATCGGTGCAGTCACCATTGTTCAATGAATAAAATAAAACCAACAAACCCAACCCTGCAGGTGTCTCTTGCTCTTCGGCTCCCTCTGCTGGTCATTATTATTTCTTCCAGTTGTTGTCATTTTCATTTGCTTTGCTTACTGGCGGCCTATTTGCAATAAAGCTTGCCCAAACGTGTCCATTTTATTTATCTTTATTTATGGCCCACAGGGCCGACTACGTGTGGTTCACCTGTGGGGCATCGGTGCCCTGTGGCCAAGGTCCGCCAGCAAGATTTCGGGCCCTCATGGCCGGTTCCAGCAGAGGGGCCTTGCCCCAACCCATGGGGTCCATAAGTGGTGCTCGGCCACTGACATGTGGTCCATAATGTGGTGCATCGATGCAGACAGCTGGTTCTGGGAATTTCGGGCGCACAATGGCCGACCCACGCACGCTCCCCTCGGCGCCCAACGGCGCTCAGGTCCTCATGTGGGAGACAAAAAGGGGGGACAAGACAGATGAGCGAGGGGTAAGGTCTCAAGGGTACACATCAAAAAGGCAATGCAAGGCGAAATGCGTACGGAGGGCGAAGTGAGAAAGCTCGTCCCTACCGTACGTCACCCCCCTGTTACCTAGCCCACCCTTGCCCTTACCCCATATGTACAAAACCTACACATTACCAATTCGTCACTACTGTCACGTCTTCCCCATATTTCCCCTATATCAAATTCGTCACCACAATCCCTCTACTTCAAAAATTTGCCATCACCAATTCATCATCAATCCTCATAAGGAGGGAGAGATGGAATTACGCACAATGCCACACCCACGTCATGATGCGTCTCACAATCCAAACATTTGCATCATCAAAAATAATCAAAACATGGCACGGTGTGGAGTACCTGTCACCTCAGGTGAGTGGATGCAGATGGTGCGAGGAGATCCTTCATCCTAACTATCCTCTAAATGACTTTAACACACTTTACACTACCCGGGGTCTTTCCCTGCCAATCCATTGGCCAACTTACACTATGGGTTCTAATAACCAATTCCCATTGGCCAAACTGTGGTGCTCCTCAATTTGGGGTCTCACTCCCCCGATTCATCTCCCGGTGCTCTAGCACAATTTCTGGGCTGCGACGTGTACCTCTCCCAACAGGTCTACCCACCTGCACACCTCCACCACTGTAGTTGCCACCCGAGCTTACCTAGCTCCTCACCCTAACCTAACTACCTGGGGACAGCCCCTCTCCTGGCTCTGTCACCCCATGGTGCCCTCTGGCACTGGGCTACCCGGGTCCGTCCTCCGGATCCTCGGGCCCCATCCACACAACTACTACCGGCTCCCAGAGCCCACCTGCGGCCTCACCTGGCCAACATCCTTACAGTGGTGGAGTGCCCAAACCAACTACACACACTAACAGGCTACACGCCCAGCCATTTCCACAACACCAACGCACCCATCCACATACCATTCTGTCACCCGCACCACAGATGCCAATATCCAACCACAATTTACCTGTACCCTCTATCTAACACTTACACTACCCGCCCCGGGTATCCGTGATGGGGGTCCACTCTTCCCCCATTCACACCTTCGCACCATCCACTCCACTCCACAATTTCCACCATTCTCACTCCACGACCATCCATTTCACTACTCCATACCATTTATTCCATACAGCCACATACACCTGTTCTTCATTCACCTGTCGTTGCACACCTGTGCAATCATACCTGGTGCCACCTGCACCCTCCTTTCTTCCTGGACCATTTGGTCAACACAACACGCAATCACCACTACTCCCTCATACACTGCTCCACACACCTGTTCAGTTGCACACCTGTGCAATCACACCTGTTCCATTCTCACCTGTCCAATCCTCACACACACGGCATCATCTCAGCTAACTACTCCCCTCTGAAACTTGCGCTTCCCAGTCGTCCCTTTAAACTATTGCGCTCCCACGTCATTATAATCCACACTAATCTACCTGCGTCCCCACTACAGGTATCAGTCACTAGCTAACCTTAACGTCACCTAATGTCATCTTCTAGGGCCCTATCAATATAACCTAACCCACCCGGGCTAGTTTTCACTGCCATACACCCCATAAGCTATTGCTCCTTTGCCCCACGTCTGTGAGGGATGGTGGATTTGCCATCCCACCACATCGGGGGTCTCTCACTATCAATTTTGCTCGTCCAAATCCACAATTCAAAAATTTTCCATTTACTGCCAATCTATTCACTTTTCTAAATTTTGTATCAAATCACTACTATCACTATCACCATCCCCCGTCTACTTATTAGGTCCTCTCGGTGCGCCAATTCACATCTACAGCCCGGCTTCGTACAGCCGAGCAATGAACGCGGGTCGTTTTGTGCCAGCGGCTGGATACGTCCCGCATTCGGGGCAGGGACGGAGGCTTACCCGGGCCGAGATCCCATGCACCACCTCGGCGTGGAGCCATCCAATGTCCCGATCTCGACCTGCCGGCACGTCTCAATAGAAAGTGGTCGCCATGACGACCCTTCCTATCGGGCTGCCCGCTCCGCCCAGTGGAGCCCGGACGCGGCCGTTCCACGCGAGGCCCAGCGTGGATCGCGCACGGCGGTTCTTTCGAAACCGCCGTGGTTCGGATCCCCGCCGGTTCTCGCGGCACGCGAAGCCCGGCACGCACCGAGGGCCCGAGTCGGCTATAAGTCGTTCTAACCTTTAACCCGGTTATCGTCGACGCTTCACCTGCAGGCTTACATGCATACGCTACCCCTTTCGTGCTCATACATGCAGCCGTTCCCATTCTCCTCGTACCTTTCCTTACGCACCTCGGTACACTCACTCCGCTCACCGACTTGGTCACACACCTGACCACCGAACACCTTGGCACACATTCGTCGCTCGCACACCTCACCAACACACCTCTTCGCGCCCCTTTCTCGGTCACCTCCTCTGTGACAATCACAGGTGTGCTCTCACTCGCACACCCAACCACGTGCCTCACTACCAACTCAAATGTGCCTTCCCACACACGCTCTACCATTCCAGGTGTGCATCCTTGCTCACCTGTCACAACCAACTCACGCTCCGTTTCACTCTCACTACTCTCACCTCCACTCTTGACAGCGCACTCACCCTTACTCTCGACGGCACACTCTTTCCTCATGCACCCGTCCGTTACACACCTTTCTCGCGCATCCTCTCGCGCACACTTTTTCGTTACTTCCTCCGTAACACTCACACACCGCGCTTCCCTGTGCTCCCTCGCACACGCGCTACGACCGGCTCACTCCTGACGGCACACTCACTCCTCGGCGTGCACTTTTTCCTCACACACCCCATGGTCGGACTTTCTCGCACACCTCGTTTTTCGCACACCTGACCTGTCACACACTTCACCACCGGCCTTTCACGAACACCCGGGTCTACACCACCCCCCAAGCCGACTGAATCTCCTCTCACATCATATACATTGCCACTCACCTCCGTACTTCGTCTTCGCACCTCCTTTTCCACCTGCAAACTTTTTATTTGGTTAGTGAGCATCACGTCATGAGTTGAGCACCGACCTTGCACATATTCCATTACCTCCTCCTGGATTTCTCTCTTAGTTTCTGTCCGTCCCTTCTTAATTTCACTCACCTCTTCTCCCACTTCCTCTAATTTTTGTTTAACCTCTTTTATTTCTCGGTGCGTCTCCTCAAGTTCGTCCTCTAAGGCTACCGTGACCGTCTCTATGTGCATCCTCACCTGCCGGTCCTTTGTCTCCATTATCTCTGTCACCTCCTCCACCCTCATTGTCAGTTCCTCACGTACCATCTGACATTGCCTCTGCGTCGCTATTAATTCGTTTTTAATTTCTTTTTGTGTCGCCTTTAACCCTCCGAGTACTGCAGTGTTCTTTTGAACCTGCTCCACTAACTTAGTTTGTCCCTCTGTCAGCTGCTCCACCTCCTCCGTCAGATCTTCTATTCCCCCTTGTAACTTAGCCGTATTATTCCTCACTTCTTTCTCTATACGCTTTTCGCCTCGCTTTACCTCCTCGCGTAGCCCCGAGACCTCCTCACTCACCCCTCGTCGTATTTCCTCCATCTGGTTCCCCATCTGTTCGATTTCCCGGGCGGATTGTTCCCCTATTTCCCGCAATTTGTCCTCCATCCTATTTTCTAACCCCATTAACCCATTTTTCACCCCCTCTAACTGATTCTCCTGGGCAGCCATTCTATTTTCCACCCCCGTTAACCCATGTTTCATCCCCTCTATCTGATTCTCCTGGGCAGCCATTCTATTTTCCACCCCCGTTAACCCATTCTTTACCTCTTTTATCCCATTGTCTAACCCCTCACCGGTACCCCTCGCTTCGTCCCTCATTACCCCCATTTGGTTTCCCATTACCCCCATTTCGTTTCCCATTACCCCCAATTGCTTATTCTGAGCCTCCATCCGGTTCCCCATTTGATCCATTTTTGCATTCAGTTGGGTCAAGAATAATCTGAGGTCAAACCCGGTTTGCCCAGCGTCCCCAGCCGCCACCGCGGGCTCGCCCTCCGCGGCGCCGCTATTTTGGGACCCTTCAACCACGTGCGCGAGCGCGCCATTTTGCGCGCCTGATATTCCCGCAACCACATTGCCATTTTCCTCCTCCCTTTCTTCCCCGAAGTCCTGGGTTACTTCTAACCCCTCTACCTCTCCCACCGGCATCCCGTCGCCTTGGACAGCCATGGCGCTATTTCAAAATTCGGGCTTTTCCTTTAAAACAAAACAAATTTCGGTATTTTATAATTTTGAGCGCGTGAAGCGCGCTCCGGGTCGATCTCACTCCCCGACACCAATTGTTACAGA
Organism: Myxine glutinosa; assembly: GCF_964187855.1. Lineage (NCBI taxonomy): Eukaryota > Metazoa > Chordata > Myxini > Myxiniformes > Myxinidae > Myxine > Myxine glutinosa. Next base: position 117,249,395 of record NC_136270.1, read on the forward strand.
TCGCGGTTAAGATGTTATAGACCGAGCGGTGGTGTAAAACCGCGACCTAACAAAACTCACCCGATTCCACCCGAACGTTGGTTGTATCGCACCCTAGCTGCTCAATGAGGGAAAAGACAAAAGCGACGCAATGCAAGAGGAAAACGGAGACGAAAAAAAGGTTTGAAATACTACTACATTTATTCCTACTATTTACACACAAGCAAAAAGACAGATGTCACGTTTATTTACAAGCACTAGACGCAGGTGACACAGTGCAAATTTAGCTTACCTACAGACTTAACTTATATCCCAGGACAGAACAAACAGAACGCTGACTCACGCGGGGAATGCCAGGGATGGCAGAAGGTGGATGGCTGGAGGGAGAGGAAAGGTCCAAGGGGGGGTCTTGCAGCTCAATCGTGCGTTTGGCAGCCGCCGTTCCTTTTTGTTGGCCCTGCTCCAAACCGCCGTTCAGGCCCCCTTTTGCGGTTGCCGGGTGTCGCTGCTGCGGCGGCCTCCGTCCGCTGCGTTCCCAGGACTTGTCTCACTGGTCTGGTCCCTCAACCCTCAACTCTTTCTTGCTTCTCTCACTCCTCACCACCGACTCCTCACCGCAACCAACTGACCACCGACTCCTTTCTCTGGCAACCGACTGTGACCAACTCCTTGCAACCAACTCCTCCTCTCTTAACAACCCTTCTTTTTCCAACCCAGAGTGCATCTCCCCTTTCTTCTTCCTCCTCTCCACTTCCGGTTGCGCCCTTTTATAGCGCCCCCAGCGATCACGCCCCCGGCGCTTTGGACACGCCCATCGGGGCGCTCACCTCGGCCCTGGCTGGTCGCACGACCCTCGGGCTCCGCCCCGGACGACGACGGGCGGGCGCGCCCCTCCCCTCCTCTGACGAGGTGGAGACACGCCTTTCTTCCCTGACTCGAGCCTCGTGGTCAATGGCGGTTATTGGAGGGGAGGTGATTGGGAATCGAGGGCTCAGCAATGACGAGAGGGGATGTAATATGGCAATCGAGGGTCGGCAATCACGAAAGGGGGATGTGAAGGAAATGGGGATTTTTGGGGATGGGAATGAAAGGGGATCTATTCTCTTTCACTGGTGCAATGGAGTACTTCAATTAATGGGAGACACAGCCTTATCCTAAAACACAGAATAAGATATAACTGTCAAAAGAAAAGATATATCGTGTCCTGCATGTATGTTTTTATGGACTAACTACGGGAACGCCCTTTGACCTTTATACAACCACAACGGAGGGAGGAGGGGTGATATTTTACAACATTTTACCACCACAACAAAATTAAAAAAAACATTCTCATATTCACAACAATATATATACACATATATATATATATATATATATATATATATATATATATATATATATATATATATATATATATATATATATATATATATATATATATATATATATATAAAAATAAACAGAAATCGGGCGCTACTTTTGACTTGTATAAAGTATATATATACACTAGTATAAAGCCCATCATAAATGATGGGTTGGAACAGTATTTGACGGTGCAGTTGCATGAGCGTGTCAAAGCCTGAAGCCTGGGCCGAGTGTCACGTGTGCTTATATCTTCTTTATTTATTAGACATCCCACAGACGTAAATGAACACTTGTTTTACTCTGCGCTCGTTGCTCACGAGATTTTTTAAATGCCCCTTATTTTGTATTGTTTGGCATTTTCTACAAGCTATGGAATGTCCCTTCTTTTCTATACTTTGCCAGATGGCACATCACCTTATATAAGGGGGCCTTTTCTATGCCCCTGGAATTTTACCCAAGAATATATACAGACTTGGCATTTAATATGGAATTTTTTTTTTGTGGGAGTGAACTTACTTTTCAAGATGTCTTAGAACCAAAAGTTCATTGGAATTATGTTGAAATTATTCTAGATTTTGTTAATGTGACCTTTAAAAGAAACAAAAAACACATTTGACATTTCGAAACAAATAAATTGATCCTTGAAAGTGATGAAAACTGATATCGAACTCAATTCATGGACAGTACTGTGTTAAACTTCTGTACGTTTTCCAGAAGTATCTCTTTATTTTGCACATTAGCCCGAATTTTTTTTAACAAAAACAAAAGTTAAATTACGACTGGGATTACGGACAGTATAATTACAGTTCAGTACTTCGTGTAACCCCCACGAGCATTCAGGAGAGCACGTACACGTTAAGGCATGCTGTTCACGAGATTTGTCAAGGTTTGGACAGGAATCGCTTGCCATGCAGTGACAATAGCCTGCTGCAATTCACGCACAGAGGTCGGCTGCTGGTCCAAGTGGTCGATTTGACGCGTTAATTCTGCCCACAAGTTCTCTTTCGGATTCATATCCGGGGACATGGCAGGCCACTCCATATGCTCTACACCACGGTCAGCAAGAAAGTGTTGGATCATGCGAGCACGATGAGGCCGTGCATTGTCATCTTGGAAGACAAAGTTTCCTCGAAAGGCTGCACGAGCAAATGGAAGCAAGGTTTCTTCCAGAATGGCCCTGTACTTGAACTGGTTCAGGTTTCCATTCAGAACAACCAGGTCAGTTTTGCCCCCTGCATGGAAAGCAGCCCAAACGGTCACCCCACCACCTCCAGCTTGGACTCTTGGCACTATACAATCTTTGTTGTAAGCTTCATGCACTTGTCTGCGCACTCGGATGCGGCCATCTTGACAATACACCAGAAATCTCGACTCGTCACTGAAGATCACGTGATTCCAGAGTCCTGGCTGCCATTGACGGTGCTCTCTGGCCCACTGCAATCGGCGCTGGCGGTGTTGTCTGGTCAGGCGTGGCTTTCTCAGGGGATGCCTGGCACGATAGCCTGCTTGAACCAGTCGTTGTTTGACTAGCCTTCTGGATTCAGGCAAATTTGTCAGTTGCTGCCACTCAGCCCGAAGCCGATTAGCTGACTTGGTACGGCCATTGCGGACTAACCGGTGCAGCTGGCGATCATCCCTCCTTGTGGTTCTGCGGGGACGTCCTGGCCTCGGTATTGGAGTAGGGACACCCCTCTGAGCATTTCGTTTCAGGATCTTTGACACCTGACCTTGAGTGATGCCATACTGCCGAGCAAAAGCACGCTGTTTCATGCCGTAATTTCGTAAAGCCACCACTCCATGACAAACAGCATTGTCGAGTTGAAGGACCATCTCCAGAGGAAGCGGCAATAACTTTTGGAGACGTGTCGCAGTTGTTTTCCACTAATACAGAATGCAACAACCCTTGTATACCCGACTGTGAAGCCAATCATCAAATGCACCTGTCCGTACATTTTGCCACGCCACCTGTGATATAATCCTGTTGTTGACTTCTTGCTGCGACAGACAATCAGTGACATGGTTCTTTTAACAAATAAATCACCAAAGTGTAAAAGAAACTCACCAGATTGATATACTGAGTTAAGAAAGTAAACACGTCAAGAAAAAAAAAATATTCCATATTAAATGCCAAGTCTGTATATGCTCCTCACCACATACAAGGCTTTCTTTCGCAACTCAATGGAATACTGTTCCCCCCTCTGGGCCAGTGCTCCTGCCTCACACCTAGCTCGACTTCACGCTATTGAAGCCAAAGCTTTCAGAATCATTGGAATCTCCTGCGATGAAGCTAACTCCAAGGGCCTTTCACTCACTCACCGCAGGCACGTTGGTGGTCTTTCTGTCTTCTACCGACTCCTCTCCGGCCTTGCTCCCCCAGCTCTCTCTGTGCTCTGTCCCCCAAATATTCCTACAGGTCGCACAAGATCTGCCAGCAACCCTCTTCTGGTGAAACTGCCAAAATCTAGGCTCTCTGCTCACCTTCACTCTTTCATTCCCCTTTTCTCCCGCCTCTGGAACAAACTCCCTCACTCTCTTCAATCCCACTCCTCCCTCCAGGTCTTTAAAACAGCTGTTCACCACCATCTCTTATCTTCCCCCATCCAAAACCTTGATCTTTTCTACCCCCGCTAATTCACCCCAGATACACTTTTTTGGAAATTCCAACTTCTTTCCTGGAAGTCCTTGCAGTGTTCATGTTTTATACCTCTCCCACCTCTCCCCAAGCCCTCCCCCTCCCACATTTCTCCCGATGTCCCTGCTCTCAAATGTTGTGTTTGTGTCCTTCCCCCTCTCTCCCCATCTTGTCTACCGCTCCCCTTATTTTGTGTTTTATGTGTCGGTTTGACTTTTTGTGTGATTCATGTTAGCTCTTTCACGAGCCTCGATCTTGATTAAAAAAAAAAAAATGCACACACACACACACACACACACACTCACACTAACACACACACACACACACACACACACACGCAATCTGTTGGAAGGGATATGTGAACAGGGGGAAAAGTGGGACATCGATGGAGATTCAGGAGAATTATGAAGGTGCAGTCTTTATATCGCTTGGCGCATTTACCTTTGTCAAACTGAACAATTCACAAAGGCGTGTCTCACTCACATGCCCTTGTACTCCTGAAGGGTTACCTGGGCTGGAGAAAAAAAAATCCGAAAATGTTCGCATCGTAAAAAAAAACTCGCAGGTGTTCGACAGTGACGATTCCCGAATTACCGTGTTCCGTGAAGCTGAGCCGAGGGGATTATTTATTTATTTTTTATTATTCTTCTCGGCTCCATTCGACGTTATTGCACCGTGACAGCTTCATGCGGACGTTATTGCTTCTCCTGACAGCGCGGGAAAGATACGAGTTTGACCAGGGACATTTTGGGGGCAGCTCTGAATGGATGTTGCCTCGGCTCACTCACGTGAATTACGCTCCTGTCCCATTGTGCTTCCGACCGAGGAGGATTGAAGCTCGAAAAGACAAATGCCATCGGGGATGGGTTGAGCTGAGATCGGCACGACCGATGGGGCCGATGTGTAATGTCTCTTTATCATTTAAAAAAAATATTTATTTTTCATTTAACGAACGTTAGGCACATGCCTCTGAGATATCTGATAACTATAGGATCCATTGGAGTCCACGCTGAATCGGATCAGATCCAAGTTGTTTTCTGGTGCAGGGCCGTCGCCCCACGCAAGGTGGAGTGAAGCACACTTTAAGGTTACAATACTTCAAACGTTGTGAGGACCAGTTGTTCCATCGACATGTACTTCCTCGTGAATGTTAAAATCCTATACAACAGTATCTTTTTAATTTTAACTTTATTCACACAGACTGACAAAGGATAAAATGGGAGCAGACAGACAAAGGGATAACAGGGGTGGGGTGAACAGAAATGAGTGGGATGGGATCAGTGAGAGTAGAAGAGAGCAGGGATCGGTGTGGGAGCACGAGGTGACTATGGGCAGCGCTCTTCAATGACTTGAGGGAGGAGCACGAGGTGACTATGGGCAGCACTCTTCAATGGCTTGAGGGAGGAGCACGAGGTGACTATGGGCAGCACTCTTCAATGGCTTGAGGGAGGAGCACGAGGTGACTATGGGCAGCACTCTTCAATGGCTTGAGGGAGGAGCACGAGGTGACTATGGGCAGCACTCTTCAATGGCTTGAGGGAGGAGCACGAGGTGACTATGGGCAGCACTCTTCAATGACTTGAGGGAGGAGCACGAGGTGACTATAGGCAGCGCTTTTCAACGACTGGAGGGAGGAGCACTAAGTGACTATAGGCAGCGCTCTTCAACAACTGGAGGGAGGAGCACGAGGTGACTATAGGCAGCGCTTTTCAACAACTGGAGGGAGGAGCATGAGGTGACTATGGGCAGCACTCTTCAATGACTTGAGGGAGGAGCACGAGGTGACTTTGGGCAGCGCTCTTCAACAACTGGAGGGAGGAGCACGAGGTGACAATGGACAGCGCTTTTCAACAACTGGAGGGAGGTGCATGAGGTGACTATAGGCAGCGCTCTCCAATGACTGGAGGGAGGAGCACGAGACAACAGACACAAAAAGTTCTCCACCAAAGAGAGAATAGGACAGAGGAATCCAGATCACATGGTATGTGAGTGATTGACACAGCTGAATATTCAAAAAAAGGACAGAGGGTAGACGTTTAAACAAAGGGTGTCTTTAAGGGTTAAAGACCAGTTTTGGGCTGATGGAGGACTTCGAGAGCAGAAAAGGGGATGGAAAACAGGTTTGGGAACTAGTCCAGCATGTGGCCCATTAGTGCTCGTCCTCAACAATGATTCTTCTTCTTTGTCCGTACGCAGCACACAGCTGCGGGGTCGCATCATTGGCTGAGGGCATGGCTTTGCTGCTGATGCAGTGCCCTCTGCTGGTTAGGGCAGGAATTTGTAATTCATTCATGGTGCCAGAACTAGCTCGCCCACTCTTCGCGAAGAACACCGTGGGATCGATACCGTCCACCAATGCCGGCACACTGGATGCCCAGTTTAACGTCCATCCGAGGGACGCATTGTTGTTGAATTGTTGCACACATTTGTTGTTGAATTGTTGTTTGTTGCACACACAACAATTGTTGAATTGTTGCACACACACACATTGTTGAATCATCCGACCTGTGAAACACCGGGATGACCGTTTATAGCTGGGTCGGGATTCAAACCAAGTTTCCAGGTTTTCACTTCTGACAGTTAGCGGCTGCATCCATCTTGTTCTTCCCTTTTGTTCTGTCATTTTTACATCCTGATCTGCTCGATTTCCTAACTTCTCCATGAGCCTCGACATTGTGCACAAAAAACAAACATTTATTATCCAAATAATGTTTGACATTGTACTTGAAAAGGAGAACCATTAATTGACCGAACAGTCATCCTCTAAATTACAAAATCCTTGGTTCTTCCATTTCCTTTGTTAAGGAAGCTTCATGGAGAGTTCCATGTGACCATCACCCGAGCTGGTGTAATATAAGATGAGTTGACGATCAGCGAGGCTCCATTCTATACATTTCTGATCCTGCCTAGAGACTGTCTTCTCAATGTTTGCCTTCACTGTTATTCTGCATCAGTGTTTACTGTCCCACATTAAAATCATGCTTCACTGAGTTATAATTACTGGGACCAGGGAAAGAAAACGCATCAATCCATCTTACTCTGTAATCTCATTGGAGTCCCCCGCAAACCTGTGGCATTTTGAAGTTAATTGCGAATGAGAGTCGTTGTCATGAAGAGGATTCAATTTGCACTTGGTGTTAGCATGGTATACAACATAGTCATCATCACCATGTTCGTGCTGCCTTCCCTCGGATGATCCGCTAACTCCTGGTCAAATGATCCAAAGACTCCTGGTTACATGATGTATTAGATCCTGGAGTATTGGCTTCCTGGTTAGATGATGTATTAGATCCTGGTGTATTGGCTTCCTGGTTACATGATGTTGTGGCGGACACGAAAGCTCACTGGCGTGATGGCATCATTCCGCGCACCAAGTGGGCGGCGACCACGCCCGAGGGGTAGGCGTGGCCTCGGGATATACACCGGGCGCGCAGCCCGGAGCGCTCCAGTGCTACAGTGGAGCTCTTGCAATAAAGACTCTTTTAACTTACCGCGTTGTCCACTTCCTCCTTGCTAAACAAGTAGCGCGATGCGCGTAGCACCGCGCTTCATTGGTGACCCTCCGACATTCTGGTCAGCCGTCGCTGACCACTCGAACCGAACATGCCACAGCAATGGCAACCAACGCGGTCACAATCAAACTCCCCGAGTTCTGGGAGGCTCAAGCTGAAGTTTGGTTCCTGCAGGCAGAAACCCAGTTCCGACTTCGAGGCATCATGGTGGATGAGACCATGTACTGCCACGTGGTCGCCTCCCTCGGGCCCGGCATGGCCGCCCGCGTCATGTCGGTCCTGAGGAATCCACCGGCCGACGGCAGGTACGAGGCGATCAAGCGTCTCCTCCTCGCCACGTTCGGCCTCACGGTGGACGCACGGGCCGACCGCCTCCTGGACCTCCCCAAGCTCGGTGACACGCGACCGTCGGTCCGCATGGACCATATGCTGTCGCTGATGGGTGACGAAACCCCGGATTTTCTGTTCTGAGCGCTGTTTCGACGCCAGCTGCCGGCATGAGTACGCCTCGCGTTGGCCGGTTCTGCGACGACGGAACCCCGAGCTCTCGCTGCCGAGGCCGACAAGTTCTTCGCGGCTTTGGACACGCAGGCGAGTTTTGGCGTGGCCGTCGCGCATCCCGAGGCTGATGCACACCTCGTGGCTGATGCTGATGCACACCTCGCGGCCGCCGCCACGCCCCGCCCACCACCGCCACCGCGGAGAAAACCACGGCCTCCACCGCCTCCGCCGCCAACCTGCTGTTTTTTCCACGCCCAGTTCGGCCACGAGGCTCGGCAGTGTCGCCCGCCGTGCTCATTCGGCAGGTCGGGAAATGTCCGGGCCTGCCCTCGGTAGTGGCACTGAGCGCCGGCCATTCAAACAGCCTACTGTTCATAACGGACACCTTATCCGGGCGCCGTTACCTGTGCGACACGGGAGCGCAGGTGAGTGTCGTTCCCGCCGGTACGTCCGACAAGCAAACCGCGGGCCGGGGCCCCGCGCTGCTTGCTGCCAACGGTACGTCCATATGTACATACGGAAAACGCTGCCTCTCTCTGCGGTTCGGAGGGCAGGTTTTCCGGTGGTCATTCGTCACTGCCGACGTGCCCATGGCACTGCTCGGCGCGGAATTCCTGTGCGCTAATGGGCTGTTGGTGGACGTAAAGCACAGAAGGCTCGTCCAGGCCGAGACGTTCAGCTCGCTCGCTTGTGCGCTGCCCAGCTCGTTGAGCAGCTCACGGAGCGGCTCATCGAGCGGCTCGCCGAGCGGCTTGCTGAGCGGTTCAGTTCCGGCCAGGTTGATCTGTACGCTTCCGGCAGCAGACGAATTCACCCGCCTCCTCGCCAGCTTCCCGGCCCTCACGCGGCCCACCTTCTCGGCGGGGGCCGTCAAGCACGGGGTGGAACACCACATCCCCACCGCCGGGCCACCGGTCTACGCCCGGGCATGCCGCCTCGAGCCGACGAAGCTCACGGTAGCTAAAGCGGAGTTTGCTACGCTGGAGCGGCTCGGCATCGTGCGGCGCTCCGAGAGTGCTTGGGCACGCCGCTCCACATCGTGCCAAAGCCCGGCGGGTGATGGCGACCGTGCGGGGACTACCGGCGCCTCAACGACGCCACCACCCCCGACCGCTACCCCGTCCCCCACATCCAGGACTTCTCTGCCCGGGTGGCGGGCATGTCCTTCTTTTCAAAGGTGGACCTCATACGCGGCTACCATCAGGTCCCTGTCAGGCCGGAGGACATCCCGAAGACGGCCGTCATCACGCCATTTGGACTTTTCGAATTTCTTCGGATGCCCTTCGGGTTGAAGAATGCGGCTCAGGCGTTCCAGCGACTGATGGACAGCGTCTTGCGCGACTTGGATTTCGTGTACGTCTACCTGGACGACATCCTCGTCGCCAACGCGTCCCGCGAAGAGCACCTCCACCATCTCCGCACGCTCTTCGAACGCCTGGGCCAGCATGGCCTCATCGTGAACCCCGCCAAGTGCCGGTTCGCCGCCGCCGAAATCGACTTTTTGGGGCACCGCGTCACCAGGCACGGGGCCGTCCCCCTACCGGCAAAGGTGGAGGCGGTGAAGGGGTTTCCGCGCCCCCGCACGATCAAGGGGCTCCAGGAGTTCCTGGACATGGTAAACTTTTACCATCGGTTCCTGCCCCGCATCGCCCAGCTCCTGCGCCCCCTGCACGAGGCCCTCCGATGGAAGCCGGGCAAAGGTGACGTTACCTGGACCGAGCAGATGGACGCGGCGTTCGTCGGCGCGAAGCTCGCCTTGGCCAACACCACCATGCTCGCGCACCCGACGCCCGATGCACCGATCGCCCTCACCACCGACGCCTCGGACTACGCGGTGGGCGCGGTGCACGAGCAATGGGTGCGTGGTGCTTGGCAACCGCTGGCGTTCTTCAGCCGGCAGCTTTGCCTGCCCGAACGCCGTTATAGTACCTTCGACCGCGAGTTGCTCGGGCTCCACCTGGCGGTCAGGCACTTCTGCCATCTGCTCGAGGGCCGTGCGTTCACGGCCTTCGTTGACCACAAGCTACTGGTCTTCGCGATGGGCAAGGTCACCGAGCCATGGTCGGCCTGGCAGCAGCGTCACCTCTCGGCCGTGTCCGAATATATGACGGACATCCGGCACGTCGCGGGGAAGGACAACCCGGTGGCGGATTGCCTTTCCCGGTCCGTCGCCCACGCAGTCCACCTCAGCATCGACTATGCCTGGATGGCGGCGGACCAGGCCGCCGACCCCGACGTCCAGGCCTTGCGGACTGCCGTCACGGTCCTCCGCTTCAACGAGGTGCTGTTTGACGGCGCGGGCACGGCCCTCTGGTGCGACGTCTCCCTCGGGCGGCCTCGCCCCATCGTGCCCGCGGGCTGGCAGCGCCAGATTTTTGACGCCATCCACGGCCTGTCCCACCCGGGTACGAGGGCCTCCCAGAGGTTGTTCGCCGACAATTTTGTCTGGCATGGCCTCCGGAAGGCCGTCCGCGGCTGGCCCAGAACGTGCCTCGCGTGCCAGCGCGCGAAGGTGCACCGACACACCCAGGCCCCATTGGCCCCGTTTACGGTGCCGGAGCGTAGGTTCGACCATGTTCACGTGGACCTGATGGGATCTCTGCCCCCCTCGCGGGGTTTCACCCATGTCCTCACAATGGTGGACCGCACCACCCGGTGGCCGCAGGCCGTGCCTTTGGCGGCGACGACGGCGGCGGACGTCACGCAGGCGTTCATTGCCACCTGGGTCACCCGGTTCGGCGCCCTCTCGGACATCTCATCCGACCGCGGCCCCCAGTTCACCTCGGAGCTCTGGGAGGCGGTTGCGCGGGGGCTCGGGGTCCAGCTGCACCGAACCACGGCCTACCACCCCCAGGCCAATGGCCTGTGCGAGCGGTTCCACCGCTCGTTGAAGGCCGTGCTCCGAGCCACCCTCAGCGACGGCGGCTGGGTCGACAGGCTCCCCTGGGTCCTGCTGGGCCTCCGGACGGCGCCCAAGGATGACCTGCGCGTATCCGCGGCGGAGTTGGTCTTCGGACAACCGCTGCGGGTGCCGGGCGAGTTCCTCCCCGACCCCACGGAACCATGGACCGCGGCGCAGGAGCGCTCCGCGCTGCAGGAGACAGCCCGGATGTTCGCCCCGGTGCCGACGGCGCAGCACGGACACCCACCTACGTACGTTGCCCCGGAGCTTCGCACCGCGGAGTACGTCTTCGTCCGGCACGACGCCCACCGGACACCACTGTGGCCCCCGTACGACGGGCCTTTCCGCGTGCTGCAGACCGGGGTGAAACATTTCACCTTGGACATCGGCGGTACTCCCGACCGCGTCACAGTGGATCGCCTCAAGCTGGCCCACCTCGCCGTGGACCACCCACCGCCGGTGGCTCGGCCCCCGCGTCGAGGCCGCCCTCCTGGGGGCGGACCCCTGGCACCGCTCAGCCCCGCCGGCACGCCGCCCCCCGGTCCGGCACCCATCCCGGGTGCAGCCGGAGGCATCCCAGCTGGCATCCCTGCACCCCGGATGCCGCCAGTCGCCAGAGGGCGCTTCAGCCGGGTCATCCGTTTGCCCTGCAAACTGGCCCTCCAGGTGCGTTGGAATTCTGGGGGGGCTCGTGTGGTGGACACGAAAGCTCACTGGCGTGATGGCATCATCCCGCGCACCAAGTGGGCGGCGGCCACGCCCGAGGGGTAGGCGTGGCCTCGGGATATACACCGGGCGCGCAGCCCGGAGCGCTACAGTGCTACAGTGGAGCTCTTGCAATAGACTTTTAACTTACCGCGTTGGCCGCTTCCTCCTTGCTAAACAAGTAGCGCGCGTAGCACCGCGCTTCAATGTATTAGATCCTGGAGTATTGGCTTCCTGGTTACATGATGTATTAAATCCTGAAGTATTGGCTTCCTGGTTACAAGATATATTAGATCCTGGTGTATTGGCTTCCTGGTTACATGATGTATTAGATCCTGGAGTATTGGCTTCCTGGTTACATGATGTATTAGATCCTGGTGTATTGGCTTCCTGGTTACATGATGTATTAGATCCTGGTGTATTGGCTTCCTGGTTACATGATGTATTAGATCCTGGTGTATTGGCTTCCTGGTTAGATTATGTATTAGATCCTGGAGTATTGGCTTCCTGGTTACATGATGTATTAGATCCTGGAGTATTGGCTTCCTGGTTACATGATGTATTAGATCCTGGAGTATTGTCTTCCTGGTTACATGATGTATTAGATCCTGGTGTATTGGCTTCTTGGTTACATGATGTATTAAATCCTGGTGTATTGGCTTCCTGGTTACATGATGTATTAGATCCTGGAGTATTGACTTCCTGATTAGATTATGTATTAGATCCTGGAGTATTGGCTTCCTGGTTACATGATGTATTAAATCCTGAAGTATTGGCTTCCTGGTTGCAAGATGTATTAGATCCTGGTGTATTGGCTTCCTGGTTACATGATGTATTAAATCCTGAAGTATTGGCTTCCTGGTTACAAGATGAATTAGATCCTGGTGTATTGGCTTCCTGGTTACATGATGTATTAGATCCTGGAGTATTGGCTTCCTGGTTACATGATGTATTAGATCATGGCTGACTCCGCACGTGAAAAAGCTGAATGCCTCAACTCTGTGTTTGCCTCTAAATCTTGTGTCCCAAACCCATCCCTCTCTGTACCCACCGTACCCAGTCGTACCCAGCTGCTCCTGGACTCTGTGTCCTTTCCTCCTGACAAGGTGGAAAAGTTTCTGTCAACCCTCGACTCTGATTCTGCAACTGGTCCTGACGGCATCAGCCCACGGGTCCTAAAATCATGTTCTTCCGCTCTTTCACTCCCTCTCTCTGTTCTCTTCACCCTCTCTTTTGCTCAAGGTCATCTGCCATCTGCTTGGAAATCAGCCAACATCACCGCTTTGCACAAAAAAGGTGCAAAAACACATCCCAGCAACTACAGACCAATCAGCCTTCTCCCAATTATCAGCAAAGTCATGGAATCCATCATTGCTTCAGATATGAAATCTTTCCTCTTCTGCAATGGCTTGATCTCTGATCATCAATTTGGTTTCAGACCTGGTCACTCTACTCTGGACATGCTGCTTCTGCTTTCTCAACAATGGATGGAGGTCCTCAACGCCAAACAGGAAATTAGAGCTGTCTCCCTCGACATATCACGTGCCTTCGACACGGTCTGGCACCCTGCTCTGCTCACCAAACTCTCCTCCTTTGGTATCCATGGAAATCTCCACGCATGGCTGGCGGACTTCCTCTCTGGTCGTAGTCAACGTGTGGCCCTGAATGGGTTTCTCTCATCTCCTCTTCCTGTTCAGGCTGGAGTTCCCCAAGGTAGTGTTCTGGGCCCTGTGCTTTTTCTGGTCTTCATCAATGATCTCTCTGACTCTCTTGAAAATCCTCTCTATCTCTTTGCTGACGACTCTACTCTCTGTCGCTCCATTCCTCATCCCTCAGATCGGCAGTCTGCAGCCTCCTCACTCTCTGCAGACCTGGACAAAATCACAGACTGGGCAAACAAATGGAACATGTCTTTCAATCCTGATAAATCTCACACTCTTACGATGTCTCTCCGAAAAGACCGACTGGAAAACCCTCCCATCCACTTTCTGAATAATCCTCTCCAAGAAGTTCTGTCACTCAAGCTTTTGGGTCTCACTATTTGCCATGATCTTTCCTGGGAAAACCACATTTCAAATCTGGCCTCCAAAGCCAGTCGCCGACTGGGCATCCTCCTTCGTGCGAAGTCCTTCCTTGGCACACCTGAGCTCCTCACCACATACAAGGCTTTCATCCGCAGCTCTATGGAATACTGCTCTCCCCTCTGGTCTGGTGCTCCTGCCTCACACCTAGCCCGTCTTCACGGTGTTGAAACCAAAGCGTTCAGAATCATTGGAATCTCCCGCGATGAAGCTAACTCCAAGGGCCTTCCACTCACTCACCGCAGGCAGGTTGGTGGTCTTTCCGTCTTCTACCGTCTCCTCTTTGGCCTTGCCCCCCCAGCCCTCTCTGGGCTCTGTCCCCCAAATATTCCTACAGGTCGCACAAGATCTGCCTGCAACCCTCTTATGGTTAAACTGCCAAAATCAAGACTTTCTGCTCACCTTCGCTCCTTCATTCCTCTTTTCTCCCGCCTCTGGAACAAACTCCCTCACTCTCTTCAATCCCACTCCACCCTCCAGGTCTTTAAAACAGCTGTTCACCACCATCTCTTATCCTCCCCCATCCAAAACCTTGATATTTTCTACCCCTGCTAATTTCGGTCCCCTTGTGTTTTATACCTCTCCCCCCCCCCCTCCCCCTCCCATGCCTCCTGCCCCCAAGCCCTCTCCCTCCCACACTTCTCCCTGCTCTCAAATGTTGTGGTTGTGTGCTTCCCCTTCTCTCCCCATCTTGTCTTCCGCTCCCTCTTTTTGTATATTTTGTTTGTCTGGTTTGTTTTGTTTGCTTGTTTGTGAAATAAATGTTAGCTCTTTCACGAGCCTCGATTCAGTATACCAAAAAAAAAAGAGAAAAAAAATATCTTGGTGTATTGGCTTCCTGGTTACATGATGTATTAAATCCTGGTGTATTGGCTTCCTGGTTACATGATGTATTAGATCCTGGAGTATTGACTTCCTGGTTAGATTATGTATTAGATCCTGGAGTATTGGCTTCCTGGTTAGATTATGTATTAGATCCTGGTGTATTGGCTTCCTGGTTACATGATGTATTAGATCCTGGTGTATTGGCTTCCTGGTTACATGATGTATTAGATCCTGGAGTATTGACTTCCTGGTTAGATTATGTATTAGATCCTGGAGTATTGGCTTCCTGGTTAGATTATGTATTAGATCCTGGTGTATTGGCTTCCTGGTTACATTATGTATTAAATCCTGGTGTATTGGCTTCCTGGTTACATGATGTATTAGATCCTGGAGTATTGGCTTCCTGGTTACATGATGTATTAGATCCTGGAGTATTGACTTCCTGGTTAGATTATGTATTAGATCCTGGAGTATTGGCTTCCTGGTTAGATTATGTATTAGATCCTGGTGTATTGGCTTCCTGGTTACATTATGTATTAAATCCTGGTGTATTGGCTTCCTGGTTACATGATGTATTAGATCCTGGAGTATTGACTTCCTGGTTAGATTATGTATTAGATCCTGGAGTATTGGCTTCCTGGTTACATGATGTATTAGATCCTGGTGTATTGGCTTCCTGGTTACATGATGTATTAGATCCTGGTGTATTGGCTTCCTGGCAGATGATGTGTACTAGATAGGCCTACTGGTGAGATTATCTATAAGATCTTCATGAAATTTTTACACTTCCTTGAAGGTGGCTCATGGAATAGAAAAGCAAAAGAGGGGGAGGAAAAAGAAAAGGAAGAGGAAGCTCCATTGTAAAAGTTTCTGGGAATTGATATCGTACGAATGCCTCTCGTATAATTTCACATAATTCACATCTATTTGGAGTAATTGAATGAGTGGGTGTTGTAAAACTTCTCTCAACAAAGCTTGTCTGTGACATCATAATTCTTATAATAGGAAGTACGGTGAATGAAAGAACGGAAAGATATGAATTCCTGTGAGATTCAAGGACAAATACAAGTAACATATCCTTCATGACCGAAACGTGGTCCAGACATCGTTCGATAAGTCACAAGTCTCGGAACAATAGATGAACGGTGTGTCACATGACTTTGCAGAGAAGGTGATTGTAATTACCTGCCATTTTAATGTCTTCTGAAGAAATAAGCATTGTTGCTATGACAACTGGAACGGCACTTGTAGGGCAGTCACAAAGTTTCGTATCGTGCTCATTCTGAACAAAAACACTGAACACATTATTATTATGGCCCATACACCCGTATCATCCGCGGACCCTATTATGTCACATAAAATGCCATTATCAGTAGCTTTATTGATTTATTGATTAATTACGAGGATATATAACAATCACTTCTGTGCACATTAAGGCTAAATTGCATAAATGAATATACAAATAAAAAAATTGAACTGTCTTTCGCATGGCTAGTCGATCATATGTATAAAGTTTCACATCGATCTGTTAGGCGGTTCTGAAGAAGAAGATTTTTTTTGCAAATTTCAATCCAATATGGCTGCCAGACCACGTGACTGATGACATCATAAATTGTATTCTTCACTCACATCAGGTTGCAGATCCAATATATAAAGTTTCAGATTTTCCGGATAAGGATTTCAATTCAACCAATTGAATTTTTACAAATTTCAATCCAATATGGCTGCCAGACCACGTGACTGATGACATCATAAATTTTATTCTTCACTCACATCAGGTTGCAGATCCAATATATAAAGTTTCAGATTTTCCGGATAAGGATTTCAATTCAACCAATTATGGCTCGAATACCACTTCACTGATGATGTCATCATTATCACCCTGTATACCACATGGGTAGTTGTTGACATATGGCAGGTTTCAATTTTTACTTGCGAAAATCAAAGATTATTAAATTTACAGTTTAGTTGGTTTTGTGCGTTATTCTTCTGTCTGTTTGTCTGTACGTCAATTGCATACGGGTCACAATTTTAAACTGATCTTTACAAAACTTCGCCAAATGGTGCAGTCTGTCATAAGGAAGAAGCCTATTGATTTTGAGGTCAAAAGGTGAAATGGTCAACATAGGTCAAAGGTCAACAACCTGGTCAAATTTCTAAAATCCTCAATTTTCATCTGATTGACTTGAAATTTGAAGAGGATTTACAAATCAGGTCACTGAATTCAACCATCAATTATATTTTGAGGTCAACCTAGGACAAAAGGTCAACATAGGCCAAAGGTCATCAACTTAGGTAAAGTTTCTAAAATCCTCAATTTTCTCCTATTGACTTGGAATTTGAACAGAATTTGCATGTCCGTTCACCTAATTCAACCACCAATGATTTTTGAGGTCCAAAGGTGAAAAGGTCAACATAGGCCAAATTACTAAAATTGCCAATTTTTATCTGATTGACTTGGAATTTGAACAGAATTTGCATATCCGTTCTCACCTAATTCAACCACCAATTATTTTTGAGGTCTAAAGGTCAACATAGGCCAACTTTCTAAAATTGTCAATTTTCATCTGATTTACTTCAAATTTGAAGAGGATTTGCATACTTGATCATTGAATTCAACCACCAATAAAAAAATTTCAACCACGAACACATAAAATCCTCTACCTTTTGGCTAAATTACTAATATGGTCCATAAATAAGTACCTTCAAGTAATTTATTTTGAGAAGCCATTAAAGTTATCCCTTATCAGTCTTATAAGTTGTTCTAAAATGCACAAACCTTCCTGCCTCACAATTACCTAAAAATACATTTTAAACAGTTAGTTATTTAATGAACTTCAACAGATGCAGCGCCCTCTGCTGCCACTATTTTATTGGGATTTGACTCCATGAGGGGAACATCCAAGACCTCAGAGATGACTCCTAACTGAGATGTCCTGCCACCACTCCCCCAAACTCCCCAGCCTATAACATTGTGGTTTGCGTGGAGGCCTCCTATGTCAATACCAACCATGCTCGACTGCATCACCTCCAAGATCAGGCAGGTGCAATGAAACCCCACTCTGACAATTTATAGTTGGGTTAAGAATCAAACCCAGACTAGACAGCTCAAATGTAAGTATGTTACCTCTGAACTATCCCGTTGGGCCTAAATAGCACACTTCTGGATGAGATCAGCAGAAACGACGCTTTAACACAGAGCTGCTCGGGCACAGGCCTTTTTCTGCCTGTATGTCTTTGTTATCAAAGAGTGCCGGACAGTAGACCAAAGACAAAACTGATGGCAACGAGAAGGGAAGCAACCGAGAAAGACAAAGCCGCAATGCTTTTTTCTGACCAAAGTAATTAAAACATTTGAATTGATTTTCCTTATCTCAGATAGGTGATTGCATCATTGAGTAAGAATTGATTTTGACCGTGACAAGCAGTGGGTCTTTCGAGCCTTTGGAGCTGAATGAAAAGCTCTGCTGGTCCACATTTTCCGCGCATGGACATTGGATCGCCGACAGTTCCATATCTTTCCACTTCATCAAAGCTAAGTTTTCCGGACCGGATCCGTCGTGTCTTTCGCTTATATTTTCATCCTGTGTTGCTGTTTGTGTTTTCGTCCATTTTCTGTGTTAAACCGTACCTTGTTTGCTGTATTGACAAATTTGTGTCCGTGTAACTCGGACCTCGGCCTCACCTTGCCAGTGTGTAACATATGTCCCTGTTCTGACATCACATGCCTTGTTCCGCTTCATTCCCCCTCCAACCCCCCTGAGAGTTTGCTGCTGTATCTATCTTGCCCATCCTATGTCCTCACCTACTCTTCTTTATCCCCCACATCCATTATTTGTCCACCACGTCTTCCTCTGTTTTGTCCCTCAACCCTGCTGTTGATGTGGTCCCCCCTCTCTTTCTGCCTCTTTTACCTCCTCATCTGTTCTCTGTTACAGCCTCCATAAGCCTCAACTTTGTATATAAAAACTGTCCTCAAGCACAAAACCTTGAGAGTAAAGAGAAAACACCAGGAGTACCAAGTGTCCTTTTTAACAGTCCTACTGTACAGATACAAATTCTGGATCCCTGGATTTCAGGGACAGATACGAATTCTGGAGCCCCTTTTGGAAGTCTTTTAAGACTGGACTATTTTCGCCTTCATTACCTGCGCTACTGAAGGTGGACGGAGGTTATATTTTCACGTCTGTTTGTCTGTCTCTGTCAGTGAGCACAATATCTCAAAAAGTTATGGATAGACTTGGATGAAATTTGGTGGGCAGATTGGGCGTGTGACAAGGACGAATTGATTCCATTTTAGTGAAGATCCGGATCTTGATCTGAGAATTTTCTTAAGTGATTCTTCACCATTGAGAGATATGGCAAAAACAAAATATAACAAAATATCTCAAAACATTACGGACAGATTTGGATAAAACTCGGACAGGTTGGGTGTGTGACAAGGTCGAATTAATCCGATTTTCAAGATCCGGATCTAGATACGATAATTAAAAAGTGATTTTTCACCATTGAGAGATTGGACCAAAAACAATATATAGGAAGACATCTCCAAAAGCAATGGACAGATTCGTTCTAAATTTGGTGGACAGATTGGGTATGTGAACAGGACAAATTGATTAGATTTTGGTGAAGATCTGGATTTGGCCTATCAGTGGGTCACAAAACCTAAACTGTTCAGTCTGGTGGAGGTATGTATGCTCTCTACAGAGTGCCGTTCTAGTTGCTGATGGATCACTATCAGTATCTCCATCAGTCCTAATGTTGGCTTAACGGTTAAGATGGCTGGCTTAAGATCTTAGGGTCTTGATTTTTAGTCCCTGTTGGACCGTTAAATAACACTAGGTGGGTTGACTCTGCCTATCATCCTTCTGAGATTGGCAAAATGAGTACCAGCTTACTGGTAACAGGGGCACCACTTCAGTGGCACAGCCACACTCCCAGCAATGATGCAAGCAGCAGCCGCAGGCTGCATACCAAATGATGGTGGTATCTCTGACATGCAGTGAAATATCGAACGAATAAATATCTTTGGAAACCAGACGGTGATGGTGAGAGATATGGGATCAGCCATCGATAAAGTGACTAATTAGGGCTGGTTAGGCCATATTGAGCGGTTATCCGACAGTTGCATGCACAACCCTGCCTTTTTGGTTGACTCTTAATGACATCCTCAAATGTGCCTTCTGAAGAAGTGGAGAGAGGTTATCCACAATGACCTGTTGTCAATGTCAATATGGATCCCAGGAGACGAGTAGTATGCTGGATCAAGCCTGGGGGCCGTGGCAAAGAATCAATGATGAGCTTTTTTATAGAACTTTTTAGTTTTGTGATTTAGAACATCATTAATATTTTCTTTTTTAGAACATCATGCACATCTTTTTTTCAAACTTTTCTTCTTTTTACATTTTAGGACATCTTTTTTTTAGAACATCATGGATTTTATTTAGAGCATAATGAACATCTTTTTTTATGACCTTTTCTTTCTTAGTTACATTATAGAGCATTTTTTGTAACATTTTTTTCTTTTTTTACAACATTATAGATAGAACATCTTCTTTTAGCCGCGTCGCAAGACGCTGGTCATAGAGTGCCCTCTGCTGTTGTTCTTGTTCTTGTTCTTCTTCTTCTTCTTCTTCTTGTTCTTGTTGTTCTTGCAGAGAAGAAAACCTCAAAGCTCCACCCATTCTGGGAACCATAGCTCCACCCATTGTGGGAGAGGCTTCATATAAACAAATATCCACCATTTTATTAACTCGCATAGCTTTGAGGCCTGTTTTGTAGGCCCGTGGTATCTTGCTCTATCACACAGTTTTCTTTCAAATCAAATTCGATATATCATTTCATTTTTCACAGTCGCTAACATAGTTTTAGACTCGGTTGAAAAAAAACGGGAAGAAAATCCGATGAAAGTTGCCCTTTATAGAACGAAATGAATTCTCAAAGGCCTGTAACTTCAAGTCCATTGAGATTTTTTTTTTTAAATCGCGGCATGGTCAGTCATACACCGCCCGAAATAACAGACGGGAAAATGCCGAGATATATATTGTTGCGGATATGGGATTTGGCCTCCATCCATATCCGCTTGTAAATATTCCCCTATTTCCCCAATACTCCCCAACTATCCCCAATCCCCCATTCCCTAGTCCCATTATCTGTAAACAACACTCTGTAGCCCCGACCTCCCCCTTTTTCCCCCATTAAATGTCGTACCCAGGTTCACCGCATCTCACGTAGACAACTATAGGACATCTTGCTAGTTATTCTTAGTCTATGTCAGTTAAGGACTCGTTTCCATTAATTCTGACTCTTCGTTGCACCAGAATGTGATTGTATGGCACCATTAGTAAGTTTAGGACCTCCCAATACCTCCCCGCATCTCTTCCTCATGGAACAACAACACCAACAACAACAACAGCGGCGGCGGCGCGGCGGCGGCGCGGGGAGTGTGCGTCCTCACTCCGGCTTGGTTAGCCGCCATTGAACATGTGCTCCGACGGGGTTACCACGCAGGGGCTCACTGTCAGCTCCTCGTCAAGGGCGGAGCCCGGTAACCCCCCGGCACCCAATAAGAAGCGGCGGACCGATTCCATCTGGGGCGGAGCTAACGAGCCGAGGGCGTGTCACTCCCCGCTGGACATGCGCAGGAAGAGGGAGGTGACGTCAGATGCGCCTCAGCTTGGAGAGAAAAGGACGCCACCTCCAGCGCGACGATACCTCCCCGCATCTCTAGACCGGACCGGGTCGATTCTGCCCCTGAGCCAAGGTGCACCTTGAGCTATCGACTGCCTGCCCTTCCCTGCCATCAATCCCTGTGTGAGTCAGTCTTGTCCCGTTTGTCTGTGGTCTGTCGGGAATAAGATAAGACTGTGTCTAAGTGCCCATCTTGCTGTGCTTTACCTCTTGCCGTGTAATCTAACCGTTCTGCATAACCAATATTATATCCTCCTCCGGAGGTCTTGAGAACTGTACCCCTTGTGTCGTTGCCTTAATCCCAGCCGTTGTGTCCTTTCCTTCATTGATCTAGCGTAGCGCGATTCGGCCAACGTTCGAGTGTAATCGGGTAAACTGTGCGAACATGGCGGCCATTCCGCTCGGCCCATCATAACATCTAAGTCGTGTCCGTAACAATATATTTTGTTTAAATCGCGGCATGGTCAGTCATACACCGCCCGAAATAACAGACAGGAAAATGCCGAGATATATTAAAAATTCGTCCATTTGATGACAATCGTCACGATGAAATATTTAATTTATACGTCGTCACAATAATGTGGAGAGAGGAGCATAGCTTCGTTCACGTGTCGCCACATACGGGAAATTGCCGAGATATATATTTTTTAAATCGCGCAATGGTCAGTCATACACCGCCTGAAATAACAGACGGGAAAATTCCGAGATATATTAAAAATTCGTCCATTTGATGACAATCGTCATGATGAAATATTTAATTTATACGTCGTCACAATAATGTGGAGAGAGGAGCAGAGCTTCGTTCACGTGTCGCCACACACGGGAAATTGCCGAGATATATATTTTTTAAATCGCGGCATGGTCAGTCATACACCGCCTGAAATAACAGACGGGAAAATGCCGAGATATATTTAAAATTCGTCGCCACACACGGGAAATTGCCGAGATATATTTTCACTTTGCACAAAAATAACATCAAGTAATCGAATCAATAGGAATGTCCTGTGCCTATAACATCGACGTTATAGGCACAGCTGCATCTAGGCATTGTGTAACATCGACGCGGCTTTTGTTTTAATTAAAACTTTTTGTACTTGTTAGAATACAGGTATCATTAAATCGAGTTAGAATGTCATGAACATATATTTTTTAGAACTTTTTTTCTTTTTTACAACATTTTCGGACATCTTTTTTGTTAGAACATCATGGATTGAGTTAGAGCAAAATGAACATCTTTTTTTTAGAACCTTTTTTTCTTTTTTACATTAGAGAACATCTTTTTTTAGAACCTCTTTTTCTTTTTTACATTATAGAACATCTTTTTTAGAACCTTTTTATCTTTTCTACTTTATAGAACATCTTTTTTAGAACCTCTTTTTCTTTTTTACATTATAGAACATCTGTTTTAGAACCTTTTTATCTTTTTTACTTTATAGAACATCTTTTTTTAGAACCTCTTTTTCTTTTTTACATTATAGAACATCTTTTTTAGAACCTTTTTATCTTTTTTACTTTATAGAACATGTTTTTTAGAACCCTTTTTTATTTTCTACATTATAGAACATCTTTTTTTAGAACCTCTTTTTCTTTTTTACATTATAGAACATCTTTTTTAGAACCTTTTTATCTTTTTTACTTTGTAGAACATCTTTTTTAGAACCTCTTTTTCTTTTTTACATTATAGAACATCTTTTTTAGAACCTTTTTATCTTTTTTACTTTATAGAACATCTCTTTTAGAATCTTTTTCTTTTTTACATTATAGAACATCTTTTTTAGAACCTTTTTATCTTTTTTACTTTATAGAACATCTTTTTTTAGAACCTCTTTTTCTTTTTTACATTATAGAACATCTTTTTTAGAACCTTTTTATCTTTTTTACTTTATAGAACATGTTTTTTAGAACCTTTTTATCTTTTTTACATTATAGAACATCTTTTTTTTAGAACCCTTTTTTATTTTTTACATTATAGAACATCTTTTTTTAGAACCTTATTTTCTTTTTTACATTATAGAACATCTTTTTTAGAACTTTTTAATCTTTTTTACTTCATAGAACGTTTTTTAGAACCTTTTTATCTTTTTTACTTTATAGAACATCCTTTTTAGAACCTCTTTTTCTTTTTTACATTATAGAACATCTTTTTTAGAACCTTTTTATCTTTTTTACTTTATAGAACATCTTTTTTTAGAACCTCTTTTTCTTTTTTACATTATAGAATATCTTTTTTAGAACCTTTTAATCTTTTTTACTTTATAGAACATGTTTTTAGAACCTTATCTTTTTTACATTATAAAACATGTTTTTTTTAGAACCTTTTTTTCTTTTTTACATTATAGAACATCTTTTTTTTAGAACCTTTTTTTCTTTTTTACATAATAGAACATCTTTTTTTAGAACCTCTTTTTCTTTTTTACTTTATAGAACATGTTTTTTAGAACCTTTTATCTTTTTTACATTATAGAACTTTTTTAGAACATTTTTTTCTTTTTTACATTATAGAACATCTTTTTTTAGAACCTTTTTTTCTTTTTTACATTATAGAACATCTTTTTTTAGAAACTTTTTTCTTTTTTACATTGTAGAACATCTTTTTTGGAACTTTCTTTTCTTTTTTATAACATTATAGAACATATTTTTAGAATACCAGTATCATGAAATTGAGTTAGAATATCATGAACGTTTTTTTTAGAACTTTCCCCCCCTTTTTTAGAACATTTAGGGCATATTTTTTAAAGAACATCATGAAATTGAGTTAGAACATCATGAACATTTTTTTTAGAACTTTTTTTCCTCTTTTTTACAACATTTTAGAACATCTGCCGTCTAGAACGGTGTTTGTTTGTCCGTATGTATGTATGTATGTCCCCTCAAACATACACCAATGAGAGCTGAGGATATGGTCACATGACAGGGGTGATGTGATGTGATTGCGTCTGTGATGTCATCACGGCATACGACGGCTGAGTCCACACACCAACATTTTGATTCCTGTGCCGTTCAGGCCGAACATATTGTCGAACCTGTTATATATCACAATCGCCATGCTCTACCTCTACATTTTTCATTCAGTGTGAAACACAAACAAACCGATTGTTAAAATGACCATCAAATATCGAAAACATTGGCGTTACGGGTCTTCCAACGACAGTATGTATAGGCCTTCGGCTTCATTATGTTCATGGCTCACCTTCAGGCCGCCCAAGACAAATTAGCCCATGTTTCCTTAATACAGTAGTACTGTTTTCGTAATAATAATAATAATAATAATAGCGTTATTACTAATAATATAGTAAGTATAATCGTAACACCATTCCTTTTGTCGTTTTTTCAAAGTTTATAGTTTGAAGCGGTGTATGGTTGGTTCATTGTTGACTCAAAACATAGAATAAAGCAGTGTCTCAATGCAATCTCTTCACTTCCCATGGTGACAGACAGCTTAGAGACTTAGAGAACTGAATTTTTAAAAAAATATATACATTATTTACTAACTGGTATGTCCACACAGGTCATACTATCCTCTTCAACCAAAGTATCAAACAAGACTGGCTGCGCCGCTGTTAGACTTTCGGTGTTGTTGTTTTTTGTTTGTTTTTTAATCATGAAATTGAGCCTGAATTCTACATTTCTGCTTAATTTCCGAAATTGTCCATTAAATAACAACCTTTAAGAAATGTATTTTGAACAGATGTTCTTTTGGTTGTCTCCGTCAACGACACCTTGAAATAAACAATTTTGAGTGTAAATCGGTGCTTCTCTTTATAATTGTGCCTAATTATGGCAGAATCACCATGGACCCGCATCCTGAAACAATGACGCAGTTCGCGAGCCCTCGGGTCGCCTCGTGCCAAATTGGATCGGGTTGGCAGCACGACTTGCCGATTCATCACCTGCGGCGCGCACAGGTAGGTCATTTAACCGATGGGAAGAGTGAATGGGATTCACGGCGAAGTCGCTGGCAATAATTGTTTTCATTGAATCGACACGTTATTACATAAAAGGTGCAAAACTATATGCCAATTATACCTGCAATCCCTCTCCCCACCTTTCCTTCCCAATCTTGTACCTTTCATGTTGTGAAGGTACGGATTACAAAATAGGTACTTTTCTAGCGAAGTTAACTTTACAAGTGGGTAAACCTTTTAACCTTCAGGGACCAAATGAAATGTGTATCTTAGCGACTACCTGTCGACTACCTGTTGTGTTTTCACTCCCTGTCTGACTGTCTGTTTGTCTTTGCTATGACGAATCTATCTATAATTCCATTAATCTCTGTGTGTATGTATGTGTGTATGTGTGTATGTTTGTCTGTGACCGCTGTTTCTCGACAACTACCGGTCCGATATACTTTAAACTTGCCAGGTATATTGCTGGGGACCCGAGGATGTGCCTTTTCAAGGTTTCATATTAATCGGAGAAGTACTTACCGAGCTATGGCGATTTCTTTACCAAACACTGCAAGCCGTTCGCTTTGGACCAAACCATTGCATGTAAATAGAGGGGGGGGGGTTCTGTGGTCGTTGCGAATGGACCAAACCATTCATGTAAATAGAGGGGGGGGGGGTTCTGTGGTCGTTACTGCCACGTGGTTTCAAAGTTTTTTTTTGTTGTTGTTTGCACGCATGTTTTTTTGCACCCACGTACGGGCACGCCCTAGGATGTTTACACACACACACCCCTACACAAATTTTTTTTTTTTTTTTTTTTTGGCAAGGAACGGGCACCCACGTACGGGCACGTCCTAGCTTATATATAGTACGGGCATGCCCTAGTATGTTCAATTCTGTCATGTGTCGCTCTGTCTCGTTTGTGTGTTTGTTTGTCTGTGCCGTGTTGGGCCGAGTGAGGCCTGTTTTGCCTGGAATAAAGATGGTGCTTCATCCTCTCTGCGTGTCCGCATCTTTGTAACAAAGACACCTCGGTCTGTGTGCGACAACTCGCAAACACTTTCAGCTATTTTCTTCATCAAAATTTACCGGAGGATTCCGAAGGACTAAATTGAGGCTGTCAATGTTTTTTTGACTATATAGGTCAAAGGTCAAGGCTCGTTTGTCCGGGCGATATCTCAGTCATCCTTTGAGCTCTGAAGCTGAAATTTGGGCACAATAGTGAGCACGTGCTTTGGCAAAACGGTATTTAAATTTTTTTTTATTAATCAATTAATTGATTAATTATTTAATTATTATCGATTTAGTAAGTACTTATTTATTGTCTTTCTCATATGGGCAGCCACTCAGGCACCTTTTGACATAGGAAGCTGATATTTGGACAAGACAATGATCAAGTGATTTGGCTGTGAAGGTTATTTTTGATTTATTGATTTATCAATTAATCGATTAATTATTTAATAGTTCGATTAATAACTAAATTAATTATTTTTTTAAGTTACAGATTCGGATGAAATGGTGGTGGTTTATGTATTATATTAGCCAATTGATTAATTATTTAATTATTCGATTAATAACTAAATTAATTATTTTTTTAAGTTACAGATTCGGATGAAATGGTGGTGGTTTATGTATTCTATTAGCCAATTGATTAATTTTTTTTTTTTTAATGATTATTATTTATTTTCATTATTAATCATTTATTTATTTTCTTTCTCATATGGGCAATATCGCAGGTACCTTTTAACATACAACACAACAACAACATGCATTTTAAGGCCATGTTCCCTGCTAGAGCGGGGGTTAGCCTTGCGGTCCCCATGACAATCTTCTCCATTTTGCCCTATTTTCTGCATCTCTCCTTGTTAACCCCCTTGCCCGCATTTCTTCTTCCACCATCTTTAGCCAAGTCTTTCTCGGTCTTCCCCGTCCTCTACTTCCTTCTACATTAACTTCCATCACTCTTCTCAACCAGTCACTTTCATCCTTCCTCAATACATGACCAAACCATCTCAACCTGTTCCTCTTCACAGCATCAATCACAGGCAATATTCCCATCATCTTTAGCAATTCATCATTTGTCTTCCTCTCTCTCAACGATACTCCGCACATCCATCGAACCATTCGCATTTCCACCCTTTCCAGCCTTCGTTGCTGCTCTACGTTCATTACCCATGTCTCGCTCCCATAAATCATAACACTTCTCACACATGCAGCATACACCTTTCCCTTCAGCTTCAGCGACACTCTCCTCCTCATCAGCACGCCACTCAGTTCCCGAAACTTCTTCCATGCACATCTCACTCGAGCAACCGTTGCCGAGTCTGATCCACCTTCTCCATTCAGCATGTCTCCGAGGTAGCAAAATGTTTTCACACCTTCCAGCTTCACGCCGTCTCCAAGATCCAACTCAACATTTCCTCCATCTGCAGCTCCCTCTGTGCACACCTTACATTTGAATGTAGCTGCCACACTGGTTAATGACCCTCTCAGACCACTACATTTTTGATGAACCCACTCAGCACACATTGTACATTGAATGGAGTTCACCCCGACACCCTTCCTACACACAGCACACGGCCACTTCCCAGTTCTTTCCACCTCACCACATGCTTTACCACTTGCCATCACCTTTGTCTTTCCGATATTCACCTTCAGACCTTTTGTCTCCATACATTCCTTCCACTTGTTCATCTTTTCCTTCAGTCCATCCATACTTTCCGCAATCAACACCAGATCATCTGCATACAACAACTCCCACGGTAAACCCTCCTTTACGGTCTGAGCCAGCACCTCCATCACAGCTACAAATAGTAGTGGACTTAGTACCGACCCCTGATGCACTCCCACCTTCACCTCAAACTCACCACTGTTCCCGTCCTTCGTCCTTACAGCTGTGCGTGCTCTTTTGTACATTGCCATCACTACTCTGATCAACCATTCCTCCACTCCTAACTTCCTCAATGCCCATGTCAATACTTTGCGTGGAACCCTATCGAATGCTTTCTCCAGATCAACAAACCCAAAAAACAACTTCTTCCTCTTATCCATGTACTTCTCCTGCAACTGCCTCACAATGAAAAGCGCATCTGTCGTTCCTCTTCCTGGCATAAATCCAAACTGCATTTCGTCGATCTTCACTTTCTTCCTTATCCTCCTCTCCAACACCCTTTCCAATACCTTCATTCCATGCTCCAATAACTTTATCGCTCGGTACGAGCCACACTCCAGAGGGTCACCTTTCCCCTTGTATAGAGGGACGAGGGTACTCAGTTCCCAAGCCACTGGAATGCGGCCTTCTTTCACCACCAAATTACAGATCTCTGTCATTCTCTTCACACCCCAACTTCCTGCTGCCTTCAACATATCTCCCACAACTCCCGTCGGCCCTCCCGCTTTTCCACTCTTCATTGCTTTTATCGCTTCCTCAACTTCCTTCTCAGTTATCTTCTCTGCCGGTCCTAAAACTGGGTTACTCTCCATGTTGCCATCCCATTCATTCTCTGTATTCAACAGCATTTCCATATATATTTTCCATCTTCCTTTAATTCCATCTGGGTCGACAACGATTTGTCCCACTTCATCCTTCAAGCAACTCACCCCCATCACATCACACCTCTCTTTCGCTATCTGCTTTGCAATCCTGAATACTGCTTTCTGACCCTCTTCCGAATCCAAGCGTTCTCCGAACATTTTCCTACATGCCTCCTGCGCCTTTGCTACCTCTTTCTTTGCAGCCTTCCTGGCTGCCTTATAACTTTCATGCTCTGCTGTTTCTGCTCCCGTACCCTTCGCGTTCTGCCACTCTTTGAACTTCTTCCTCTTCTCGTCAATCCTCTTTCCAACCTCAACATCCCACCACCATGTTTCCGAGTGCCTCGGTGGTCCTTTTGTCCATCCACATACCTCACCAACGGCTCCCAACAGACTAGCTTTCATTGACATCCAACCACTTTCAAGCTCAACCACATCATCCTCTACCCTACTCAGCCTCTCTTTTAATGCCTCCCTTACTGTCACCTCTTTCAACCTCCACACCTTCATTCTCGGTTGGTACTTCACCCGCCGAGCTCTCCTCGCACCTTTCACCCTTATGTCGCAGACAACCAAGTGGTGCTGTGAAACAGCCTCCTCCCCCGGGATCACCTTTGTGTCCCGGAGGTGCCCCCTATCTCGCCGACGCACCATCAGGTAGTCAACGGTTGTCGTCGACCCACCTGACGTGTATGTAACAAGCTTATTGTCCTCTTTCTGGAACTGAGTATTACAAATCAACAAATCAGCTCCATCAGCAAACTCCAAAATCCTTTCACCTTCTCCATTTCTCACACCATATCCGTAACCCCCATGAACTCCCTCAAAACCATCCATACTCCTTCCCACATGTCCATTCAGGTCTCCTCCCACCACAACAACTTCCTCATCTTTCACGTTTTCCATCAGCTTCTCTATCACACACCAGAACTTGTCCTTCTCTTCATCGCTTCGACCAACCTGCGGAGCATATCCCGAGATGACGTTCACCAAGAGCTTTCCAATCATCATTTTCACCATCATCAACCTATCACTCACTCTAGTCACACTCACCACACTGTCTACAAACTCCTCAGAAAACAGGACACCAACACCATTCACGCCCTCCGGGGCACCCTTGCCACACAAACTTGTATTTCTGTCCCTGCCTACCCTTCACCATTCTCACACCACTTCCCTTCCATCTCGTCTCTTGCACACAACATATGTCCACTCTTCTTCTGACCAATACTTCCACCACTTCTCCTGATCTCCCTGTCATTGTCCCCACATTCCATGTCCCAAACCTCAGAAACCGATCTCCACTTCGGGCTGCACCCTGCCCATATGTACTTGTGATTGTCATGGTTCTCTTTTTGAGGCAATGTTTTTATGGCCGGATGCCCTTCCTGACGCCAACCCTCTTAGTCGTCTCTTACGACACGCAGGGATACGGTGTACCTATTCTGACCAGGGTACACACTGGGAAACGTTTAAAACATGTAAATTCTGGGGGTGGGGGGGGGGGGGGAGGCGTCAGCATCACGGCTGCGGTTTAAACATATTCCAACAATATCCAAACAGAACGATGAAAAAAAAAAAAATCCGGGAAAAGTCTCCAAGCGAGAACGTCGATTTGAGAAAGAAGGAGCAGAGGCGGAAGAAAACGAGATGAGATACAGGGGGTGGGGCACAAGCCGAGACGAGGAGGAGAGCGAACAAGCACTTGTCCGGGAGGAGAGAAAGAATCGATATATAATTCTTTGTCTCAGGAGTCTCAGGAGCACCTTTTAACATAGGAAGCTGATATTTGGACACGACAGTGACCAAGTGATTTGGCTGTGAACGGTATTTTTGATTTATTGATTAATCAATTAATCGATTAATTATTTAATTATTCGATTAATAACTAAATTAATTTTTTTATTAATCAATTAATTGATTAATTATTATCGATTTAGTAAGTACTTATTTATTGTCTTTCTCATCTGGGCAGTCACTCAGGCACCTTTTGACATGGGAAGCTGATATTTGGACAAGACAATGATCAAGTGATTTGGCTGTGAAGGGTATTTTTGATTTATTGATTTATCAATTAATCGATTAATTATTTAATTATTCGATTAATAACAATTAATTTTTTTTTTAAGTTACAGATTCGGATGAAATGGTGGTGGTTTATGTATTATATTAGCCAATTGATTAATTATTTAATTATTTAATGATCATTATTTATTTTCATTATTAATCATTTATTTATTTCTTTCTCATATGGGCAATATCGCAGGCACCTTTTAACATAGGAAGCTGATATTTGGACACGACAGTGACCAAGTGATTTGGCTGTGAAGGGCATTTTTGATTTATTGATTAATCAATTAATCGATTAATTATTTAATTATTCGATTAATTACTTGATTTTCAAAATATTACAGATTCGAATGAGTGGTGGTTTAGGTACGCTATTAGCCAATTGATAAAGAAATTAATTATTTTGATTATTATTTATTTATTTTAATTACACAATTAATCAATCAATAAATTGATTGTCTCGATTTTCGTCATACTTGTCAGGCTACCGCCTGACATCCTTTCTTGTTTGTCTGTGTCTGTGAGCAGGATGTCTCAAAACGTTAGGGATGGATTTAGACGAAACTAGGTGGACACGTTGGGTGTGTGACAAGGACGAATTGATTCAATTTTGGTGAAGATCCGGATATGAGAATTTTTAAAGTAATTCTTCACCATTGAGTGATGGGGCCGAAAACGATTTATGATATGATATGTCAGAAAGTTTGACATTTCCTGGGGTTGGTTAATTCCTGGGGTTGGTTAATTTGAAACCAAAGCGTTCAGAATCATTGGAATCTCCCGCGATGAAGCTAACTCCAAGGGCCTTTCACTCACTCACCGCAGGCAGGTTGGTGGTCTTTCCGTCTTCTACCGACTCCTCTCTGGCCTTGCCGCCCCAGCCCTCTCTGGGCTCTGTCCCCCAAATATTCCTACAGGTCACACAAGATCTGCCTGCAACCCTCTTATGGTTAAACTGCCAAAATCAAGACTTTCTGCTCACCTTCACTCCTTCATTCCTCTTTTCTCCCGCCTCTGGAACAAACTCCCTCACTCTCTTCAATTCCACTCCACCCTCCAGGTCTTTAAAACAGCTGTTCACCACCATCTCTTATCCTCCCCCATCCAAAACCTTGATCTTTTCTACCCCCGCTAATTTCGGTCCTCTTGTGTTTTATACCTCTCCCCCCCCCCCCCCCCTCCCCTTCCCACGCCTCCTGCCCCCAAGCCCTCTCCCTCCCACACTTCTCCCTGCTCTCAAATGTTGTGGTTGTGTGCTTCCCCTTCTCTCCCCATCTTGTCTTCCGCTCCCTCTTTTTGTATATTTTGTTTGTCTGGTTGATTTGTTTGTGAAATAAATGTTAGCTCTTTCACGAGCCTCGATTCAGTATACAAAAAAAAAAAAAAAAAAAAAAAAAAAAAATTGTTGATGACTTTTGACAAAACTTGGTGGACGAGTTCGTTTGATGACGAGAACAAGCGAATCCATTTTGGTTGAGGTCCGAATCCAGATCCCGCGTATCAGTTGATACAAAACATAAACTGTTCCGTTCGCTCCACCAAGGAGTGTCGTTCTAGTTTCGTATGCAGCTTGTGGCTCCTGGTTGCATCATTCCTGGGAGCACGGCTGTGCCCCTGATGCAGTGCCCCTTGAAGGTTCGGTCAGGAATTTGTAATTAGATCAGATGTCCGATTTGTTTTTAACATAGCAGGTATTTTTTATCTCGTACCAACACACTTGATGGATTCATCCGTAACATGAGCCAGTGGTGCTGTCTGCTCGGGGGTCTTCAGTCGCTAGGGGGCGCGCGCTACTCGCAAAGAACTACCCGGTGGTGTTTGGTAGTTATCGGCGTCACTTGGAGAAGAGTTCATTCATCTCTCATTTTCA
This sequence comes from Myxine glutinosa, assembly GCF_964187855.1. Taxonomy (NCBI): domain Eukaryota; kingdom Metazoa; phylum Chordata; class Myxini; order Myxiniformes; family Myxinidae; genus Myxine; species Myxine glutinosa. The sequence goes on from NC_136270.1 coordinate 117,281,948, forward strand.
TTTGTTCTTTATTTTCTTCTTCTCTTCTTCTTCTTCTTCTTCTTCTTCACAACATCCTGGGGTTAGAGGACACATTACGTATGTCAGGTATGTGGTCCTTTGCTCATTTTGCTCTGCTCTGGTCCTGCGGAGACTCATCCCAAGTTGTGCCCGAAGGAACTGACTTATGGAACAGATTTCCTTTTTTGAAAGCATCGATGACTTGGAAGAGCTGTTTGAAGACACCTGAACACAGGTAGCCGTAATTAAGTGTTTTTAAATTTTGATACCGATGGACACAACTGTATCTGCGTGGTTGCTTTTTTGCGTTCACTGTGATTAAACTACACACTTGCAGGACTTTGTTGGAGGACATTTTATTCTGAAATGGAAAGACCAATGGAATCCCAAAATATACACGTATTTTATAGACCGTTTGTCACGTATCTTAGATTCTTAGAAGGATGCACCTGCTAATTATATAATCCCACCTCCATTCATTCCCTGTGTATTTGGACTCGTCCGATGCAGCCAATGGGAGCGCTGTATGGTGTCACGTGCTGTGTGTGTGTGTGTCCACTGGGAGGCACCATGTTGGATGCGCAATGAACGAGTTGAACGCAGTTTAATCTTTTCATTTATTTATTGCTGTGAACGTTACTTGGTGGCAGGGGTAAACTTTCCAGAATGGAGCAATTTAAACCTCCGAATTTCCTGCGTCTCGAGGGAAATTTAAGAGAACTGGAAGCGTTGGGAACAATGGTTTAATTTGCACTTGAAGGCCACGGGGACCGAAAACAAGACTGAAGATGTGCAAGTTGCAATGCCCCTCCATTGAGTTGGGGAAGACGCACTGGAAGTGTCTGCCACGTACGATTCCGAGCACGGAGAGGACAAAAAAATAAGCAAGATGTTGTCTGAAGATGTTGCAAGACCCTCAGAAAAATAGTTCTGAGGTCTATATGGGGTCTATATGATTATAAGGGGGTCTATATGGTCTGCAGGGTCTTCGGGGTCTTCACCTTGTTCAAGAGATTATACCTCGCTGGAAGCGAAAGCGAAAGAAAATACCTCGCTGGAAGCGCTCTCAGCATCAGGCGGAAACAGTTGATCAGTTTATCACAGACTTGAAGATGAATTCCTGGTACATGAAACACCCTGCAATCCAGGCCTACAAAAAAAAACAAAAAAAAAACTTTTTGGAACTTTTTTTTTTTTTTTTTTTTTACATCCAATCGTCATGAAAAGTTATCCATGGGTTGTGGCGTTGCTACATTGAAAGATTCGGTCATTTGCCCAAGCAGTTTCAGATTAAACGAATTTAAAAGCAAGTAAACGTGAAAAAGACTCTGCCTCGACCGACATTCCACAACATGGTCAAGAATGGTTGTGGATGTTTATTACGAGTCAAAACGAGAAAGAGCAATCAGAGATTGCAGACATCCGCCAGGACTCGTCTTGTGTGGTGTATTTTGTGTGGCAAATCGATGGAAGGATGTACCCAAATGAAATGTCACTGATTGAAAATGAAAGGTCTCAGTTGTCCAGTTGTAAAGGTCAAATGGTCTGAAGGTCTAAATTGTCAAAAGGGTCTTAAAAGGTCAAAATGGGTCTAAAGGGTGTAATTTAAGGTATATACAGACTGAATTGTCTGAAAGGGTTTAAAGAGTACTAAAAGGTCTGAAATGTGTAAAGGTCTAAAGGTCTAAAAGGGTAGTAAGGAGTCTTAAGTGCTAAAAAGCTTTAACAGGATCTAAAGGGTCTATGGGGTCTATATGATTCTAAGGGGGTCTATAGGGTCTACAGGGTTTTAGGGGTATTAAGGGGTCTGAGGGTTTTAAAAGGTCTTACGGATCCATAGGCTCTTAGAAATAGAAGTCTTAAGATTCTTAGGGGTGTTAAATGGTCTAAAGGCTCTCAAGGGTCTTATGCTTCTGAGGGTATTTAGGGGTCTTGAGGGTCTTAAGGGTTGGTTATAAGGGGTCTTTGGAAACTTAAGGGTCTCAAGGGGTCTAAAGGTACAAAGGGGTCTAATGTAATGAATATACCTACTCATCTGTGTGGACAAACAAACACTGAATACCTCCGGTATGAATACTTCCTGTTCTGGTTCCCTGAGCTCGTTCGTGCCGTTTTTCGACTCTGCCAAATTCTCAAAGATAAGTACTCCCGTCAGTTTTGTCGAATATTTCCTGTTTATTTTGCGGTCTCAGTGTTTACTGTGTGCTTCTAGTTTGGTTTTGGTTTTGAAACTTGTGCCAATTTGAAAGTATTCATCTGACTTTTAGTGCCGGGTTTTTGAGGCCTACATTTTCCTAGTTCGAGTCCACGATTGTATTTTTAGTCTTTTCTCCCGACTACCTTCAGCCCTTTTGTTTTCTCCACAGTCCACTGAAATCTCCCTCGTATCCTCCCAATTACAACCCCTGTTTAGTGTCTTAGCAAAATCAATTCCTTATCACCTCCAAACCTTTGAGCTCCTTACTTCCTCCACTTCAACTTCCTCTTCCGTCCTCTCCTCAATTTTTGCCGTTTTCCATTCTGCATTCCCTCTCTGATCGCGAAGGTATTCACCAACCAGCTCAAAATTATTTTCTTTAAGCTTTTGCTTTACTCTTCTTCAACCTAACCCTCAATAAAGTACTTTTTAAAAAAAAGGTAATTGCTCCCACCGAACCTAGCACCTGCTTATATACACCTCCACACCTTACCCTGATGGTCTTCACGGTGCCATTTAAAATGTTTCCATTTCCTTTTTCTCCCATGTTGAATTCTCTACTCTTTGATAATTCGCTGTTCTTTTTCCTCTTCAAAAATTTGTTTTCAAATAAATCCTTCAACATAGCAACACCTACAGCTCTTCCTTCCCACATTCTCTAAACTCGCCTTTATATCATCACCCCAACTCCAACATTTTCAAACATATGTCCCACTTGAAAATTTCAAGAACCCCAACTTGTAATGGATGTTTGTATTTCATTAATCGTTCCTTTTGTACATCTTCATTGTCAAATCCTCCCCTGTCTGTTCCCTTCCCTCCTTCTACTTGCCCGTATCCTACAAACCCAGCCCATACCAGCGTCCCACTCCATGTTCCCTTCCTCTACTGAGTCATACCTCCATTCCTTTATTACCTTCCCTCTACCCCTCCCCTTCATATCTCCCTCCTCACCCTTCCCCTTCGAATCTCCCTCCTCACCCCTTCCCTTTATATCTCCCTCCTCACTCCTCCCCTTCAAAACTCCTTCCTCACCCCTCCCCTTCAAAAGTCCCTCCTCACCCCTCCCCTTCAAATTTCCCCTCTTACCCCTACTCCTCAAAATTTCCTCGTACCTCATCCACAAAGCCGCCTCCTCCCCCCTTCCTCTCTCTTCCAACTGATTCCTCCACCTACTCCAACCTTCTCCTTCCCTCCGCACCCCCACCCCTCAAATCACTCCTCACTGTGCCTCATCCCATCACCACCGAGCTTTTTGTCCTCCTCATCCTTCACCCTATCCCAGTGCTTCTGCAATCTCCAACAAACTGTCAACACCTCTCCCTACCTCCCCCTCTTTCTTGATTCCGATGCTCCCCCTCCCTCTTCCTTAATGGTATGGACCTCAAACATCCATGGCCTTCGCTCAAACCTGACTGATCTCTCCATACAGGTTGCTTCTGACAAACCAGACTTAATCTGCTTAACAGAAATTTTCCTCCTTCAAAACGTCTCTGACTCCTTAGTACCTCTCACTGGTTACTCCCTCATCCGGTATGATAGACCTGAGCCTCGTCCTGGAGGTGGGGTTGCTATCTTTATCAAAAACTGTATTCCTCACTCTCCCTGCACTACCCTCACTCCAACATACCCCCAAGAGTACCTTTGGCCACAGCTTCCCCTTTGCTCCCACCTTTTGTTCATATGTGTCTGTACCGTCCACCAAACAGTGATGACTCCATTTACATCTCGCTGTCTGACAACATGGGCCAACTACTATCCACTCATCTCTCTGGCCATTCTCAAAGAGCCTCTCTTAAAGACCCTCTCCACAAATCCCCCTCCATCCCCTGGCATTTCATTCAGGCTGACTGTCATGGTGTTCAAGCAGCCATCAATCATCTGGACTGGTCTCCCATCTCTACTGTCTCTGAAATCAGCTCATCCTGGGAATTTTTTTTTTTTTTTTGTATACAACATCGAGGCTCGTGAAAGAGCTAACATCAATCACAAAAAAAGACAAACGGACACACAAAACATACCATAAAGGGAGCGGGAGACAATATGGGGAGAGAGAGGGAAGCACACAAGTACAACAGCAGAGAACAGTACAACATCCTGGGAATTCTTCCAAAGAAAACTGCTCTCTCATGCACAGTCTTATCCCATCTCATCTTCAGTTGTCGTACCCTTCCTCCCGCTCATTGTACATTGAATATTGTGGTGAGGCAGTTGCCCTGAGGCAGTTGCCTTGAAACAACTTGCCTTCACCTCATGGAAGGCAAATCCAACTGAAGGCAATCTCAGTTCCTTTCACAAAGCTCGGAACCAGTGTGTGTGTCTATCCTCAGGAGAGCCAGGAAATAATATCTCTCTACTCTCAAGACTGACCTCTCAAACCTGTCCCCCTCCTCCAAATCCTGGTTGCGTCTGGTCAAATCTGTTTCTAATGTTTTTCCCCCTCCATCCCCTCACTTACCTCAAACGGCTACACAGCTGACTCAGCATGTGAAAAAGCTGAATGCCTCAACTCTGTGTTTCCTTCAAAATCTTGTGTCCAAAACCCATCTCTCTCTGTACCTACCTTTCCCAGTCGTACCCAGCTGCTCCTGGACTCTGTGTCCTTCTCTCCCGACAAGGTGAAGAAGTTTTTGTCAACTCTCGACTCTGATTCTGCAACTGGACCTGACGGCATTAGCCCACGGGTCTTAAAATCCTACTCTGCCGCTCTTTCACACCCTCTCTCTGTTCTCTTCACCCTCTCTTTTGCTAAAGGTCATCTGCCATCAGTTTAGAAATCAGCCAACATTACCGCTTTACACAAAGAAGGTGCAAAAACAGATCCTTGCAACTACAGACCAATCAGCCTGCTCCCAATTATCAGCAAGGTCATGGAATCCATCATTGCTTCGGATATCAAATCCTTCCTCTTCTCCAATGGCTTGATATCAGATCGTCAATTTGGTTTCAGACCAGGTCATTCTACTCTGGACATGCTGCTTCTGCTGTCTCAACAATGGATGGAGGTCGCCAACGCCAAACAGGAAATCAGAGCTGTCTCCCTTGACATATCTCGTGCCTTCGATACTGTCTGGCATCCTGCCCTGCTCACCAAACTCTCCTCCTATAGTATCCATGGAAATCTCCATGCATGGCTCGTGGACTTCCTCCTCTGTCATAGTCAATGTGTGGCTCTAAATGGAATTCTCTCATCTCCTCTTCCTGTTCAGGCTAGAGTTCTTCAAGGGAGTGTGCTGGGCCCTGTGCTTTCTCTGGTCTTCATCAATGATCTCTCTGGAAAATCCTCTTTATCATTCTGGTGATGATTCCACTCTCTAACGCTCCATATCTCAACCCTCAGATCGGCAGGCACCAGCCTCTTCACTCTCTGCAGACCTGGGAAAAAAATCAAACTGGTCAAACAAGTGGAAGATGTCTTTCAATCCTGACAAATCTCACACTCTTACTATGTCTCTCTGAAAAGACCATCAGGAAAACCCTCCCATCTACTTTCTCAACAATCCTCTCGAAGAAGTTCTGTCACTCAAGTTTTTGGGTGTCACTGTCTTTTTTTTGGCCTCAGAATCAATGACCAACTTTACCATTTTGTGATGGTTTGTGAAGATCAGTTTTAAATTGTGTTAGGTAGGTGATTTCCAGAGAAAGAGACACACAGAAAAACAAGAAAAACGTCGTGTAGTCCATGATACCTAAAAAAATCCCTAAAACAAATATGACTTTAAAATAATTGGTGGTTGAATACAGTGGTCTTATTTGCAAATCCTCTTCAAATTTCAAGTAAATCGGATGAAAATTGAGGATTTTAGAAATTCGGCCTATGTTGACCTTTGGCCTATGTTAACCTTTTGACCTCAAAATCAATAGGCTTCATTCTTATGACCAACTACACCATTTGGTGAAGTTTTGTGAAGATCGGTTTAAAATTGTGACCTGTAGGCGATTGACATACAGACAGGATAACGCACAAGACCAACCAATATTCCTGAAAAATCTTCGATTTTCAGAAGTAAGAAACACACAGACAAACAGACTCAAGGGGCTTCTTCTCTGTCGAGACTAAAAGTGCATCGGGAGTGTAAAAGTGAATCAAACAAAAAAAACCTACAGATATTATGGTTCATGATTACTTTGTGTTTGGAATCAGAAATGAGAAAATGGAAGCGTACCTTCCTCGTGAAAATGTCGATGGTGCAACTAGACAAAACACCGTCGTGTTGTCAAGCTAGTCATGCTACTGCCAGTTGTCTGAAAGAAATGAGAAATACAGCTCTGATGAGAAGTTTGTGCAGTCATGCTGTTCGACTCTGTGGAGAAGGGAACTTTCACCAGGAAATGCTGCTTCACAGTTGTACAACTTTTGAAGGTATGGCTGTAAACTTTGTCCGAAGCTGTGTCCAATGCTAAAATCTTGTCACACCTGTCAAGGGGAAAATAATCTCTCCAAAATGTGCAAAAACCACAGGATGAAAATGCACACAATACTGAAAGGCACATGTCAAGGAACCAGTGTAGGTGGTGTTGACGGTGATGACTCCGATTCAGGGAAACTTGTCATCAGTCAACTGACTGTAAATGTTCACGTTAATGAAAAGACTTGGCTTACAAAGCTGGATGTGAATGGCAAGGTTGTAAATTTCAAGCTTGATTCTCATGCAGCGGCCAATGTGCTGCCACTGAAAATCTATCGACAACTTTCTGTACAGCAGATCCTCCAAAGAAAAAACGCAATCCTGTCTTCCAATGGCTATCACAACGTGTCACCAGAAGGCAAGGTCTGACTTGATCGCTCAATCACACAGCTTTCAGTTTGACGTCGTCAATATACCGTCTCCATCCATTCTAGGGTTAAAGGCCTACACACAGTTGGATCTTATTTGGAAAATTGACACGGTAATTGAGACTTGGCTGGACAAGGATGAACTGTTGCACAAATTTGGTGATGTGTTTGAAGACCTTGAGGAAATGTGAGGATGAATACCTTATTGAATTGAAGGCTGATTCTACTCCAGTAATTCACCCACCAAGAGGAGTACCCAATAACTCACTCTCAATCGACTTGAGAAGAATGGGGTTGTATCCAAGATGGATAAATGCACAGACTGGGTTAACAATTTATGTTTAGACCTTAAAGACTGGAACAAAGTGATCAATCGGGAGCACTAAAATACCTATAGCTGAGGACATTGCTTCTGGACTAAGTGTCGACAATTACAGATTATGCAGGTACACTTAAAACTAGGAAGAGCAATCAGAGTTTGCATACCTTCGCTAAGACTTGTTTTGTGTGGTGTATTTTATGTGGTAAATAAATGGAAGGATGTACGAAATGAAAGATCACTAATTGCAAATGAAAGGTCTAAATGGTCTGAAGGTCTGAAAAGGTCGAAAGGTCTAAATTGGTATAAAGGGTTGAAAGGGTCTTAAAATGTCGAAGTGGTCTAAGGGGTGTAATTTAAGGTCTAAATGATCGGAATTGTCGAAAAGAGTTTAAATGGTCAATGGGGTCTAAAGGGTTCAGAGATTTTTCAGAAAAGAAATGACCAGTTGTTCGGCGACATAGATGGTGATGTGTTTTTTAATGACCTGAGTGCAGCAAAAGATGACGCCAACCATGACCGCATTCTGAAGCAGGTGTTACACCACCGTGCTCGTGAGACCAATGTGAGGTTCAACAAAAACAAGTGTCACTATCACTAGTAATGTGATGTCTGCTGGCGAGGCTAAAGCGAGACCCAGAAAAAGTAAAGGCCATGGATGAGTACCCTAAGCCCGAGAACGAGGAAGACTTAACAACAGTTCTTAGGAATAGTAACTCTTTTGGGCCAGCTCGGTAGTGTAATGATTAGAGCATCCGCTCTGAGTCTGGGAGGCCGGTGGTTCAAACCCCAGCCGAGTCAGAGCAACGACTTAAAAAATTGTACGTGGTGCATCTCTGCTTTAGCTTGGCATTTGACAGGATAAGGGCACGGGCAATCCCCATAGGTTGGCGTCTCTGGTTCCCAGAGTGCTTTGGGAAATTACGGCACTTCCCCCAAGCTCAGTGGCTGTTTGTCTAGTTTAACAGTATTCGTGATGATGTGTGTGTGCAAGCTCCACGACGAGCTCAACTTAGATCCAACAAATACAAAAACAACACATTCATCGCAAACCTATCCATGCTCATGGGCCCACAAGGACAAATCCTGAAGAAATTAGACATCGATTGGCATTGGGGCAGTGGGCAGGATGTCTGTATTCCAGCATCTTAAACAAGCTTTATCCACCACATGCACAATCAAGCTTTTTGATGTCCAGTCTGTTGTTGTGATGCAAGATGACTTTTCAAAATCAGGCCTGGGTGCTTGCCTCATGCAAGAAGGACACCCTGTGGATTATGCTTCCTGGTTATTGACTTAAGCAGAACAAAATGATGTGCAAATTGAAAAGGAACTTTTGGCGATAATTACCTCTGCCACTGAAGGTGGATGGAGGTTATGTTTTCACAGCTGTCTGTTTGTCTCTCTGTCTGTGAACAGAATATCTGAAAAAGTAGTGGACCGATTCGGATGAAATATGGTGGGGATGAAATATGGTTTGTGACAAGGACAAAATCATTAGATTTTGGTGAAGATCCAGATCCGGATATGGATCTGAGAATTTTTAATGTGATTCTTCACCATTAAGTGATCGGGCTAAAACCAATATATATAGCAATATGTATAACCAATATGTATAGCCAATATGACCAATATGTATAGCACAATATCTCAAGAGGTTACGGGGGGATCCGGACGAATCTTGGTGGACAGGTTGCTTATGTGACAAGGAGGAATCGATTCGATTTTGGTGAAGATGCAAAGAGAGATAAGGATACGTGAATTTTAAAACTTCTAAAATGATTCTTCACCAATGAGTGATAGGGCCAAAAACAATATACGATTATGAAAATGAATTTAAATGAATTAAAAATGAATTTAAACGATTTCAGCATAAGGCTGCAACATAACAAAATGTGAAAAAAAATTTAAGGGGTCTGAATGCACTGTATATATATATATATATATATATATATAAATATATATATATATATATTGTTACGGACCGCGGATAAGATGTTAATTTGCCGAGCGGATGGCGCCGCGGCCCGAACTGTTTTTACAATGACTAGACCCGATCCCTTAAACGTGGGCCAAATCGTGCCACAGATATTCAATGGGGAAAAGACAAAGGCGACACGGATGTGAAGAAGAGGAAGACAGAAGTAGGGAATACGAATATAATTTATTTGCTATTTACAACCAAAAGTAACCAAGGAGAAGGAAGGATAATAAAATAATTTACAGAAGAAATCAAGGAGACACAGTGAAAATTGCTAGCTTATCTAAACAGGCTTAACTTATACCCTGGACAAGACACACAAAACGGACTACGAGCAAACTCACACGAGGGATGATGACAGGAATGGCAGGAGGTGGGTGGCTGGAGGGGGAGGAAGGCACGGAGCTGGCTGGAGCTTGATCCCATACGGGACGTCGGGCTGGACCTCGACGGCCGCCGATGCCACCGATCCTGTCATGTGCGCGGGGTAACGGGTCGGAGCTGCCTGGTGGAGCCAACGCTGCTGGTGGGGGGTCTGGCGTGACGGGTTCTCTCTCTCTCTCTCACAAACTCGCAGGACTCCCTTCAGGCTTGTTTGTGACCTGATCTCCTCCCTCCTCGACTCTTTTGGGGGCGTCTTCCTCGAGTTATATAAGCCCCACCCTTGACCCTTTTGCGAACCTCCCCCAAACGTTCTCTCTCCGCCCTCTAAAGCCAACCCCTCGTTCTGGCTTGGTCGGCAAGGGCTGGTTCACTCCTCCCCTCTATGACGAGGTGGAGACACGCCCTTCTTCCCCGACCTTACCTCGTGGCCAATGGTGGTTTTGGGGCGATTCGAGCTAGCCCCAGCCAAAGGGCAGCAATGGCGAATGAAGAAAACCGCCCAAATGCAGTTGGCAATTGCAGCAAACCTGGCAAACCTGGCACTTTGAAGATGCCATGTCGGAGGGATCTACTTTATTTAATGCAGTGCAATGGAGTGTCAAATTAATGGAAGACAAATCCTTAGCCTAATACACAGAATAAGGAAATAACTGTCAACAAGGGGGAAATCTATGATTGGCTAACGTGAGTGCTTATGAACTAATTACGGGATGCACTTTGACCTTTATACATAACTGGAGCAAGGAGGGCGATATTTTTCCAACAATTTACACAACAACAAAAAAAAAACACCATTCTCATATCCACAACAATATATATATATATATATATATATATATATATATATATATATATATATATATATATATATATATATATATATATATATATATATATATATATATTGTTGCGGATCTCCCGAAGCCCATCGAAGTACAGAGGGGGGGGGGTTAAACCCCTTTTCCCCCTCGGGTCTTCGTGTCCACGAGGCCGAGTCGCCACTCCCGCAGCGAGCATGGAAAAGGGTATCGGGTCGATGACACACGTACCTTTGGTACCCACGCTGCCACGAAAACGGGGACCGAACCTCGCACAAGCCACGCTAATCGAGTACGCCGAGCGGTTTGCGTATCACGTGACTCGTGCCGTTACTTTTATTGAACCCGATTCAAGCGGTTTTATTCGTGCGATGCTAAGCCAATAGTGAAAGGACGGGAACGATCAAATAAGAGGAAGAACACGGGTTTATTTATAATGTACAGTGATCCGAATAAAGGGAAGAGACACAGAGCAGGCACTTAAGCAGTCTTAACTTGAGCCCAGACAAAGGGCCCACTCACTCACGCAGGGAAAAGAAGGAAGGACAGTTCGCGTGCGCCAAACGCGCCTTGCCGTAGGTCGCTCCCGGACATCTCGCCGGGCGTGGCCCTCTGGTGTTCGCAGCACGTATGCAGGGAGCCCAGGTATGAGGGTCATCGGCGTAGGTGGCTCCGGGATGGATCATATCCACAAGCGCGATTAATACAGCCGCAGAGCGCAGGGCTTAGGGCATGGGGAATTCGTGTACAGAGAGGCTATAACAAGCAATTCAATCCACTCGTGGTGGGACCACAGCTCTGGCGCACTCTCTCTCGTTCTCGTTCTGACTCTCACTGGGGCACTCTCTCTCCGACTCTTCTGACGCGGGGGGCTCGGGGCAGGGTTTTATATGGCCCCTCCCCGGCTTTACCCGAATGTTCCATGCCCCTCCTCTCATTGCCGTGGTGAGCCACTCCCCTCGAGCTCTGATTGGCGGCTCGCTGCTTACCGGCCACTCCCCCTGCAGCTCCTCCCTTCGGCCTTGCCAGACTTGTTCCAGGCCGAGCACATGGCATTCAAGCCCAATTGAGGCCTACTCACTGGCCTGCTCAATGCAAAACTAACACAGGAAAGGAGACTACGCTTACATTTACTAAGAAATAACAACTACAGCGAGGATACATGTTGTGGTGCGTCTACCTACGAGGGGGGTTATCCTTTATTCACAAAACCGCAACAATATATATATATATATATATATAATTATATATATATATATATATATAATTATATATATATATATATATATATATATATATATATATATATATATATGTAGTACATATTGTATTTATAGTATTAGAGTGTAGTATGAACACACTCATAGTTTTTATTGGTATCTTCAGACACTGGGAGCAGTGTGAAGGGCGGATAACAGGCAGAGAAGCGGAGCGGGTCCAGACTAATCTTAGTATTTCTCATTCATGTTGATACGTTGATCCTGCTCAGTAAAGCACCGACTTCTTTCAACTTCTTTCAAGCACCAACTCCTTTTACTGCTCTCCCCTCTGGGCTGGTGCTCCTGCCTCAAACCTAGCTCGTCTTCACGCTGTTGAAACCAAAGCGTTCAGAATCATTGGAATCTCCCGTGATGAAGCTACCTCCGAGGGCCTTTCACATACTCACCGCAGGCAGGTTGGTGGTCTTTCTGTCTTCTACCGACTCCTCTCCGGCCTTGCTCCTCCAGCTCTCTCTGGGCTCTGTCCCCCAAATATTCCTACAGGTCGCACAAGATCTGCCTGCAACCCTTTTATGGTTAAACTTCCAAAATCAAGACTCTCTGCTCACCTTCACTCCTTCATTCCTCTTTTCTCCCACCTCTGGAACAAACTCCCTCACTCTCTTCAATCCCACACCTCCCTCCAGGTCTTAAAAACAGCTGTTCACCACCATCTCTTATCTTCCCCCACCCAAAACCTTGATCTTTTCTACCCCCACTAATTTCACCCCAAATCCACTTTTATGAAATACCAACTTCCCTCCTGGAAGTCCTTGGTGTCCTTGTGTTTATACTTCTCCCACCCCCCCCCCCCCCCCCCACTTCCCATGCCGCCTCCCCCCAAGCCCTCTCCTTCCCACACATTCTCGATGTCCCTGCTCTCAAATGTTGTGTTTATGTGCTTCCCCTTCTCTCCCCATCTTGTCTCCCGCTCCCCTTTTTGTATACTTTGTTTGTTTGTCTGTTTGTTTTGTTTGTGTGATAAATGTTAGTTCTTTCACGAGCCTCGATTTGTGTGTACAAAAAAAAAAAAAAAAAAAAAAAGATGTCAGGAAACTCCAGGCTCCTAATGTATGGAAAGTACTAAATGTTGAAATTTGGCAGAAGCAAAGTTGTTTTCCTGATTAATGCTCGTGGAACAGAATTTGGAATTGTTTGAGCATTGAAAGTTCTTGAGCATCCAGCTCATAAATGAATAATGTTATGAACTAAAATAAGCCATTTTATATTAATGGGGCTATTGATTGATATCTCCTGTCATAATGATTTCATCTTTCATATTAAATGGAGTCTCAGTTATTAAACTTTAGAAAACCATATGCAGAGTCCATGGTGGAAGCACATATGTAAACAGTTGGATGTATGCGTAACACATTGCCATTGACTCTCTCATTTCACCAGTACAAATGCTTGTGTGTAATTTATACTGTATCTACACACAAGACACAACCATTCTTTTTTTTTTGCCACTAACAACTACTCATTTCTCGACACAACCACTCATTTCTCTACACAACCACTTGTGGTTTTTCTTTTAAGGTGCATCCACTTGTTTCACTACTCAAACCTCATTCTGGAGTCTCTGAAGTACACTTATTGGTTCCTTTATTTATTTTTTATTTTATAATTGCAAGTTTAATTATAGTACTGTGGTTATTATTTTATTATAATTCAATTATAATCAAGAATCAAAACATAATCTATGGCAGCAAAATTGGAAAACGATCATACCAGTTTCAGAGGAATTTTTATTTTTGAACATTGAAAATGTTACAACCCTTGATTAATTACTCCTTTTTTTTTCTTTTTCTTTTTGTATGCAATATCGAGGCTCGTGTAAGAGCTAACATTAATGTTACGTGCTCCTCCCCAAACCCCGGTCACGGTGTACCTCCGAGCCCCGAGAGGAGTCGCGGCAGAAAGATGTGTTATTCTGTATGTCAAAGATCAATGGTGAAACCACACCAATTGTTACCAACAAACAAGTATTGTATTAAGGTCACACAAGAATAACAGTGCAATAACAATATTAATTAATTGTACAACCAATATATCATTCCGATGATGGTACCATCAGTTTCGTACAATATAACTCGCTGTGCTCCAAGTGAGCGAAAATAACATTCCCAATGTCTCTGTCCCAGCTTCAAATGAAAGTCGATCCATGCTCTAGTGATCGTCAGAACGATGTTGTATCGAGACCAGAATCCTGCTCGGTTGACAGTCACACTGCCAAAGATAGGCAAAAGTGTCCTCAAGAGGCGGCTGGGAAATCACACCTTCGTGTATGGACGTTCAACGGCTCCCAATCGGCGAACCGCAAATTCACACTCAAAATCCACGTTACACACACACACCAGGTTAACGTCTGGATGCGGTGGAATGGTTGAAGCGAGGTGAAAAACCTGGAGCGATGCGAAATCAAGCGCGAGGCAAAATGGCCAACGGTCCGTTCTCGAGACGTAACGGCATTCCAATGATTCTCTTCGGAATCAACCACAAAACCTGTCACGCAGGTTTATCTGTCACAGCGATAACAACTCTGTCGCAGGAATCCCTTTCCCAGGAAACCCCAAAGTTCGCTAGTGACCCCTGTTCGCCAGCGTTTGCTCAAAACCTCAACGCAGCTCGGCTCCTTCTCCGACCTCACTCGCTCCGCCTCTTCTTCCTCTTCTTCCTAGTTTTTCGTCATCTGGTTCCCAATCCGGTTTCCGGTTTCTTTTAAAACACTAACTTTTTTTTACCTTTTGAAAACAGTTACCTCTTATTCACTTAAATGATAACAATAATAGTACATGCAACCTAAAATGTTTACAGTGGATGAGAACCACAACGACGGAAGTGACGAATCTGTAACACTTCCCCCCCTCAAGAAAGAAAGTTGGAACATAGTGAAAACTTTCTTTGCATGCAAAAACTCTTTTAACAAACAAAAGTAAAACTCACCCCCAAATGATCAATTCACGTGAGCAACAATAATTAATATTCCCCAAAATAAAGCAACAAAACTTCCAAACAACCTACAGGAATTTCCAAAGTTAGTTCACTCTGGATAAAGCATCCGCAACGACATTGTCCCTGCCCTTTACATGCTCAATTTCCAAGTTGAACTTCTGCAAAGCCAAACTCAATCTCATCAACCTCTGATTTTTATTTTTCATTTTTTGAATGAAGGTTAAGGGGTTGTGATCAGTGAAGACTTTTATAGGAAAGGTAGTAGTTCCTAGATACACCTCATAATGCTGAAGCGCTAGCAGGAGAGCAAGGGTCTCTTTTTGCACGGTGGCATAATTTGCCTGATGTTTGTTAAACTTTTTCGAATAGTAGCACACTGGGTGATCCACTCCATCCTCATCTTCCTGTAATAGAACTGCCCCAGCCCCCACATTACTTGCATCAATGGCCAACTTGAAAGGTGCTTGAAAATCCGGGGCTGCTAGGACAGGAGAGCTCATTAATATTGCTTTGATGTGGGCAAAGGCAGCCTGACATTTGTCATCCCAAACAAACTTGGTCTCTTTCCTCAGCAAATTCGTTAAAGGGGCTACCACATCAGAAAAATTCCTGCAGAACCGCCGGTACCAACCAGCCATACCCAAGAATCTCATAAGCTCCTACTTCCCTTTTGGAACTTGGAAGCGATCAATGGCTTCTATCTTGGCTGTCACCGGTTGCACCTGACCCTGACCTACTACATGGCCTCGGAACACCACCTGTGCTTTTACAAACTCACTCTTAGATAAGTTGATGGTCAACCCTGCCTCGGTCAATTTCTTGAAAAATGCATGAATTTGTTTAATATGATCTTCCATGGTCATTGGTCATGGTGTGGATGATGACATCATCCAGATGAGCCTCCACCCCCTCAAGGTTTGCAATGAGCTTATTAATCAGCCGTTGAAATGTAGCAGGCCCATTTTTCAATCCAAAGGGAAGAACCTTGTACTGATACAACCCATTTGGTGTGACTAAAGCCGAGATTTCCTTGGCTCTATCAGTAAGAGGAATCTGCCAATACCCTTTCAGCAAGTCAAATTTAGTTACAAATTTAGCTGGGCCTATTCTATCAATACAGTCATCAATCCTCGGGATGGGATATGAGTCGGTCTTGGTCACTGCATTAACCCGTTTTAAATCCGTACAACAGCGAAAACTGCCATCGGGTTTTGGAACCAACACACATGTTTTGGAACCAACACACACAACAGGGTTGACTCAGCCTGTCATCCTTCCGAGGTCGGCAAATTGAGTACCAGTTCACTGGTAATTCCCTGCTTGTCGTAAAAGGCGACAAAAAGGGTTGGCGGCAGGAAGGGCATCCGGCCGTAAAACATTGCTTCAAAAAGGGGACCGAAAAACAACAACAACCACGGTCCCCGAAAAAGGCCAACCCCCGCTTGCGGGGAAAAATGGCCTCTAAAGGTGGTTTTTTACACATGGTGAGCTCCATTCACTGCTGCTTGGTTCGATGATGTCATTCTCCAACATATACTGAACCTCCTTCCGAAGATACTCCATCTTCACAGGGTTCATCCGATAGGGGTGTTGCTTCACAGGAGTGGCTTCCCCCACCTCAATATCATGACATACCAAGTCAGTACGACCAGGTATATCTGTGAACAAATGTGCAAACTCAAAAATTAGGCTGGATAGTTGTCCTTGTTGTTCCCTCGTCAATGACCTAATTTCTCATCTAAATGACTCAACACTTCCGTGTTCGTCAATCTGGGAAAGCCTGGTCATCAAAGTTATCAAACGTCGCACCGGCCTCAACCTCTGGATTCTCTTGCACCCCGACTACAGGCACCACAGGTGAGACAGGAACCATTTTTTTCACAGGCTTCCTCTCATAATATTTCTTCAGTCGGTTGACATGACACAGCTGCCGCTTTTTCCGTCAGTCGGGAGTTGTCACCACGTAATCTGTTTCATTAACCCTCCTTTCGATTGCATAGGGACCAAAATATCTAGCCTGCAGTGGCTGACCTCGAACAGGAAGCAACACTAACACTCGGTCCTCAGGGCTGAAATTTATTATCTGAGATTTCTTGTCATGTCTCAGTTTCATTTTATCCTGTGTCACTTTCAAGTTTATTCTCGCAACTTCACAAGCCTTTGCCAATCTGTGCCTAACCGTTGACACATACTCCACCACTGTTGACAGTTACTCCTCCTGTAGCCGCTGTTCTTTCACTAATTTCAATGGTCCTCGCACTGAGTGTCCAAACACAAGTTCAAAAGGACTGAATCCCAATGACTCCTGAACGGAAATCCCTCGTAGCAAACAACAATAAGGGTATTCCTTCATCCCAATCCTTGTCACATTCAAAACAATACGTTCTGATCATATTCTTCAATGTCTGGTGAAACCTTTCCAAGGCTCCTTGGCTCTTGAGATGGTAAATACTTGATCTTACTTGCTCCACTCCCAACAGGTGTACCACTTGCTGAAAAAGTGTTGACATGAAATTGGAACCCTGATCAGACTGGATGACCTTAGGTAGGCCAACCAAAGTGAAAAATGTAATCAAGGCCTTCGCAATAACTGCCGCAGTAATTTTTCTAAGAGGCACTGCCTCTGGGAACCTTGTGGAAGCACACATGATGGTCAGCAAATACTGATGTCCAGCCTTAGTTTTAGGTGAAGGGCCTACACAGTCAATAATGACTCGGCTGAATGGCTCTTCAAAAGCTGGAATTGGTTTTAAAGGTGCGGATGGGACTTTCTGATTAGGTTTTCCCACCAGCTCGCAAGAGTGGCAGGATTTACAGAACTCCGCCACATCACGTCGCATTCCTGGCCAGAAAAAATGTACCACTATTCTGTCACATGTCTTGTTCACTCCAAGGTGCCCGGCCAAAGGTGTCTCATGCGCCAAACTCAATATCTCCTTCCGGTACGGCGGTGGCACAACAATTTGGTGATGGACTTTCCACTCGTCGTTTGCTGGCACCTCCGGTGGTCTCCATTTTCTCATTAGTATTTCCCCTTTCATGAAGTAACCAACAAGTATCTTCATAGCCTCTTCCTCTGTAACGGCTTTACCAATTTAACTCCAGAGCTTTGAATCTCCGTGTTGTTCTTCAACAAGTCTCTTTCGGACCAGCACCGTTTGTTCAACCTCATTCCCAGATGTCTCCGACGGACACTCCATTTCCTCTCTTGTTTCAGATGCTACCTTTTCCTTAAGTTCCTTGATGACACTTCCTTTCCTATTACCTCTTTCAGAATTTTCCTCCAATACCTCTAAGGAACCCAAGTCCACATCGCCTTCCTTTTCCTTCTCTTCAGAGCGCTTCCTACCCATAGCACGAGTCACTGCACAGGATGGAAAGATACCGGGAATCTACTGCTCTAACTGTGCGGTGTTATTTTCCATACTGGGCTTTTCAACCAACATTGGATTACCAGAAGCTCGACCACCGGCCAAATCATTCCCAATAATAAAACATATTCCCTCTACAGGAAGAGTGGCTTGTAAACCTACGGTGACCGGTCCTGACACCAAATCGGACTTCAAATGGATGACATGAAGAAGAGCTTTAACATAGCCACCAACCCCCTGTAAAAGAACACTAACACCAGTTGCCGTCTTTTCTGACAATGGCAAAATGCCTTCAAACATCAAAGATTGATGTGCTCCTGTGTCCCTCAATACCCTAACAGGTCTCTGGTTCATTAAGTCTCCATCCAGTGACACAAACCCCTCTGAAATAAAAGGTTTGTAACCCTCTTGAACAAGGTGTCGTTCTGTGATGCTGTAACTTTGGCATGGGAACCTTCACAAGGCACTGTCCTCCAAGGACGATTTCTCGCATTGGCCAATGCATTCGGAGTTGTACTAGTCTGACTCCACTCCTGATTTTTCCTTTTCAGGGCTTAACATTGGGACATCAAATGCCCAGGTTTCCTGCAAAAAGCGCTAGTTGGCCCGGAGGGAAAACTCGTGGTCTGCCTCGGGCCCCCTGGAAGATAAGTCTGTCTTGGAACTGTAGTCTTCTGACCCCTAAAAGTCTCGGTATCAGATTTGTCCCCATAGTCCTCTCTAGGCTGCCTCCATGAAAATCTGTTCTCTGAACCTGATTTACCATAACTCCCCTGGCTAACTCTAGGTGGGAAGTTAGGTTTGTGGAACCCCATCCTGTGTGTCAAGGCATAGTCATCTGCCACGGTTGCTGCCTCATACAACTCTGGTACTTTCTTCTCATCCAGATGTACTTTAATGTCCACGTGGACACACTGTTTGAATTCCTCCACCAAGATCAATTGTCGTAACAGGTTGAAGTCTTTCCCAATCTCCCTTGAGTCACACCACCTATCAAACATCGTTTCCTTCATTCTGGCAAACTCCACATGGGTCTCACTCTCCCTCTTCACACTCCTCTTCCTGGCATTCCTGAATTTTTGCCGGTAAGCTTCAGGGACCAATTCATAGGCTTTGAGAATGGCTTTCTTCACTATCTCATAATCTGCCCATTGGTCAATCGGTAAAGCCGAAAATATATCTTGAGCTTTACCCACCAGAACACTTTGCACTAACATAGTCCAGGACCCCACATGCCATTTTAGCATTTGAGCCACCTTCTCAAAATGTAAAAAAAAACTTGGCTACCTCCTTTTCATTGAAGGGTGGAACCAGCCTCACATGCCTACCAACATCCCAAGAGTTCTCACTTGTTGTCAAACTACCCGGCATGGATACTACTACTATCCGTTCTCCCAGTAATTCCAGCTCCTTGAGTTTAAGTTCCTTCTGATACTCAATGTCCCGTTCTTTTAACTCCCTTTCGGCTCTCCTTTCCTCTGCGCTTTTCTCTGCTCTTCTTTCTTCTTCAGCTCTCCTTTCCTCTGCTCTTCTCTCCTCGAGTTCCTTTTCAGCTCTCCTTTCCTCTGCTCTTTCCTCTGCTCTTCTTTCTTCTTCAGCTCTCCTTTCCTCTGCTCTTCTCTCCTCGAGTTCTCGTTCCTGTTCTGCTCTTTCCTTTGCTCTTCTTTCCTCGGCTTTCCATTCCAACTCTTTGAACCTTTCCTGGCTCTGCAGTTGCATCTCCATTTTCTGGAGCTCCACATTTCCTTTCTCCTCGGGTAACCAATCCAAGGCTTCCTCTTCCCATGTTCCTTGTCCCACTAGAGACTCCACTACCAATGTCCGAATCTCTGCTTTCTTCACATTAACTCGGACCTCCAAGTTAAAATATTTGGCCAATAACATGAGTTTCGATCTTTTTAACACCTGGAACTGTGCCTCATTAGGGGACGCCGCAAACTTTTCTGCATCAAACACCATGGTGACTATCAGTTAGCACCTGTTAACCTTCACACAAAAAAATCCAATTTTAAAAAAAATTTGGGAATGTTAGAAAATTCCAAATTTGGGAATTTTGGGAATGTTAGGGAATTCTATCCCGGATGAGGCCCCCCAATTTCTGTTACATGCTCCTCCCCAAACACCGGTCACTGTGTACCTCCGAGCCCCGAGAGGAGTCACGGCAGAAAGATGTGTTGTTCTGTATGTCAAAGATCAATGGTGAAACCACACCAATTGTTACCAACAAACAAGTATTGTATTAAGGTCATTGTGGCTGAAGGTTCGCCAGCGAAAGAATAACAATATAATAACAATATTAATCAATTGTACAACCAATATATCATTCCGATGATGGTACCATCAGTTTCGTACAATATAACTCACTGTGCTCCAAGTGAGCGAAAATAACATTCCCAATGTCTCTGTCCCAGCTTCAAACGAAAGTCGATCCACGCTCTAGTGATCGTCAGAACGATGTTGTATCGAGACCAGAATCCCGCTCGGTTGACATTCACACTGCCAAAGATAGGCAAAAGTGTCCTCAAGAGGCGGCTGGGAAATCACACCTTCGAGTATGGACGTGCAACGGCTCCCAATCGGCGAACTGCAAATTCACACTCAAAATCCACGTTACACACACACACCAGGTTAACGTCTGGATGCGGTGGAATGGTTGAAGCGAGGTGAAAAACCTGGAGCGATGCGAAGTCAAGCGCGAGGCAAAATGGCCAATGGCCCGTTCTCGAGACGTAACGGCACTCCAATGATTCTCTTCAGAATCAACCGCAAAACCTGCCACGCAGGCTTATCTGTCACAGCGATAACAACTCTGTCGCAGGAATCCCTTTCCCAGGAAACCCCAAAGTTCGCTCGTGACCCCCGTTCGCCAGCGTTTGCTCAAAACCTCAACGCAGCTCGGCTCCTTCTCCGACCTCACTCGCTCCGCCTCTTCTTCCTCTTCTTCCTAGTTTTTCGTCGTCCGGTTCCCGATCCGGTTTCCGGTTTCTTTTAAAACACTAACTTTTTTTTACCTTTTGAAAACAGTTATCTCTTATTCACTTAAATGATAACAATAATAGTACATGCAACCAAAAATGTTTACAGTGGATGAGAACCACAACAACGGAAGTGACGGATCTGTAACATTAATCACAAAAACAGAACAAATGGACACATAAAACATATAATAAAGGGAGCGGGAGACAATATAGGGAGAGAGGGGAAAGCACACAAGCACAACATTTGAGGGCAGTGACATCGGGAGATCTTTGGGAGGGAGAGGGCTTGAGCGGAGGAGGTGTGGGAAGGTTGGGAGGGGGGGGGGGGTGGGGGGTGGGAGAGGTATAAAACACATGAACACTGCAAGGACTTCCAGGAAAGAAGTTGGTATTTCAAAAAAGTGGATCTGGGGTGAATTAACGGTGATCTGGGCTTATTCTATATTTATTTATTGTGTCGGAAATGCAGACTGTTGGAGGTGCTGAAGGACACCAAGTCAGGAGGTTCACAGACTGACGATGGATCAAAGGCAAACGAGGAGACCCATGAGTAGCAGAAAGGAAAGGGGTGGGATGAGGCAGGGAGGAGGTCGGTGCCAGTGTAAGTGAGCATTGATGGGTGCAGGACAAAGCAGGAGGTGACCATGGGCAACGATGTTGAAGGAGTGGAAAAAAGGGATGGGGGCCTATATATCCTGGGACTACATCGGGAGTCTGATCCACCGACAAGAGAACAGAAGGAGGAAGGAGTGGAGGTGTGTCATGTTCAGCTCAGATGTGGGGAGGGTAACCGGTGTGTGATTGTGGAAGAACGCGTGCGACCTTGGTGAGCTGAGGAAGGACACCGGGAATAGAGTGTAGGAGGAGTGAGGCCAGAAGTGAGACGATAGAAAACTCATTTCTTCACAATTTTTTTTTGTGGTTTGAACTTATTCTATCTCGCTCAACATTCTCTTGATGTCTTGCGTCCTCTGACTTTCCTGGCAAAGAAAACGAATATTGATGTAACTCTAATCATACATAAGCGGGGAAAACATGTACCTATGTAAGCACAAATAAGGTACACTGAGCATTAAAAGGAGAATCCTTTGTTGGCCTGAAGTTTTGGGAGCAGACGAGCGTCCGTCTGTCCTCAGAGGGAGTAATGAAGAAACTGTTTACAGTAAATTATGTTGTAGCTTGAATTTTGGGGTCAAGGAGGGGCTGAGGTGAGGGTACCAAATCTGGTTCAGAGTGTAGGATTCTGGATCGGGCTGCATCTGCTCGTATCAGGGGTGGTTGTTGGCCTGTGGTGTAGGACTTGGTATGCTGTGTTGTGGTCAACATGTCTGTTTATCGACCAGTCATCCGATCAGCATCCCTCGATAATCTCACAGCTGGCATTAGTGTGGGGTATCTCCACGACTGTGCCTTTTCCCCCCATGTGAAGGTGTGGTGCAGGGCACGGTTGTGTGTGGAAATGGAGGATGTCCATTTCTGGCTACCACACATCGGTGTGCAGCCAGGCTGGTAGCTAACCGTGCCCACCTTGTCTTTCGGTTTTGGCAGCAATGGCTGTAGACTCATGTTGGGTTTATGGGACATCGTAGAGCTACAGCAGGCGATTGGCAAGTTCTGAAGCTGTTTTAATGTAGGGGCCTTGGTTTTATTCATCGATGGCATTTCTTGATGAACCATCGGAAAGTGGTTGGCAAGTAGCAATCGATGGACTTTTTGGACTTCAGAGTGCCATCGGCACAACTACCACAATGGGACTTCGCACGGTCTAGTGGTGCTTTCACACAGCTCGTCTTGTGAAACAGTGTGGCTGCTGTTGTAGTGTGAAGAATGTTGTCCGTGTGTGTAGGCATGTGGTACACTGTCAAAACTATTTGGTAGTCAGGTTTTCTGGAGAGCAATACACCTAAGAATGCCAGTGAACCTACCTTTTCAACCTCGGAAGTGAAGTGGAGCTTGGGAGACATGGAGTTCAGGTGTGTGGAGGCTTTCCAATAATTGTTGGCCTTAACTACTTAAAGTGAATCGAGTTCCGTGTGGCACCATGTCATTGCGGTGGGTAGGGTATTCTAAGTGCCCACTTTAAGATGTTAATGACCATAAATGTGTCGTTTACAGTACCGCATACAGAGCTTGGGCATGTGCCCTTCAATTAGGGTGGCATCTTTAATGTCTCGCATAACCTCACATCCTCTACCTGTGTTTCACGCATTCAGTGGGTGT
This sequence comes from Myxine glutinosa, assembly GCF_964187855.1. NCBI lineage: Eukaryota > Metazoa > Chordata > Myxini > Myxiniformes > Myxinidae > Myxine > Myxine glutinosa. The sequence goes on from NC_136270.1 coordinate 117,305,207, forward strand.
GATGTCACATCTGCCTTCAAGAGAATGGGAAAACTGTCCGAGCATGGCAGGCTTGGGAGATGTACGAAGAAGTAACAGAGACATTTGTCTACCTGGCTTCCAAACCCTTTGAACATCTGTCTGGATTCTGTACACTTGAGGCAGCTTGAGAGACTGAGTGGCGTCCTTTACGACACGAAAAGCCATGTAAACTTTGTCTACAAGCTAAGAAAGGAGCTCTTTGGTCTGAAGGACCGATGCATCAACAGATTGCAGACAACACAAGATTCCCTTCTTCAACATTCTCGACGAGCTGGATTCTGGACATCCAGCACACAGAGACCTCAAGCTTTACCATCGCCTGAATAATATGGATAAATGGTCATAATATGGCAAATAATAAGAAATCCTGGAAGTCCGTTTGGTGAACAATTCCTGAGGTGTCTTTGACGATGTACCATTCCAAGTTTCTGTTTCCAGTTGTGTGAGTATTGATGTGGACAAGGAGACGACGTCAAAGGAGACTGTAAAATCGTCATCCAACAGGTGGATATCCTTGACTCTGCTGAGGAAGTGATTTGCGTTGCGTCTGGTGCGTGGAGAGTTGTTGGATAGGTGTTTCAAGCATTGGAATAGGTGCTTACTGAGTGCATGCATACATGATTGCCTTGTGTGTGTGTGTGTGTTTGTGTGTGTGTGCGTGTGTGGGGGGGGGGGGGGGGGGGGGTGAATGCCCACGACCAGACACACTGGGTACTTCCAGCAAATTTGCAAAATGTGGTGGAGATTGGGCCAGACCTTTTTTATTTTATTTTTATACCTCCCTGTTTGTGTGTATGTGGAGAGGAGAGGAGGGGAGGGTTGGTGGTGGTGGCAGATTGTGGAGGGGGAAGGAGGGGAGATTTCTTTTGTGCACTTGACTTGAACCTTTAACCTTGAACCTGGGACATATGGAAAAATCTCATGGATTGGCCCAACAATATCTCGTGACTTTTTTTTAGCTTATCTGGAATTGCGATTCCAGATAAGGTATTGTCATTGTGCCATATAAGGTATACTTACAGGAAATATGCAACATTCAGGATACCATATATGTATATATGTATGTGTATGTATATGTATATATATATATACTAGCTTGGGTCGGCTCGCTGCGCTCGCCTCACCAAGCGTCGTTACTGAGGAACGGGCTTATTCTAGCTGAGGATAATGAATGTACCCGAGTTGCCGTTTTGTCATGGTTTAAACCAATCATAATTCAAACAATTGTTTTGCACAAATGTATTTGTAATATACGTGATATCACATTTCATAAACAATTGAAGTTGAAAAAAAAAATTCCCCCAAAAATCCCCCCCCCCCCCCCCCCCCCCCGAGGAAGACCGAGGAAGCCGAGGATGACCGAGGAAGCCCCCAAAAGATTGGAAATATTTTCTAAAAAAATACCCTTAGGACATACTGACGGGAGAGATATGTGCATACCAGAAGTTTGGTACGATTTCACAAAAGTTTGAGTGAGTAGTTCAGTGACAAGACAACACAACACAGACACTGCACAGATATATATATATATATATATATATATATATATATATATATATATATATATATATATATATATTGTTGCGGATTTGAGAATCCTGTGGTTTTTTTTGTGTAAATATCACCCTCTAAGTAGTGTAATGATTCCTTGTAAATATCTCCGGTTTGTGTGTAAAGTTCAAAGGTCGTCCTCTTAGTTAGTCCATATACATACACGCAGGCCACCATATACCCTTCTAAATAGTTATTTCCTTATTGTACACCGCTCCTTTCCTATGCCATCTCCAGGCATTGCAAATCGTCATTGCCGGGCACCAAAGGGGGCTCGGCAGTGACGCACGCTGAAAGAGAGTACTCAGTTTTCACTCTGTTGTACACCGCTCCTTTCCTATGCCATCTCCAGGCATTGCAAATCGTCATTGCCGGGCACCAAAGGGGGCTCGGCAGTGACGCACGCTGAAAGAGAGTACTCAGTTTTCACTCTGGTTTCTTGTTTGTTTTCTTGTTTGTTTTCTTGCTTGTTTGTTTTCTTTCTTGGTTGTCCGGACGATATCTCAGCCATCCTTTGAGCTAGGAAGCTGAAATTTCGGCACAGTAGTGAGCAAGTCCTTTGTCAAATACGGTATTTTTTGTTTTTTGAATAATCAATTAATTGAGGAGTTATTTAATTATTAGCGTTTAATTAAGTACTTATTTAATTAATTAAATTTCATTTATCTTCTGACCATTATTAACTCAGGCACCTTTTGAGTTAGGAAGCTGATATTTGGACATGCCAATGACCAGGTGATTTGGCTGCAAAGGATATTTTTGATTTATTAATTAATCAATTAATCGATTAATTATTTAATTATTCGATTAATGACAAAAAATTTTTTTTTTTTAAGTTACAGATTCTGATGAAATAGTGGTAGTTTATGTGTTCTCTGACCAAATTGATTAATAATTTAATTTTTTTATGATTATTATTTTCTTGTTTTCTTGGTTGTCCGGACGATATCTCAGCCATCCTTTGAGCTAGGAAGCTGAAATTTCGGCACAGTCGTGAGCAAGTCCTTTGTCAAATACGGTATTTTTTGTTTTTTGAATAATCAATTAATTGAGGAGTTATTTAATTATTAGCGTTTAATTAAGTACTTATTTAATTAATTAAATTTCATTTCTCTTCTGACCATTATTAACTCAGGCACCTTTTGAGTTAGGAAGCTGATATTTGGACATGCCAATGACCAGGTGATTTGGCTGCAAAGGATATTTTTGATTTATTAATTAATCAATTAATCGATTAATTATTTAATTATTCGATTAATGACCCAAAAAATTTTTTTTTTTAAGTTACAGATTCTGATGAAATAGTGGTAGTTTATGTGTTCTCTGACCAAATTGATTACCAATTTAATTTTTTTATGATTATTATTTATTTATTTTCATTATTAATCATTTATTTATTTTCTTTCTCATTTGGCCAATATCTCAGGCACCTTTTGAGCTGGGAAGCTAATATTTGGACATAAGTGACCAAGTGATGTGGCTATCAAGGATATTTTTGATTTCTTGATTAATCATTTCATCTATTAATTATTTATTGATTAATCGATTAATTATTTATTGAGTAATCAATTAATTATTTAATTTTTTATAAATGACTTATTTAATTAAATTTCTAAAAGATACATCTTCGGATGAAGCACTAGTGGTTTAGTTATGCGATTAGCCAATTGATTATGAAAATATTTTGTGATAATCTTTTATTGATTTTAATTATACAATTAATCAATCAATTAGTGTACACCTCTCCCTCCCAATGCAGCCTTAATGAGCTGCACTGCGGTATTGCCGGGCGCCGGAGGCGCCCCGGCAATGCCGCGCTGCAGCATATTTAATTATTTGGCATGGGGCGGTGTACTTTGAATGTATGTGTACTTGTTTCTTGTTTGTTTGTTTTCTTGGTTGTCCGGGCGATATCTCAGCCATCCTTCAAGCTAAGAAGCTGAAATTTCGGCACAATAGTGAGCAAGTCCTTTGTCAAATACGGTATTTTTTGTTTTTTGAATAATCAATTAATTGAGGAGTTATTTAATTATTAGCGTTTAATTAAGTACTTATTTAATTAATTAAATTTCATTTATCTTCTTCTTCTGACCATTATTAACTCAGGCACCTTTTGAGTTAGGAAGCTGATATTTGGACATGCCAATGACCAGGTGATTTGGCTGCAAAGGATATTTTTGATTTATTAATTAATCAATTAATCGATTAATTATTTAATTATTCGATTAATGACCCAAAAAAATTTCTTTTTTTAAGTTACAGATTCTGATGAAATAGTGGTAGTTTATGTGTTCTCTGACCAAATTGATTACCAATTTAATTTTTTTATGATTATTATTTATTTATTTTCATTATTAATCATTTATTTATTTTCTTTCTCATTTGGCCAATATCTCAGGCACCTTTTGAGCTGGGAAGCTAATATTTGGACATAAGTGACCAAGTGATGTGGCTATCAAGGATATTTTTGATTTATTGATTAATCATTTCATCTATTAATTATTTATTGATTAATCGATTAATTATTTATTGAGTAATCAATTAATTATTTAATTTTTTATAAATGACTTATTTAATTAAATTTCTAAAAGATACATCTTCGGATGAAGCACTAGTGGTTTAGTTATGCGATTAGCCAATTGATTATGAAAATATTTTGTGATAATCTTTTATTGATTTTAATTATACAATTAATCAATCAATTAGTGTACACCTCTCCCTCCCAATGCAGCCTTAATGAGCTGCACTGCGGTATTGCCGGGCGCCGGAGGCGCCCCGGCAATGCCGCGCTGCAGCATATTTAATTATTTGGCATGGGGGCGGTGTACTTTGAATGTATCTGTACTTGTTATGTGTATTAGTTTAAGGCTGTGTCTCCCATTAATTGACTCTGCATTGCACCGAATTGAAATAAGATAGATTCCCTTTCATTCCCTCAAAGCCTCTATTGCCAACTGCATTCGCCGCCATTGCCATGTGCTCTAACTCGGAGAAGAAGGTGGGAGGAGTCAACCAAGCGCCAGGAACAAGGTGTGGCTTTGCCAACGCCTCATCAAAGGGGCGGGATCGGTGAGCCCTCGCGACCGATGGGCGTTTCTAAAAGGCCGGCGGCTTGATCGCCACGCGCCTTATAAAAGGAAGTTGGGAGGGACTGCTTAAGCAGATGACCGAGGAAGCCCCCACGAGCAGATAAAAAGCGCGTAAGAGTTCACCAAAAGCAGTCCACCAAGAGTGGAGTTGAGCCCAGTGGAGGAGGAGCGGCGGTGTCGAGTGAACAAACTGCAGCTTCGGGACCACCGCAAGTGAGACCTCCGTAATCCAGCCCCCCTGTGACACGCAGCTTCGATCCGCTGCTACGCGGGAACTGATTGCTGTGGGATTGGTGGCCGTCGAGGTCGAGCCCGACGTCCCGTGCGGGAGCATGCTCCAACCTGAACCTTCTTCCCCTTCCAGCCATTTGTGCCATTCATCCCGATCATCATCCCCCCGTGTAAGTCTGATTGTCGTCCGTCTTTTATGTTGTCCTGGGGTATAAGTAAGTCTGTATAAGCTAGAAATTGCACTGTCTTCTGGTCCTTCCATCTTTCTGTCTTTATTTTCGTATCTTTCCTTCTCCTTGGTTACTTTTGATTGTGTAAATAGTAGTAATAAATTCCTGTTCCTCCTTACTCTGCCTTCTTTCCTTTACATCCGTTTCGTTTTAGTGATTTCCCCATTGGATGCCTGTGGCACGATTTGGCCAACGTCTAAGAATCGGGTCAGTTACTTGCTAATGGTTCGTGCCGCGGCTGCTAATCCGCTCGGCAATTAACATCTTGTCCGCGGTCGCGAACGGGGTTGCTCACCTGCCTCCCTGGAGGGAGCTGCGCAACTTCAGGAGCGGAGACGGCCAGTGGAAATAAAAGGGGGATTAGCCCCCCCCCCCTAAGGGGAGTGCCGTACTCTGGTTCCGTAACAATATATATATATATATATACATACACATGTATATTTCTATAAATAAAGTTCCACTTTGACATTATGGGGTATTATGTGTCGATCAGTGACAAAACATCTTAATTTAATCCGTTTTAAATTCAGGCTGAAACACAATAAAATGTGAAAAAATTAAGGGGTGCGAATATTTTCTGAAGGCATTGTGTGTGTGTGTGTGTGTGTGTGTGTGTGTGTGTGTGTGTGTGTGTGTGTGTGTGTGTGTGTGTGTGTGTGTGTGTGTGTATTAATGATATATATATATATTAGTGATATATATATATTATATATAGATGTATATATATTATATATGTGATATATATATTATATATATACAATAGAATGTATTATATATATATAATATGATGGGAGAGTACTGGTACGGTTGATCAGAGGACCTGGGTTCGATTCCTGGCCTGGGCGTGTATTTTTCCCACATATGTAAATTATATATATATACATGTGTGTGTTTGTGTGTGTGTAGTAGGACATCCGGGTCTCCCTAACGGGTGACTTAAGATCACCTGAGATAAACTCCCAGGAACCTGAGCTTGGAGGCGATATCATTCACACATCCCATGGTGCAGTGAAGTTATATTATATAATCAGGTCTGTAAACCTCTCTTTAATCTATCGTTGGGATGTTTTTCTTTCTTGTTTTGTGGACAAAAGCATTTTGAGTTGTCTTCCCACTGTAAAAACGCATGAGCTTCGTAAAATTTTATTCCGGAGAATTCTTATGTGGAGAAAATGCAAAAGGGCTTCAGTTCAAACTCTTAGGCAATAGAATGTATTAAACGGAGAGAGAGAGAGAAAGAAACCACTTTTCTATCTGAAGTAACGGACCCCGCTGCTTCCTGAACTTGCGAGTGCGGATTTCTCCAAGAATACACGCTGTGTTTAACTTTTCCCAATGCATGTCCAATGTTTGTTTGTTTTTTCCACCTCAAGGCAAAGCTATTATGTTCTTCAAATCTAACTTATATGGTTGATGTTTGCTTCCAAATATTTCAAGTTTGAACCTCAATTTGCATGGAGTCCAAATATTTTCACGTCTAATTGTTACCCTAGTCCATGCTATTAGCATTGTTGCAGGAACAAAACTTCATGTCTGTTAATGACAAACATGGGGGCCATCCCCTGGGTATACACCCCTGGGCTCTCACCTGGTACAATAAAGCAATATACTACACTGATTAAAGGTATTTTACACAGTATCATGGTATTTTACACCAATTCAATGGGTGCTAGGAGACGTGGCAGCAAGTAAGATCATACCAACGTAATCTTTAAACAAACAAACAAACAAACAAAAACAATTGGGGGGGGGGGGGGCACTCTTCCTCCTCAAACCACGGTCTTTCCATTGCCTTGAACAAACATTGGTACATTACGGGTGATGAAAGTTGTGGTGAAGTTTCATCGAAATTGTGTGTGTAGTTTCGGAGAAGAGAGGAAATATCTATTTAACAGGTTAAACACCCCCACACACCCCATTAGACCCAGATTTTTTTTAATGCCATAAACAACTTGTCACAACACAACAAATATAATTTGTGCCAAATTTGGTCGCAATCCCATTAGCGGTTCGGAGAAGAAGTTTATGGACTGAGGGACTGACCGACTACGCGCCTTCGCATAAGCTCCTCTGAACTTCATTCCAGGTGAGCTAAAAATCATCTAAACTGACTATTTGATACAATTACAAGTCAAAGACTAATCAAAGTCAAAGACACCATTATCAGTCTGTGTATATTTTATCAAGCACGTGGTGACATTTTTCTTAAAGCCAGTAGACAAGGGATTCAGACACTCAATATAGCGACTGAAAGCAGAAAGCAGTTGACAGATATGAAGAACCGTGATGTCATTGATTGCTTGGTATTCATATTTGGATCTGAAAGTGTTTGATCTCTTGTTTGGCCGCAAGGACTGTTTTGCCCAGTTTATAAACAGAAATAAGACCCAATGTTTTTTGTATTTTTTGTATACAAGATCGAGGCTCCTGTAAGAGTTAACATTAATCACAAAAAGACAAACTGACACATAAAACATAAGATAAAGGGAGCGGGAGATAATATGGGGAGAGAGGAAAGCACACAAGTACAACATTTGAGAGCAGGGACATCGGGAGATCTGTGGGAGGGAGAGGGCTTGGGGGGAGGAGGCGTGGGAAGGGGTGGGGGGTAGGAGAGGTAAAAAAAAACACATGGACACTGCAAGGACTTCCAGGAAAGAAGTCAAAATTATAAAAAAAGTGTATCTGGGGTGAATTAACGGGGGTAGAAAAGATCAAGGTTTTGGATGGGGGAAGATAAGAGATGGTGGTGAACAGCTGTTTGAAAAACCTGGAGGGAGGAGTGGGATTGAAGAGAGTGAGGGAGTTTGTTCCAGAGGTGGGAGAAAAGAGGAATGAAGGATTGAAGGTGAGCAGAGAGTCTTGATTTTGGCAGTTTAACCATAAGAGAGTTGCAGGCAGATCTTGTGCATCCTGTAGGAATATTGGGGGGACAGATCACAGATAGAGCAAGGGGAGCAAGGCCGGAGAGGAGTCGGTCGAAGACAGAAAGACCACCAACCTGCCTGCGGTGAGTGAGTGAAAGCCCCCCGGAGTTATCTTCATCGCGAGAGATTCGAATGATTCTGAAATGGAGTTTCTGAGGAAATGAAAATGGAGAATGATTCTGAGGTTGGAGTCATCTTATGACTTATCTCAACCCCATTATGATACACCTACTTGCAGCAAGTCATTCGCACAAACATGCTCATCACATCACAGTAGGGGGAGTACACCTCCACACAGTAGTGTGAGGGCAATGGAATGGAATATGTGTTTGTTTTGTCAGGACAGTCGTCGCAAGGATCGATTATGCTCAGTAATGCGATTCAGCACCAGTCATGATATCTTGGAGGCTGCAAAGCTGCACCACAATCTGGGTCTTCGTCTCGCTGGTGTAAGTGACCCGACAACCGTGGAGGCCAAGTACCACCTAATATACAAGCTAAGTGATGTGTGAAACCGTTACTTGAAACTTGCAGAAGACTCCAATACCACAGTCGCAAAGTCCTTTATTAGTCGCAGGACAACATTCAGGAAAAGGGTCCAGACCAGAGTTGGAGACTTTATCAACTTTGTGCAGCCCAGTGGGAACACTTCTGAAAGAGAAACACTGCTTTTGCCATCTAAATATATTTGTGCTGCCATACCTAGACTGACATTAACAGATGAATATGCCGATGAAATGCTTACAATGCCAAAGTGTGAGCCAGAAGAGGAGATTTTCCCCTTTGATTCACGTTGCCTTCAAGCATCATGGACATTTGATGGAAAAACCAGTCCATGGAGCACAACACTGGTTCTGTAATACTACCTGTAGCGACAAGTGACGAGGTTTCACTGGAGGGTCCTTGGGAAGGTCTCGTGGATCTACTGGGTTGTATAAAAGCCTGGTGTTGGCTTAGCGGTTAGGGTGCAGGCTTGGGATCATAGGATCCTGGGTTCGAATCCTGGTCGATCGCTGAATTAATGCCAGGGGGGTTGACTCAGCCTGTCATTCTCCTGAGGTCGTCAAAGTGAGTACCAGTTCACTGGTAATTCCCTGTGTGTCGCAAGAGGTGATTAACAGGGTTGGTGGCAGGAAGGGCATCCGGCCATAAAACATTGCTTAAAAAAGGGGACCACGGTGCCCGAAAAAGGCCAACCCCCACCCTGCGGGGAAAAATGGCCTCTAAAGGTGTTTTTTCTTGTCGCTCATGATGCCGAACCCTGCGCTGCAAATTCTGGAAATGGGAAAAATTTCTGGAAACATTCATTGGGACCAGTAGTGGACATGTATTGCAAAGGAATTCTCCCTTTTGTTTCACTCAAGTTGAATTATATGCTTGAACACTGTTTAACACAAATCACCTTGTCATAGTTTTCCAAAACTCCTCCGTTTTGCAGTACTTGGACATGTTAAATAGGGGTGGTGTATAAGACTGCTTTAGTAGCGCAAAACCTCTGGAAGTTTTACAATCTTTAAAATCATTATTTTATTTAAGTTGAAATGTATAACTTTAACACTGCATTGGGTAACATGTTCTAGGAAGTCTCTAATTGTAAATGCAATTAATATCAAAATTCTGGTTAAATTTGCTGTTGTACGTACATGATTGTAATTGGCCCCTGATCTGTGATGTCATAACCAAAAAAAAAAAGGTCAGCTTGTGGGTTACATTGCACAGTTACACTCCATGGCTGGTGTATCTGCATAATAAAACATTAACTTTAAAAAATGAATAAAACTCATGCACTTGTATTTATTTATAGAATTATAAAACTAGAAAGTATCTGAAAATGCAAAGCCCGTCTGCGTCCGTTTGCATTCAGACGTCTTCTTCTTCTTCTGTTTGGACAAAATAACGAAAGTGGTTTTAAAAAAACACAAAATTGATAATTTGATACAGCCTTGACCTTTGAGCTTCAGATCTAAAAAAAAAATCAGCTTCTAGCTTTTGATTGGTGAACCAATTCAGTTAGCCAATATGCACATTCTTTAAATTTCAGGTCAAATCAGCTTCAGGTCAAACAAAATTGACGATTTTATTGGATGCTGACCTTTGACCTTTTGACTTATAAAAATAATTAATTTGCCTTCTCCATGTCATAATAAAACTTTGGTGAAAATTTGATGACAAAACTCAAATGGTAAAAAAGTTATGGCCCAGACCCACACACACACGCGCACACGCACACACACATACACATGCACATATACATACACACATACACTCATACACATACACACACACACACACACACACACACACACACACGCACACACGTGATTGCAAAACCCCGTCCCATGCTGTGCCGGGGATGAGCTAACAAGATGGCAAAGCACAATGGGAACAAGAAAAAGAGCAATCGGAGATTGCAAACCCTCGCCAGGATGTATTTTCAGTGGTTTTTAAGGCTTTTGTGTTAAAACAAATATGGCGGCCGAACCACGTGATATATGACGTCATAATTATCATTAAAAAATTATACAGGTGGTACGTGGAGTTGATTATACAGGAGGTGGATTATACAGGTGGAGTTTCACCTGTGGTGAAAATTTCCGGTCAATCGGACCAATGGTTGCAGAGAAAATCATATTTATTCTGTGCGGACAAACAAACAAACAGACAAACGGACTCGAATGCAATTCCCTCTCCTCTGGCGAAGGTAATAATTCACTAAGTTTGAGCTAAAACTCGAATCTAAACGAACAAAAGCTCCATGGAGAGTAGATTCTATGTGTTCTGCCATCGCTCTTTTTAACGAACGGTAATTTCAGTAAATGATGTACAACCCATCATAATATAGTTTCACTGGAGGGTCTTTGGGAAGGTCTCGTGGATCTACTGGGTTGTATAAAGTAAACTTACGAGTAAGGTGGTGCAGTGCTCCACCTGAATGTACAGTATACATCCTCCTGTGCCCTTTTGTGGGCTGGCAGCATGTAGCTTCGAGGTACGCTCACTCATCTTTAAACTGTCGAGTTTGGGTTCGAATGTTGACCCGGCTGTAAACTGTAGCCCTGGGTGTTTCGCAGATAGAACGATGCATCAATATGTGACCGCCCATCGCAAGGACGTTAAACTCGATGACCCTTCTACTGGCACTGGTCTGTGGTGGACCTTAAAGATCCCTGTGTCTTTTGCGAACAGTGGGCAAGTTTATCGCCGACACAATGAACAAATGACAAATTCCCAAGTATTCCAATTCCAAGAGAGAGGAAACCACAGCGAGTATTCCAATACCCCTGCATTGGTCTGAAAACAATGGTGATGATAATGATGTTTGTCTTTTTGTGGTCACGATATCTCAAAACGTTTCAGACGGATTTGGATGAAACTTGGTGGACATCTTGGGTGTGTGACGAGGACGAATTGATTAGATATTGATCTAATCCGATCCTTTCTCTCAATGTGATACAAAACGTAAACTGTTCAGCCTTGCGGTGGTATGCGCTCTACCGAGTGCCGCTCTTGTGGTTTTATTCAGGTTCACCATGTTTTTTCGTTCAAATTTTTTGGAGATTAGCAAAACTATACATTTTTGGAATATTCAGAGCATGAGGAATCCAAAAATTAATGTTGGCATTTGCGTAGACACCTTTACGAAAATGACACTCAGGACAGTGATGAAGATCTGTAAAAGCATATTCCTGAACAGTATAGACCTAGTAGATCCTGTGTATAGGACTTATAGTTCAATCTGATACTAACAAGGCTGCTTTCTTGTTTTGTAAACCCATACCTATAACTTCAAAGGACTTGCAATATCATGTATTATGTAATACAGTTACATCACAAATATAAAGACAATGGTTTTCAACTACATTTGTTTGTTGCTTTTCTATAATCCTGAGCACTATTTTGAGGCCTTTGTTGGATTCCTTGACCCAGAAAACATAGGATTAGCATATTTAATTAAGTTTCTAGGTTGACTAGAAGCCGAGATAGCGAAAAATATGTATTTTATGGCGGCCATTTTTAAAATCCAAAATGGCGGCCATGCAGGTGTCTGTGCAAATGCCAACATTCATTTTCGGATTCTCCATGCTCTGATGATTCCAAAAATGTACACGTACAGGTTTGCTAATCTCCCAAAATTTTGAACGAAATTATATTTGTTAACATAGTGAACCTGACTTTTTAGTGTAATGAACATTTTTCATTTGGACATGCCTTCTGTACCTGCAGTATTCTTTCTGTTCCACGTAACAAGGACCTGTGGTTATATAGGGGAGGAGGGGGTGGGCGTGCGATTCTACAGCACCTTTCTATCTGTTCTGGAACAGCCTGGTGTTGGCTTCGCAGTTAGGGTGCCAGATTGGGATCCGAGGATTCTGGGTTCGAATCCCGGTCGATCGCTGAATTAATGCCGGAGGGGTTGCTGTCATCCTTCCAAGGTCGGCAAATTGAGTACCAGTTCACTGGTTATTCCCTGTGTGTCGCAAGAGGCGACTAACAGGGTTGGCGGCAGGAAGGGCATCCGGCCATAAAATATTACTTCAAAAAGGGGACCACGGTGCCCGAAAAAGGCCAACCCCTGCTCTGCGGGGAAAAATGGCTTTGAAAGGCGGTTCTTTCTATCTGGTCTGGTAGTCTGGTGTTGGCTTAACTGTTAGGGTGCTGGCTTGGGATCCTACGATCCTGAGCTCGAATCCCGGTCAATCGTTGAAATAACGCCAGGAGGGTTGAACTCAGCCTGTCATCCTTCCGAGGTCGGCAAATTGAGTACCAGCTCACTGCATCAGCTGCACAAACATGCTTCCAGAAAAATCATGCAACCAACAGCCAAAGGCTGCATACGAAACAACAACTGGTCTGGTGTTTACAGACTGCGAGGGATTAACTTTACATGATCTGTGCACAGATAAGTCAAAGGTTCATGCTGCAATCCTGGTGGCATTTTTCCCTTTTGGGTTTTTTGGGGACTGAAGCAAGGGTTCCTGTAAAGTTGCTATGATGGAGGTTGCTCTTCATACCCAAAGAGAGTCGTTTTATTTAAAAAAGAAAAATTGTACAGAGTCATGGCGTCTGGAAGAGTAGAGAACAAATAATGGCTTGGGATGTAACATAACAAAAGGAACAACAGAAAGAGAAGGGGGGAAATGCCAAGAGCAGGTTCGAGGGAGAAAATAGATGGAGGACAAGGAAGGGATCCGGTAATAATGAGGGGTTGGGGAAGGTTGTGGACAAGATGGATGCAGAAGCAAAATTTAGGAGGTGAGGAAGGTGGTCAAGTGTGGATAAGATCATTGTTTTGGATTGAGGATTATTTGAGGTGGTGGTGAATGTCTGTCATGAAGGTCTGGAGGAAAGAGATTGAAGAGGATGTGGAAGTTGATTCCACAGGCAAGAAAAAAGAACAAATGAGTGTAGGTGCTTCTGGATTTTGGGAGTTTGACGAGCAAAGAGTTGCTGGTGGACCAGGTGCGCCCTGCAAATACCTAGGCCCTAGGAGGAACAAAACACAAAGAGGGCAGAGTGTCGAAAAACCAGAAAGTAGGTGGAAGAAGACAGAGAGACCACCGACCTGTGTGCGATGGCATAGTGATCGGCCCCTCGACTCAGCAGCTGAGAGATTTCAATAATCCTGAAAGCCTTGGTTACCAGGGCATCAATCTGAGCAAGATGTGAGGCAGGGGAGCCAGCCAAGAGGAGAGAGGCAGTACTCCATCAAGCTACAGATAAAAGCCTTGTAGGTGGATAGGAGCTCAGGTGTGCCAAGGAAGGACTTTGCACAACGGAGAATGCCCTTTCAGCCACTGGACTTGGAGGCCAACTATGAAATGTGGCTGGCCCAAGCGAGATCATGGCTGAAAGTGAGAACCAAGAGTTGGAGTAACTGGATTTCTTCAAGAGGGTTGTTTAGAAAGTAGATATGGTCCAAAATATGTGTCTTTCAGAGAGACATTGTGAGAGATTGAGATTGTGAGAGATTGAGGATGTGAGATTTGTCTGGGTTAAAATACATATTCCAAGTATTTGACCAGCTTGTGTTTTTTTTTCAAGGTCGAAAGAAAGGGAAGAGGATACGGTATAGCCTGCCTATCTGAAAGATGAGGGATGTCATGCTAGAGGGTGAAGTCATCAGCAAAAAGATAGAGGATTTTCCAGACAGTCAGAGATGCTTACATTGATGAAGATCAGGAGTAGGATTGGGCCCAGAACGCTGCCTTGGGGCAATCTAGCCTTGACAGGGAGAGGAGATGAAAGGATTCCATTGAGAGCCACAGATGAAAGGATTCCATGTTGGCTGTGATATTCGAGGGAGTCAGTAACACAAGAGTGGAGTTGGCCTTGTGCGTCATCGGCAGAGAGTTTAGAGAGCAAGGTAGGATGGCAGACTGTATTTAAAGCTCAAGATATTTCAAGAGAGACAGCCCTGATCTCATGTCTGACGTTTAGGGCCTCCATCCATTTTTGTCAGAGTAGAAGCAGCATGTCCAAGGTAGAGTGACCAGGTCTGAATCCGAATTGAAGATCTGGGATGAAGCTGTTGGAGAAAAGGAAAGATTTTATGTCAACTGCGATGATGGATTCCATGACCTTGCTGATGATTTGAAGTAAGCTGATTGGTCTGTAGTTAAGGGAATCAGTATTTGCACCTTCTTTATCTGGTGCAGCGATGTTGGCAGATTTCCAAGCAGATAAAAGATGACTTAAGGAAAATGACAGGGTGAAAAGGGAAGATTAAGGAGGTGCAAGAGCAGCGCAGAGCAGATTTGTGGGACACGTGAAGTCATTCCAATCTAGTGGCAGAGTCAGAGTCGTGGGTTGAAAGAACCTTCTCCACCTTCTCAGTTGCAAGTGGACACACCTTTTGCAGACTTTATGGAATGATCAGAGGTTGCTTTCTGTCAAATTTTCCTGACAGGAGTGCATTGTTCAAACTATGAACTCCCTTGTCAATTTGTTTGTGGTGCAGAAATTGCTGTCCAGACATCAGCCACACCCAAAGATAGCAAATACTTTAACTTGAACCTGCATGGTGTCAATGAACCTCCAAGATGATCAGACCACTTGCGACTCACAATACAGGCAAGAATTGTATTTAGTTCTGGGTGACAGCGATAACGCAACTACCCTTCACAAGGGACACCACAAGGTAACTTCAACACCATCTGAACCTTAACAAGCAGACAGAGCACCCAGTGTAACGTCCATCCGAATAAGATGCACACATTGATGTATGGCCCTCCAAATGAAACATCAAATGAAACATCGAACCTAGGCTAGACAGTTCAGATGCAATACCTTGCACTAGGCTCTCCTACCAGTGCAAAGGCGGTGTGCGAAGATGCAGGTGCATGTCAGGAACATCCCTTTTATACGCCGAGTGCTATCAAATCACCGAGCGGAGCCCAGCCCCTCCACCGCCCGCTAATTTAAGGAGGAAAATTTATGATGCTACTTTAGGAGGCCTAATCGACCTTTCCGGTTCACTCTCACCGCCATTAAGTCATTGACACGTGCGTTCCGCCGAAACTTTCGTCTTTTCCTCTGTTCGTCGAGGCAGGCGTGGAGGTAGGGATATCCATCAATTTGGCTGTGAGTGTGAGTCCAATTAACCGGGAGGTTTTACAGCACTGGAAGCACATGTGCGGCCTGTTCTGCCGTGGCTTATACAGGAACCCCCCGTGGGATTTCTCCGCTAAAGTTAAAGGAAAAACTCGCCCGCACTCGGACTGCATGCAGAGCGAGTGAACTCGCGCCGGTCCACAAGTCTCATCCGAACGCATTGGCTTTTTATCGGAGCTTCTCGCTCCAAAGGGCACTCCAGTCAGGCTTTGCCGCTTGGCTGCGGCCTGATTTATCGGTCTTAAATCCTGGCAAGCGCCATGTCTCAGGCCCCAATCACGCGTGCGTCAGGCCGGGAGGGACGGTGCATACGCGGGAAGGATGAAATGCAACGCACAGGATAGGGAAGGATGAAAATGCAATGAGTTCCGTCCTGTAGGAGATCCTGATCTGCATGCGCAACAATGTCCCCGCTCCACAGAATTCCGAGAGACACCCACGAGGAGCACGAAACTCGTTCTAACGCATCGCCCGTGTCTGCAGCACCCCATGAGTAATGGACCGAAGCCCTCTCGTTGATTAATGCCGCCAAAGATGCTGAAAAATGACCAACCGTGAACCCCCGCCTGAAGGTCGTCAGGATTTCCGCAAGAGCGAGTCGTGAAAATGGTCTCGAAAAATTTAACAGCACGGATCTATTTGCCCGAGTTGCCGCCAACCGTGGCGCGTTCACCTTATAGGTCCTATGTGACATCGACCATTGTGAGAATTTCAGAAATGCAATGGAGTGGGGCCCAAACACTTCAGCACAAGATAAGAGAGAGAGTGATAGAGAGAGAGAGAAACAGAGAGACAGAGACACAGACAGAGACACAGACAAAGACAGAGACAGAGACAGAGACAAAGACAGAGACAGACAGACAGACAGAGACAGACTTTTGACTTTTATGTCCTTTTATTATAAAAGTGTAAAACCATTCCACAAAGCAGTTGTAAACAAAGCAACCAGTTTAAAGAAACATTGCATAAGGATCATGAATACACCAAAAAAGAGCAAAGGATATTTAAAAGAAACCAGCAAGTATAAAAATATTTTACAAACCAAAGGTGAAGACACAAACAAAACCACAAACAATTTTAACGGAAATGCTCATGCAAGAGCTATGAATACATCAAGAGCAAAAAAAAAAAAGAGAGAAAGAAAGAGAGAGAGAGAGAGAGAAATGTATTCAAGGACACAGGAAGAAACATGTGTTTAAGCAATCAGTTCCAAAGAAAAAGTCAAATCAATCAGGGATTATAAAGTAATTATCACTTTTGAATCATCGACTGAACACAAAACATTGCCAATGCACCACTTTCTCTCAAAAAGTTGGACGTTTCCATTACTGAAGAAGATATCAAATTCTAGCTTGAGTCATGTTGAGACAAACCCTTTAAAAATAGAAATAGCATCAGAGCCATAGCCGTTATCTATTTTAATTTTTCGAGATTTATATATTGCATATTTTGCAACAGCAACCAAAAAATTGAGAAGAACACCCACTTCTCTACATGTGGGCCTGAAAGACACACCAAATATAAACATATGCATATTGAAAGGAAAGGACAGTTGGTGAAAAAGATATTCAAGGAACAAGAAAAGCGATGTCAGTCTACGACACTGTACATAAGCATGAAACAAATCCTCCTCCTGATCACAGAAAGGACAAGTAGTGGGGCAACTTAGCATAACAATTGTGCATTTTGTGAGGAAAGAACCAAATTTGGCACACTAGTAGACTATCATATTATGAAAAGATCTGGATATTGGGCCATCTCAGATTCAGAGATTTGATTTTTGCAAGATTTCGATTCGATTGGGATCAAAGAGAACACCTTCTTCGTCTTCTGTACAGTGAAGTTGCCAGCCCTGAATTCTCTGGCTACATCTGGGTGCTTCATTGGGAGTGCAACCATGTCCCTCAGGTGAATAGGGACCCACCTGGCATAGTGTGTGTGGTCTAAGGTATGGAACCATGGGACCAGTTCCGTCAGGGCATCAAGGTACATCGTGAATGAAGCCTGCCGCAGAGAACACACGTAGACCAGTACCAACATCTCTAGTTCCAGCACAGTTGCCCAGTACTGAAAATGTTAATGTCTTCTCTCTGGTGACACCAGTCTTCGAACTCAGGCAGGTCTTCTGCATCATCAGCACATGTCATACAGTGGCGTTCATATGCACGGTGTTGCAGGATGTGCAGTGCCGCTGCAGTGATTTGATGAGCTCTTCTTGTGCGGGTGACGTGGGCAGCTCGCAAGAAGGAGTCGGCCGTCCCTGGCGTTGCAATCGCAGCTTGCAAATCTGCAAAATCTGCAAATCTTGCAAAAATCAAATCTCTGAATCTGAGATGGCCCAATATCCAGATCTTTTCATAATATGATAGTCTACTAGTGTGCCAAATTTGGTGTTTTCCTCACAAAATGCACAATTGTTATGCTATATTTAGCTCAGCTGCCGGACTAAGGTTTCCGGCAGCGAGCTGTTAATGCGGTGAACAAAAAAATTGGAGGGGAGCGCCCAGTGTTCTAACCTCCATTGTATATCCGCTAACACACCATGTATTGGTAAGGTGTACATGTGAGGCCAAAGGGGATTAGAGGGAGACCCCGATCCTAACCGCTCTGACCACAAAGCTACTCGCGTTCTCCCAGAGAGGGGTACATTCTTATTTTGTCGAGAGAGATCACGGATTCCAATCTTAGTGACAAGATGAAAAGGAGGGGTATGTTCAATCTCCGGCTGAAGAGAAGAAGAAAAGAGCACTTTGATTTCAGGGAACCCTAACCGAAAATCCTCAATGTTACCAACACCTTCCCAGCCGATGTTTAGCTGTCTAAATTTCCTAATGACTATACATACAACTTGGTCTACAAGTCGGACAGATCGAGATCCAACTGAGGTTGCCACCAACCCAGCAGGTTTCCACTTAACTCCAGATGAATCTCTCAGATCACATACTTTGTTGATCCGTCCTTGGATAACTTTTTTAATCAGGGCATGGCTATGAGGGATACCAGGAAAAAAGTTATTGAAGAAAAGGGGTTCTTGAAGGAACATTCGACAATTATAGCCCTCAAGCAAGCGGTGGACGTCAAACCTTTTCCATGTATCCAATAAACTCTGATAGAATCTCGGAAGAGGGGCAACATTTATATGCTCGAGGTCTATCAAAAGAAGCTGCCGATCATATCTCAGTATACCAGCCTGTTGTAACAGAAAAAACGCAAAAGGCTGCCAGGGGCAGCTGTTCAGCGAACAGTAGTCTCTGCAGAGACTGCGGCCGAAAAGCCACAACCCGGCCAGAGATATCAACAATGCCCTGGCCACCTTCCTTCCGGGGGTAGTACAATATCTCAGGCCTCAGCCAATGGTAGCCACTCCAAAATATGTTTACCAGCATTCGCTGAGTGCCATAATTAGTTGGTTTGATGGCTGTAAAACAATAATTCTGTGCCATAATTTTGTTGCAACCAGATTGTTTATGACGAGTGTTACGTGCTCCTCCCCAAACCCCCTGGTCACGGTGTACCTCCGAGCCCTGAGAGGAGTCACGGCAGAAAGATGTGTTATTCTGTGTCAAAGATCAATGGTGAAACCACACCAATTGTTACCAACAAACAAATATTGTATTAAGGTCACACAAGAATAACAACACAAAAACAATAGTAATCAATTGTACAACCAATATATATTTCCTATGATGGTACCATCAGGTTCATACAGTATAACTCACTGTGCTCCAAGTGAGCGAAAAGAAGAACATTCCCAATGTCTCTATTCCCGCATCAAGCCAAAGTCGTATTCCGGCATCAAGCCAAAGTCGTATTCCGGCATCAAGCCAAAGTCGTATTCCAGCATCAAGCCACAGTCGATCCACTCCAGTGATCGTCCGTACGATGTCGTATCGAGACCAGAATCCCGTTGGGTTGACAGTTACACTGCCAAAGATGGGCGAAGGTGTCCTCGAGAAGCGACGGGGAAATCACACCTTTAGGTATGGACGTTTGACGGCTCTCAATCGGCGAACCGCAGATTTCCCACTCCAAAAGCCATGTTACACACACACACACACCAGATTAACGTCTGAATGCGGTGAAAATGGTTGAAGCGGTGAAAAACCTTGAGCGAAGCGCAAAGCGCGCGAGTCAAAATGGACGACGGCCCATTCTCGAGGCATAACGGCACTACGATGATTCTCCTCGGAATCAACCGCAAAACCTGACACGCAGGTTGATCTGTCACAGCGATAACAACTCTGTCGCAGGAATCCCTTTCCTGGGAAACCCAAAGTTCACTCGTGACTCTCGTTCGCCAATTGTTCGCTCCAGACCTCGAAGCAGCTCGGCTTCTTCTCCGACTCACTCGCTCCGCCTTCTCTCCCTCTTCTTCTTCTTCGTCGTCCGGTTCCGGTTTCATTTAAAACATTAACTTTTTTACCTTTTGCAAATAGTAACTTCTATCTCCCTTAAACGACAACAATAATAGTACATGGAATCAAAAATGTTTACAGTGGATGAAAACCACAACAACGGAAGTGACGAATCCATAACACAAGAGTACGACCTCGATAGGAGATGGACCTCAGCAGTCCTTCCCATGCTTTCAATCTGTGCATAATTTGTTCCAGCACTCCTTCCCAATTTTTCATTTCTGTTTCACGATTACCATAATGCACTCCAAGATATTTAACCCCATCCGTTCTCCAGACCAGGTTGTGTGGGAGTGAAGGTGGTGATACACAAGAGAGATTGCCTTTGCCACACCATAATGCTGTACTTTTATTCCAATTGATCCCACCGGAAGAGGCTGCAGAGAAATCTTGCATACAACGTTGTAAAGCAGAGACATCATTGGAGCTTCTAATCAAAACACAGACATCATCAGCATAAGCCGTCTGCACAAATTCTGCTCCTTCTATACTTCTCATTCCCTGAGGTATTCGTTGTCTAATAGACCGAAGGAGTGGTTCAAGGGCGACTATATATAAAAACCCAGAGAGGGGACACCCTTGGCGAATACCCCGTTGGAAAGGAAAGGGAGAGCATAACCTATTGTTGATCTTTATCATACATTGAGTATTAGTATACAGGAGTTTCACATAAGAGATGAATGTTTCACCAAACCCCATTCCTTTCAGGACAGAAAAAAGGTACTTGTGGTCAACATGATCGAAGGCCTGAGTTTGATCAAGAAACAGCAATCCAAAATCGTCACGCAGGAAATTATTGCGTGAAATAACATCTCTTACCAAAAAAATTTCATAAATAGATTTTGCAGGCACACAATAGGTCTGGTCCGGGTGTATAACTGAACTGATCACAGTCTTCATATGATTAGCAAGTACTTTAGAGAGAATTTTGTAATCAACACACAATAAGGAGACAGGTCGCCAGTTATCAACCAGTTGAAGATTCCCAGCTTTTGGTAGCAAACAAACGACTGCTCGTCTACAAGACATTGGAAGTTCTCTGACACGTATGCTTTCATCGAATACATCGAGTAAGTCAGGTCCCACAAGGGCCCAGAAGGTCTTGTAGAATTCTGCGGGCAGGCCATCTATTCCAGAAGCTTTCCCGTCTTTCAGGCTCCGCACAGCTGCTTCAAGTTCATCAGCCAAAATTGGGGAATCGAGCATGCATCGCTCGTCCTCCTCGACACTCGGAAGCCCAGCAATTAACTCTCGTATCACCTCATTGTCCACGTTCTGAGGAGAATACAAGTTAGAATAGAAACCTTTCAGAGTACACCTGATCGCCTTCTGGGAGGTCACCAGGGACCCATTGGGAGTGAGTAAAGTATGAATCTGTTGTGACCTTTTGAGGGAACACTCTAACTTAAAGAACGCTTTGTTTGGCATGTCCAGAGTTAAATGGCTCATTCGCATTCGGACCAAGGCACCCATCGCCTGTTGCTGTACTGTTTCCGCTAGCACTGCTTTCTTTGCACATATTAGTTGGTCACATGCACCTCTCCCAACCTCGTCAACATTCTGTTCTAAGGATACAATTTCAGATTTTAACTGATCGATTGATATTGATTGGATTTTAGTGGTGTATACACTATACTGTTGACAGAAATTCTTAATTTGGGATTTTGCAATGTCCCACCACAGCCGGAGACTATCATACTCAGGTCTGGAGGAGCGAATTTTCTCCCACACGACGCGAAAGGCCTCATTAAAATTCTTGTCATGTAAGAGACGAGTATTCAAAGACCAGTAAGCACTACCACCGGGTGGAAATGGTAATTTAAAGGACATTGAGATTAAACTGTGGTCTGTGAATCCAGTTGGTATAATTTTGGAGGCATACACCACATTCAACATTGGCTTGTTCACATAAAATCTGTCCAGCCTTGCCATTGACATAATACCATCATTGCATCTACACCATGTATAATAGCGTGAGAGTGGGTGTTGTGATCTCCACACATCCTTAAACCGAAAGATGTTGATGGTGTCCTCTAGAGCTTTGGTAGAGGCAACATGAGGCTCATGACCATTCCTATCAATCGATGGACAAATTGTGCAATTAAAATCTCCCGCGATACAAATAAAAGCTGTTGCGTCCAGAGTTTTTACAAAATCCCGTAGAGTGGAAAAGAACATTTTCCTCTCCATTGGGTCACAGGGTGCATAAACATTCACTACTATAATCTTTAGAGTATTGTATTAAAATTCTACGCAGATGAAATGCCCTTTATAGATTCCTTTAAATGAAACCTGTTGAGCACAAATCTTATGACTTAGGCAAATGGCAACACCGGCTCGAGGTGCAGGGCACCCACTTAGCCACCATTGCCCCTTTAAAAGTTTCCCCCAATCGGCTACTTGAGCACTAGTAGCGTGGGTCTCTTGTAAGAGAATAATGTCAGCCTTTTATTTTCCAACCGCTTGAATGGCTTGCACCCTCCGTAAGGGGGCACGACCCCCATTTATATTTAAGGATACAACATTTAGTTCCATAGTTGATTCTTCTGGGGGATAAAGTCCTCTTCCTCATTTAATTCCTTATTTGCCTTCGTGATGGCTTTCCTCAGCCGCTGAAATTCAGGTTCGGAGATTTCCACATGATCGCTCTTTTGCAGCAAAGGTTTTGTCGCTGCAAGTAAGGCCTGAATATTAGGAAAATGATCCATAATTCGTACATGCCGTTGTCTGAACGTTTCCTTAAAAAATCTAACAATATTTTCTTTTGAGATTTCAAAAGGCTGTTCTTCCTCCTGAGCGGGGAAAGCCCTGTCAACCATTGCCACTGGCTCCTCATGGCCGATCAGTGTCTCGGTAGTTAGAATTCCCTCAGTGACGCTAGTAACGAGTTCCTCCTGAACCTGCACAGAAACACCTGTTCCATCCCCATCTACCTTAGATTCCTCATGCTCTTTATCCTCATGCCTCATTGCAATGGGGAGGGAGGAGTCGTTATTAGTGGTAATGGGTATTTTGCATTCCCCATTAGAATTGATATGGTCATCAGTAGGCTGTTCAGTTTCGCAGGTTGATTTACGACCTTCAGAAAAAAGTTCCCCTTCATCCTGAGCAGGTGGTATCATGTCAGCCATAGTTTCACCACCTTGCTGATCTTCATGTGAAGGACTGTCTGAATCGTTTAAACTGCTTCCTGTCTGCACCACCAACACTTTACCACCTTTATCCTCATTCCTCGTACCTAAAAGAGACCGTTTAAAATTTTTCCAAGACGCCGCATCTACAATCTGCTGCTCCTCACAAATCATTCCCTCTACAGGTAGAGGCTTCTCCCTTACATTTGCTGACTCATCGGTTGCACGATGGCCAGCTGTACTGGATGACTCATCGCTTACACGAAGCACCTCCATATGGGTCTCATCAGCACCACTCTTAGCCGTACCTTGATGGCCCGACGTAGATTCCTGCACTGAAGGCGAATCATTTATAGAATCATCCGTAGTGGTCACGGGGGGAGCTGGTCCGGCTGCTGTGGCATACGTTTTCTCCCCATCAGGACAATACGAATACTGCCTGGTGTGTCCACGTGCACCACACCTGTAACAAATCGACCTCTCCGTTGCCGCAAAAATCCTGTGCTCACGTTTTGACGACTTAAAAATGAGAGAGACATTCAATTGCGTCAAACCATCCTTCAAAACAACGTAACAAAACCGTCTAAACGTTTCGATATGCTTAAGCTTCCCGTCTGTGGTGTGAATGGAGGCTTGGATAATTCGACACCACAGTACCGTACTGACTGAGCTTCTGAAGAATTTCCTCATTAGACAGCGTCGGTAGAACGTTTGATAGTATTTAACCTTCGAGGCCGGAGTGTTCCATGGCGAAACCGGAACAAACTGGTCATTGCCCAAGGTGAGTCCGTTCTGTACGACGATGCGCGCGAAACGGACACGTGAGACGAAAACAACCACCTTGTGGTGCATTCGGGACGCTGCCCGGATGTTCTCACAACCGATCAATTCTCCGATTGCGAGGAGCGTCTCCTCCAGCGAGACATCTTCCGGTGGGACAAAACACATGCCGTGTTCATCTGTTAACCCCTCATCAGCGTCACGACCGGCATTACTTCGACTATTCTTGCTAGCCATTGAAGTAACTAAACGAAAGAAATAACCAATAAATGGTACTCAGGTTTATAAAACCTAAATAAATGAAAAAAAAACAACAACAACAACTGGGAAATAAATCAATTAATCCCGTTAACCACCTAAAGTGGCTAATTTTAACCGCGCTGTCTCTCCCTCCCTCTCTCGCTCAGTAGACAAGACGATAGAAAGGGACACCGACACTGGGACAGCAGAAAGAACCAAAAGGGAGGAAGAAGGAAAGAAAGCAACAAGAGACACAGCACGTGCCGCCAGTGACTGAGCAACAGACCTGGCGCTCGCACGTGCGTGCTAAGTGAGCGGCAGCTGTGCAAAGTGGGAAGAGAGAGAGAGAGAGAGAGAGAGAGAGAGAGAGAGAGATAGATAGATAGATAGATAGATAGATAGATTGAGATTTTGCTCCTCTTTATTGAAAGGAATCATTCAATGTGATTCCAGACAATTATGTCCAAACAAAAGGGTTATGGCTTACTTCAAAATAAAAATACATGCAACACATGCAGAGGAAGAGCATGGTGGATGGGGTAACATAGAAGCAAAGATTCCAGATTATAAATTAATTACTAGAACACCATTGACCAAGCTACATAAAGATTGTTTGGCACACCATCGTTTTTCAAAGACAGCAGAATCATGGGTTTCAAACTCAAAATGGACACGAGATGTAACCGACGCTTTAAAAATCTTTAAAACGTCATCAGCTAAAATATCAATGTTCTGCAATTTCCGTTTTCTTGATAGATAAATGGCAAGCTTTGCTTCGGAGCACAGGAAGTTCCCTAAAAAACATTCATTTTTACTTAAATGAGAAATATTAAAACCAAAAAACACACAGAGAGAGAGAGAGAGAGAGAGAGAAAGAGAAAGAGAAAGAGAAACAGACAGAAACAACAAAACATGAAATAGTCCATTCTCTAAAGGTTAGTGCAGAAGAAATGCCAAGAGGTTTACTTCATAAGTTACCCCATAAAGATATTGACGCATTGCACGTGGCCTTTTGATAATGGTTATAGCGTTTAGCTAGGGTATAAAGAACGAGACGAGACGTGTATATACATTATAGACGCAGATATGGATGGCTGGGCTGATGGTCCTGTTGCAAATCAATATTGGAATAGCCCTCAGAGCGATAAACCACGCAGCTTTGATGGGTGATGATCTATGGCGAGCATTTCCAAAAGAGCAGATAATTTTGAAATCATAAAGCTTGTCCTTCCGAATGAAACGTTCCTTTCCTGCTGCCGCTTGCACAGAGACGGTGATTGTGCGTTTCATCTCCGTTTGTGTGTTTCAGATCGGTTATGCACCCCATCTTGCCCCCCATACATTCCCTAGTGGGGTTTCCCTGATTAATTGGGTGAATTGTAAATGTGACCTTTTGAGTTGAAGGGGATTCTTGATGCCAAAACACCATCCAAGTAAACATTCTCTTGGGCGACATCATCATAAAGAATTTATGCAATATTGACACACACACACACACACACACACACACACACACACACACACACACACACACACACACACACACACACACCTTGCTCTGTATCCACTAAATAACCTCATCAATGAGCAATGACATGAATACACCCTAACATCCAATAAAATAGTCAAAAAGGACAGGGAAGGTGAAATAGCTGCTGTACATGGATGATTTAAAACTCTGCACCGAATCACAAAAAATTGGCAGAACAACTGAAATTAGTGAAATGGAAACAAATGTAATTTGGTCTTGATAATTGTGCCTAGTGCAGATTTGTGCAAGCTAGACCAACAAAAACAGAAAACAAAAATCTACAGGAGCTAGACAAAAAAGCATTTAACAAATACTTTAGAGTAGAAGAGGGCCACCAAATTTATCATAAAAATGCACAAAACAATTGCTAAAGAATATCTGCATAGAGCGAGGCAGATCCTGAAAACATACCTTTCTCCAAGAAACAAATCCAAGTCATAAACCAACTTGCAGTCATAAATCATAAACAGACTTCCAATACACTTGCACAATAGTAAACTGGCCACAAGCGGATAATTAAAAATCTTGATATCAAAACAAGGAAACGACAACTGTAGGATTAGCAGAGGACGTAAAAAGCTCAACAGACTACCGAATTCAATTTGTGTACAAGCATGAACACAGCAAACCAGAAAAGGTATATCACTCACTTTGCAAAAATCTTCCAAAACCAGGTATGAAAAGAAGATGTCATGCACCAAACCGACTGAACCAGTAACAAATACAGCCTCAATGATTGCAAAAAAGTCAAAAGAAAAATACAAGACGAAATATCAACACACACACACACACACACACACACACACACACACACACACACACACACACATACACACACACACACACACACACACATATATATATATATATATATATATATATATATATATATATATATATATATATACAGTCACGTGAAAAAGTAAGTACACCCCATGTAAAGTTTTGACTTTTTCAACATACAGCTATTTGATCTTCATTTCAACAATATTTATAGATAAAGGTGATATAATATAACAAACATCATGAAACATTTACATTTTGTAGTCCATTGTATAATTTAAATAAACATCAATGCAAATTTCGCATGTGGAAAAAGTAAGTACACCCCCACATTTATCACTACTTCAAATAACCTAAAATTAGAATCAGGTGCACCAGCTCAGGTGCAAATGATTAGAACATCGTCAGAGAGGATCTTGGAGGAACCTGTCTTATTTAAACCTGACATTTAGTTTGGTTTGCTCTTTGTTGTTGAAGTGTGCGGCGTTACCATGCCTAGATCAAAAGAGCTCTCTGAGGCCTTCAGAAAGAAGGTTATAGATGCCTACGAGTCTGGGAAGGGATTTAAAAAGATCTCCAATCAATTTGAAATCAATCATTCGACTGTCCGGAAGATCATCTACAAGTAAGTTTGTAGATGGAATAAGTGGAGAAGATTCCAAACAACTGCCAACTTGTTCAGGCCAGGCCGCCTCAGCAAGTTCAGCCCGAGAGCAGACCGCAAGATGCTGAAAGAAGTCTCTAAGAACACCAGAATGTCATCACGGGACCTACAGGTAGCTCTTGGCACTGTTGATGTCAATTTTAGCTCTTTCACGAGCCTTGATTCAGTATACAAAAAAAAAGTGCACGAGTCTACCATTAGAAAGAGGCTGCACAAATTTGATCTACATGGGAGGTGTGCCAGGAGGAAACATTTGCTGTCCAGAAAGAACATCAGGGCAAGACTAAAGTTTGCCAATGACCACCGAGGCAAAGACCAGCACTTCTGGAACAATGTGCTCTGGATAGATGAGTGAAAGGTAGAGCTATTTGGCCACAGTACCAGAAGACATGTTTGGCGAAAACCAAAGACAGCATTTGACCACAAGAACCTGATACCAACTGTAAAGCATGGTGGTGGAAATATTATGGTTTGGGGCAGCTTTGCTGCATCAGGGCCTGGGCAGCTCACCATCATAGAATCCACTATGAGTTCTTCATTGTACCAGAGGGTGCTTGAGGATAATGTGATCCCAAGCCATCTGTCGGAAAGTTGAAGCTCAACTGAAGGTGGACCTTGCAACATGACAATGACCCTAAACATACCAGTAAATCCACCAAGGAATGGCTGAAAAGAAAGAAATGGAGGGTTCTGGAATGACCAAGTCAAAGCCAGGATCTAAATCCCATCGAGATGTTGTGGGGGGATTTGAAACGAGCTGTGCATGCAAGAAACCCCTCAAACATCGCACAGCTGAAACAATTCTGCATGGAGGAGTGGGCAAAAATTTCTCCCAGTCGATGTCAGAGACTGGTAGACAGTTATAAGAAACGCCTACTTGAGGTTGTTTCTGCAATGGGGGCAATACCACCTATTAGAGCCAAGGGTGTACTTACTTTTTCCACATGCGAAATTTGCATTTATGTTTATTTAAATTATACAATGGACTACAAAATGTAAATGTTTCATGATGTTTGTTATGTTATATCACCTTTATGTATCAATATTGTTGAAATGAAGATCAAATAGCTGTATGTTGAAATATGTAGAAAAAGTCAAAACTTTACATGGGGTGTACTTACTTTTTCACGTGACTGTATATACAGACTTGGCATTTAATATGGAATATTTTTTTTTTCTTGACTTGGGTTTACTTTCTTAACTCAGTATATCAATCTGGTGAGTTTCTTTTACACTTTGGTGATTTATTTGTTGAAAGAACCCTGTCACTGATTGTCTGTCGCAGCAAGAAGTCAACAACAGGATTATATCACAGGTGGCTTGGCAAAATGTATGGACAGGTGCATTTGATGATTGGCTTCACAGTCGGATATACAAGGGTTGTTGCGTTCTGTATTAGTGGAAAACAACTGCTGCACGTCTCCAAAAGTTATTGCCGCTTCCTCTGGAGATGGTCCGTCAACTCGACAATGCTGTTTGTCATGGAGTGGTGGCTTTACGAAATTACGGCATGAAACAGCGTGCTATTGCTCGGCAGTATGGCATCACTCAAGGTCAGGTGTCAAAGATCCTGAAACGAAATGCTCAGAGGGGTGTCCCTACTCCAATACCGAGGCCAGGACGTCCCCGCAGAACCACAGGGAGGGATGATCGCCAGCTGCACCAGTTAGTCCGCAATGGCCGTACCAAGTCAGCTAATCGGCTTAGGGCTGAGTGGCAGCAACTGACAAATGTGCCTGTATCCAGAAGGCTAGTCAACCACCGACTGGTTCAAGCAGGCTATCTTGCCAGGCGTCCCCTGAGAAAGCCACGCCTGACCAGACAACACTGCCAGCGCCGATTGCAGTGGGCCAGAGAGCACCATCAATGGCAGCCAGGACACTGGAATCACATGATCTTCTGTGACGAGTCTAGATTTCTGGTCTATCGTCAAGATGGCCGCGTCAGAGTGCGCAGTCAAGTGCATGAAGCCTACAACAAAGATTGTATAGTGCCAAGTGTCCAAGCTGGAGGTGGAGGGGTGACCGTTTGGGCTGCTTTTCATGCAGGGGGCAAAACTGACCTGGTTGTTCTGAATGGAAACCTGAACCAGTTCAAGTACAGGGCCATTCTGGAAGAAATATTGCTTCCATTTGCTCGTGCAGCCTTTCGAGGAAACTTTGTCTTCCAAGATGACAATGCACGGCCTCATCGTGCTCGCATGATCCAACACTTTCTTGCTGACCGTGGTGTGGAGCATTTGGAGTGCCTGCCATGTCCCCGGATATGAATCCGATAGAGAACTTGTGGGCAGAATTAACGCGTCAAATCGACCACTTGGACCAGCAGCCGCCCTCTGTGCATGAATTGCAGCAGGCTATTGTCACTGCATGGCAATCGATTCCTGTCCAAACCTTGGCAAATCTCGTGAACAGCATGCCTCAACGTGTACGTGCTCTCCTGAATGCTTGTGGGGGTTACACGAAGTACTGAACTGTAATTTTACTGTCCGTAATCCCAGTCGCAATTTAACTTTTGTTTTTGTTAAAAAAAAATTTGGCTAATGTGCAAAATAAAGAGATACTTCTGGAAAACGTACAGAGGTTTAACACAGTACTGTCCATGAATTGAGTTCGATATCAGTTTACATCACTTTCAAGGATCAATTTATTTGTTTCGAAATGTCAAATGTGGTTTTTGTTTCTTTTATCGGTCACATTAACAAAATCTAGAATAATTTCAACATAATTCCAATGAACTTTTGGTTCTAAGACATCTTGAAAAGTAAGTTCACCCCCACAAAAAAATATTCCATATTAAATGCCAAGTCTGTATATATATATATCATAAAATTATATATAATTTTATAAACAGGAATTAAATTCCTGCGTAGGGCTAAATGTGAAAAACTGACAACACGGGACTCGAACCAAGGGTCTCCATCACTATCCCGGGTCTGCCTAGCAGTTACGTAAGACATCGGCCATTATAAAGCTTGCAGTGTTAAGTGTGGAAAATTCTGAGATTTCGGCTGACTCAACAGCGCAGTGGGCTGTCACCGCGAAAGTGATGGAGGTCCCTGGTTCGAGTCCCGTGTTGTCAGAGTTTTTCACACTTAGCCCCACGCAGGAATTTAATTGCTGTTGATATTTTTAAAAAGTGTGTATATATATATATATATATATATATATATATATATATATATATATATATATATATATATATATATATACAGTGGAACCTTGACTTACGAGTGCACCAACTTACGAGTTTTCCGAGATACGAGCCGTCGTTCGGGCGGTTTATTGCTTTGAGATGCGAGCCGAGATCTGAGTTACGAGCTTACGCCACCCGCCACCAGGTGGGTTCCGGTCACGTGGTTATCTTGCCGTGCAAGCATATCTGTCGTATATCGCTGCTGTTTTGTTTTCGCATGTTGGTTATTTTGGAGCTTACGCCAGCCGCCACCAGGTGGGTTCCGGTCACGTGGTTATCTTGCCGTGCAAGCATATCTGCCGTATATCGCTGCTGTTTTGTTTTCGCATGTTGGTTATTTTGGAGCTTACGCCAGCCGCCACCAGGTGGGTTCCGGTCACGTGGTTATCTTGCCGTGCAAGCATATCTGCCGTATATCGCTGCTGCTTTGTTTTCGCATGTTGGTTATTTTGGAAAATTTCTTAGTTTTAACCATGGGTCCTAAGTAATTGAGTGCCAAGGGCAGTACTGAGAAGAAGAAGAGGATGATGTGTTTGGATATAAAACACGCAATCGTCGAAAAACATGAGCGAGGTGTGCATGTTGTCGACTTGGTGAGGCAGATGTGAAGGCAGCTGAAGATTTTATTATAACTTTTGCCGAACTGATAGAAGCCGAACGATACATCCCCCAGCAAATCTTCAACTGTGACGAGACAGGGCTCTTCTGGAAAAAGATGCCGAGGAGGACGTATATAACGGCAGAGGAGAAGAGCATGCCAGGCCACAACTTGTTCAGAGTGCCGGCGATAGCTCGCCTTCTCTTTGTGGAAGACACGGTGAGATC